>NC_061108.1:99428619-99651119 GCF_015104395.2 Macrobrachium nipponense
AAGGTAGAATGTCATTCTGTCATTCTCATGTTGGACGACACCATTGTGGTAGCCTACGTGAACAAACGGAAGGCCTGGTTTCTCGTCAACTTCACGTCTTGACCGTCGAGCTTCACCAGTGGGCGGTCAGCAGTTAGGTAGAGCTCTCAGCCAGGTATATCCCAAACAAACTGAATGGGATTGCAGACAAACTCAGTCGTCGGGATCAGATCCTAGGCACTGAGTGGTCGCTTCATCAAGTGGTAGCAGACAAGCTTTTCCAGGTTTTGGGTAGACCCATGTTGGACCTTCTTGCGACTTGCTTCAACAGGAAGCTGGAGATATTCTGTTCAATGATCCCAGATCATTTAGCATTGGCAGAGGACGCATTCCAACATCCTTGGGACAACCAGGAGGTGTATGCCTTCCCCCCGTTT
The DNA here is from genome assembly GCF_015104395.2 of Macrobrachium nipponense. Taxonomy (NCBI): domain Eukaryota; kingdom Metazoa; phylum Arthropoda; class Malacostraca; order Decapoda; family Palaemonidae; genus Macrobrachium; species Macrobrachium nipponense. The sequence continues at coordinate 99,429,036 of NC_061108.1, forward strand.
TGTTTGATCCGTCAAGCTCTGAACAGGCTAATGAGTTCACAGGGTCTCTTTGGTAGCCCCTCTGTGGCCTCAAGCGGAGTGTTCCCAGATCGTCTGTCGTTGTTGTCAGAGGTTCCAAGGGAGATTTCCCCCTTGGCGACATCTCCTGTGTCAGCCCCATGCGGAAATGTTCCACCAGTCAGTAGAATCCCTGTCTTTTCACAGTTGGAGGCTTTCAAGTTTCTCTTCCAAGCAAGAGGCTTTTCTCATAAGCATGGCAGGGCACATGTCCAGCAGTCTCAGAAAGTCAACCTCCGGGGTTTCCAAGGCAATAAGCGATCTACTGTGATTGGTGTCGTAACGGTTTTTCTCCACTCGCAACCTCTATTCAGCGAATAGCAGACTTTTAACCTCCCTCAGAGATGAGAAACGTTTGTCCGTTTCTGCCATTAGAGGCTACAGGGCGGCCCTGAGTTTGGTGTTACGCCTTAAAGACATCGACATCTCCTCTTCCTGGGAACTTTCCTTGCTAGTTAAGGGGTTTGAGCAGTCAAGTTCTCCTAGAGAGCTCAAGCCTCCGGTGTGGGATGTTTCCTTGGTTCTCAAGAGCTTCACTAAGAGTCCATATGAGCCTTTGTGTTTCTCATCTGACGGGAACTTGATGCTCAAGGCAGTTTTCCTTCTGGCTTTGGCATCTTCCAAGAGGGTAGGAGAGCTTTTCCATCACTGAATGACTTGTGGGTGGTGATGCTCAAGAGCGTTTGTTGTGCCCTGTCCAGGCCCTGTGTCACTATCTTAAAAGGACTCGGCACCTTGGACCAGGCTGCCGCAGACTTATTGTTAGCACAGGCCGTACAGGAAAGAGGTGTCTAGGAATACTATCTCTTTTTGGATACGGGAAGCCATCAGACAGGCATACTCATCTCTTGATGATTCCCCCACCACGTCTGTGCAGGCTAGAAAGCATAACGTTAGGGATATTGGTCCCTCTCTGGCTTTCAAAAAGAACTTGGCTATACATAGAGGGCCGAGTGCTGGTACTTGGTTACGCCAGTCGACGTTCGCCTCTTTCTATCTTAAGGATTTTGCCCTCAGATCTACGGACACGTTTTCCCTGGGTACTGTGGTGGCTGCCCAACAGGTTGTGTATTCATGGTTGCCCTTAACAGGGCACGTTTGTATCTTTCCTAAGATGATTGTGTGGATGAGAGAATGAATGAGTTGGCTGGTCTCCTTTCTCTTGTACCTTTCCTTCTTCCTTCGGGCGGGTTAAGGAATAGACACATTATTCGCTGGACTGGTCTGATACAATAAGTACGGTAGTCATACTGATAGTGTGGTCACTTATTACGCAGATGTCAAACCCTCTATTCGGTAGCATATGCTCCACTCCTTGGCAAGGAGGAGTTGAGAGTATTAACAAACCCTGGTGTGTTGGTTTGCTATTAGACAGTCAAAGTTTCTTTTTGGTTCCCTGTACAATGGTTCTTCTATCTATCATTGTACATCACTCAGGGTCTGAGTGGTTAGATTTCAATTTGTCTAGCTTCTCAATGGGCTTCAGTCCCTCTCCAGAAGTAATTTCTTCTGGAAGCTGGACTGGTGGGTAGGCCCCCAGCCAGTCTAGGATGTCTTATACCTCCCTCCAAGTAGGAGTCTATCCTATTGTTAAGACCGAAGGTTTGTTTGCGTATGAACAAGTGACAAATTTTCTAAGACAATTTGTATTTTTCATAGCTACAAACTTGAGGTCTTAACATTATTAGCTGCCCCTCTGTTTGTTAAGACATCCTGAGTTGGGAAAGACTGATGCGTGATCGTAGGTGGATGGTCGACCTTCACCCGATCTACGCATGCATTGCCAGATATCACAAGATTCCTTGCTTTCACCTGTTTTTTAACAGGATCCAGCTAGGTGCTAGAAATTATTCTATTGTTAAGACCAGGTTTGTAGCTATGAAAAATACAAACTGTCTTAGAACATTTTTTATTTTGTTCGTACACGATATACAAACCCTTGGTCTTTTATATTAGGAATTACTTTCAGCGTGGGCTGGAATACAGCTGTTGAATTCTTGAATAAGGTATTTAGGTAGTAACTACCGTTTGATTTTCAAATACTACTATAAATATCAAGATTAATATAAGATTAAATAACAGTAATAATAATGAACCAAACAAAAACTTATTTAAATTTTCTTCAGAAGATTGAAAAAGAAACCCACAAAGTTATTGTGTATAACGTGTTTACTTATATATATTTACATTTGTTCATGAAACTTACCTGTCAGATATATATATATAGCTGTATTTTCCGAAGTCCGACAGAATTTAAAAAACTTACGACACACGTAGTGGGAGTCAGGTGGTTAGTACCCATTCCCGCCGCTGGGAGGCGGGTATCAGGAACCATTCCCATTTTCTATTCATATTTTTTCTGTCGCCGGTGCTGTAAACAACTGTTTTCAGCACCTCCGTCTGGGATTTAGGAAACTTTGGCTACTTAAGTATCCTTATTGATTTTTTGGTATTTTGACTTGGGATCGGTGGCTAGGCACACGTTATTTGTGGAATTAATTGGATTTTGGCTTGATTTCTCTTTAAACTAAGATGTCTGGGTCTAGTTCGGCTAGCGCCAGGTTTTGTACTAGAAGTGAATGTAGAGGTAGGCTACTGAAAGCATCGGTAGACCCGCATACATTGTGTAAGAGTTGTAGGGGGCATGATTGTATGTATGAGAATCGCTGCAAGGAGTGTGCATGTCTTTCAAAATCTGAGTGGAAGGCGTATGAAACTTATCTTCGAAAGCTTGAGCGTGATAGGTTGAGGAGGTCTTCCTCCAGGAGCGTTTCAGGTAAACGTCAGGAAATTCATGTTTCTCCTACTAACCCTCCTATTGTAGTTGCTACTCCTAACCCTGTAGTGTCACCTTCGGGCCCTGAAACAGTATCTGTGGAGGGTAATGCCCTTGCTTTAATATTAGAGTCGATTCTCAATCTAGAATCAAAAGTGCTCGCCTTAGAAGGCAAAAGTGAAGGTGCAAAGTGCAGTGACAGTGCCCCTTGTGTTGTGGAGGGTGCGTCAGATCAGTTCCATTTCGCCTCTAGGCCTGGACCTCTGCCGGATTCCCAGGTTTCAGGGAGAGGGCATGTCGAAAGCTGTAGGAGGGTTACGGGGAACCCCCACCGATCTGACGTGCCTTCGGCAGTTTCTGTTGACGCTACCCAGACTGCCAAGGAGCGTGCGCGTGCACGCCTCCTCAAGGAGTGCTTTTCTTCTTCCGAGGCTTCCTCCCCGCATAAAGGGTGGAGCTCTCAGTCAGTTTCACACACAACGAGACGCTTTACGTCCAGGATTTTCTCCCGATCGACGATCTTCGCCTGACAGTGTCTTCGCGGCCTTCCCGCTGCAGAAGAGGAGTGAGGCGTCATCGGATGATGACTCTTTCGAGCGCCCCAGTCGCTCCAGAGTGCGTGCAGCGGCAGTTCCTGTGAGAAGGAAGAAGCCTTCCTCTCGCCCCTCGCCTTCTAACAGGATCAGCCCCTCTCCTGAGAGGGAGTCTTCTCCTACCGAGAAGATTCTTCGCTCGTTGCAGCAGCAGCTTGCTGATGTGATTGCTATGAGAGAGATGCAACCACGTCGCCGTAGGAAGGATGACAGGCTGCCAGTAAAGAGATCTAGACAGTCTCCCTCTCCGTCTCCTCGCTCGTCTCTCCTTTTTTGTCGCCTTCTAGAGTTCGTGCGGCTCCCCAGCGGTTCTCTAGAGGATGTAAAGATGTTGTTTCTCGCTCTTCGCTTGAAGCACTGTTACCTGCTCGTAAGCTTGACACCTGTCGAGAGCGTGACGCTTGTTTGGACTCTTCGGTGCAAGTTCAACACGATCTTGACGCTCAGTCGGACGCCAGGCGAGCGCCAGTGACAGCCAGGAGTGAGCCAGTGGACGTCAAGCGCGCGCCAGTGGACGCCAATTGCGCGCCAGTAGAAGCCAGGTGTGTGCCAGTGGATGCCAGGCGCGCGCCAGCTGACGCTCGGGTGGACGCGGATGTGGACGCTCGTCGACGCCCACGCGTTTTTGAGGACTCTCTTTAAGATTCTTCTCGACTTCAATAGGTGCACCGTGTTCTGGCTTCTACTTTACCTGCTCAGGAGTCTGCTGTGCCTTCTACTTCGCAGCAACGCTCCGCTTTGAAACTTAGACCTGAAGGTCTTGTATCAACTTTGGTTCCTCCTACTTCAACTATGTCGGAAGGTGAGGTGAGCGGCGCTTCAGAAGAGGCTGATGATGGGGAGCAACCGCTGGCTCCTGTCTCATCAGACTATCAGGTCTTGACCCGCCTTCTTCAGTCTGCGTTCGGGGACACTTTTCATCCTGAAGCTCCTCGCTCTCCCCCCTCTCAACTTTCGTCTTCCAAGATTAACAAGGTCTCGGGGTTTGTGAGGATGAAGAAGTCCCTTTCGACTAAGAGGGCTTTTCGTAAAGTCCACGACTGGATGGAGAGAAGGAAGGCTCAAGGAAAGACCTCGTTTGCTTTTCCGCCTTCTAGACTTAGCGGAAAAGCAGGCATGTGGTGTGAGACGGGAGAGGACGTCGGTCTCAGACTTCCCTCTTCCGCTCAAGGAGATTTTGCGAGTATTGTGGATGCCTCGAGGAGCTCCCTCCTTTCTTCATCAAAGGTAACTTGATCAACAACGGAGATAGACTACTACCTTAAAGGCCTCTTTCGGACGTTAGAGGTCTTTAACTTCTTAGATTGGTGTCTTGGAGTTCTGGATGCCAAGTCTCGGAGTTCCGATTCGATTAGCCTGGGGGAGCTGTCCAGTGTCATGTCGTGCATGGACAAGGCCGTCAAGAGATGGTTCAGAGGAGCTGGCAGCACACTTTTGCACAGGACTCTTAAAGAAGAGATCCTTGTTTTGCAATTTCACTGCTAAATCTGTCTCTCCCTTGCAAAAGGCAGAGTTGCTCTTTGCTCCTCTTTCCGATCATCTCTTCCCCCAAGCTATGGTTAAGGACCTTGCTACCAGTCTCCAAGAAAAAGCTACGCAGGATCTCCTCGCCCAATCATCTAGGAGAACTGCGGGCCCTTCGTCTTCTTCGGGAGTTTCGATTCCTAAGAAATTGAAGCCCTTTCGAGGTGGATCTTCCTCGAGACCGGCCCCTCGAGGAAGAGGCACTTCCAGAGGCAGAGCCCCTGCACTTATGAAGGGCAAGAAATGAAGCGGAAGTCCTTCAGTCACCGGTAGGAGCCAGGCTTCGGCTGTTTGCGCAAGCCTGGGAAGAGAGAGGTGCAGACAAATGGTCTCTGGACATCTTAGGAAAAGGTTACCGGATCCCGTTCCTGAAATCACCCCCGCTGTCTACGACACCCAGGGATATGTCACCCTCGTACCGAGGGGAGAAACAACAAGTTCTTTGCGATCTGCTCGATCAGATGATCGAAAAAGAAGCAGTAGAACAGGTCTTCGACCTGGAATCCCCGGGGTTTTACAATCGACTGTTCCTGGTGCCAAAACAGTTGGGAGGATGGCGACCGGTCCTAGATGTCAGGAACCTAAACCTTTTTGTCATCTAGCAGAGGTTCAAGATGGAGACGCCTCAGTCAGTGCTTGGGGCTTTAAGACCGGGGGATTGGATGGTGTCGCTAGATCTCCAGGACGCGTATTTTCACGTCCCCATCCATCCCCAGTCAAGGAAGTACCTACGGTTTGTCCTGAAGGGGAAGGTGTTTCAATTCAGGGCACTCTGTTTCGGACTGAGCATGGCTCCGATGGTCTTCACCTTCTTGATGAAGAACATTGCGAGATGGCTTCATCTTGCGAAAGTCAGGATCTCTCTCTACCTGGACGACTGGCTCATTCGAGCCTCCTCGAAAGACCGGTGTCTGGAGGACCTTCACACGACCTTGTCTTTAACGAAGTCCCTGGGTCTTCTGGTAAACTTCGAAAAGTCACATCTGACCCCTTCACAGTCCATTGTCTATCTGGGGATTCAGATGGACTCAGTGGCTTTTCAGGCTTTTCCGTCCCAGGGGCGACAACAACAATGCCTAAGCAAAGTGTCGGCCTTTCTGGGGAAAGATTCATGCTCGGTGAGGGAATGGATGAGTCTGCTGGGGACCATTTCCTCACTGGAGAAGTTTGTTTCCCTAGGGAGGTTGCACCTCAGACCTCTTCAGTTCTTCCTGTCGAACAACTGGAAGCACGAGAACGACCTGGAAGCGGTCTTGATGTTATCGGAAGAGGTGAAAGAACACCTAAAATGGTGGTCAGATCCGTTGAAGCTTGCAGAGGGAGTTTCACTCAAGCTTCAGAGCCCCGACCTAGTGTTGTTCTCCGACGCATCTTCCACGGGGTGGGGAGCGACACTATGGGGGAAGGAAGTGTCAGGCACCTGGAGAGGGGAACAGGTGTCCTGGCACATAAACCTCAAGGAACTAGCAGCAGTTCATCTTGCGCTCCAGTTCTTTCAGGATGAAGTCGCCCGCAAGATTGTGCAGATCAACTCGGACAACACCACAGCTCTGGCATACCTCAAGAAATAGGGAGGAACTCACTCTCGGTCCCTGTTCACCCTTGCAAAAGAAATCCTGTTGTGGGCGAGGGCACACGACGTCACTATCCTGACAAGATTCGTCTCAGGAGTAGAAAACTGCTGCCGACGGAATGGACCCTCCATCAGGACGTATGCCAGAGGCTGTGGAAGTTGTGGGGATGTCCTCTCTTGGACATATTCGTGACTTCCAGGACAAAGAGACTTCCACTGTACTGCTCACCGGTTCTAGACCCAGGAGCAGTGGCAGTAGACGCCCTTCTATGGGACTGGACGGGACTAGACCTGTACGCCTTTCCCCCGTTCAAGATCCTAGGGGAAGTAATGAGGAAATTCGCGGCATCAGAGGGAGTGAGGATGACACTAATCGCCCCCTTCTGGCCGGCGACCGACTGGTTCACAGAGGTCATGTCCTTCGTGGTAGACTTTCCGAGGACTCTGCCCCCAAGGACAGATCTACTCAAACAGCCCCACTTCGAGAGGTACCACAAAAACCTCTCTGCTCTGAGCCTGACTGCATTCAGACTATCCAGAAGTTGGCCAGAGCAAGAGGTTTTTCAAGACCTGTGACAAGAGCGATCGCCACTGCAAGGAGACCTTCCTCTCTTGCAGTGTACCAATCCAAGTGGGCTATTTTCAGAAGTTGGTGCAGAAAGAAGGGCATTTCCTCCACCTCAACCTCTGTGAGCCAGATAGCGGACTTCCTTCTCTACTTGAGGGAGGAAGTTAAATTAGCAGTGCCGACGATAAAGGGCTACAGGAGTGTGCTGTCTGTAGTCTTTAGGCATAGAGGGCTGGATTTGGCCAATAACAGAGACCTTCATGATCTCCTAAGGTCTTTTGAGACTACGAAGGTACCTCAGCCAAAAGTACCATCTTGGAACTTAGACATAGTTCTTAAGTTCCTTATGTCCAGCCATTTCGAACCGCTTCACTCGGCTTCGCTTAGAAACCTGACAAGAAAAACACTTTTCCTAACTGCTCTGGCGACGGCGAAGAGGGTTAGCGAGATCCAGGCTATAAGCAAGGCTGTTGGGTTTAAGAACCATGATGCTGTCTGTTTTTTGAGCCCTACGTTCTTGGCAAAGAACGAAAACCCTTCCAACCCTTGGCCTAAGACATTCAAAATCAAGGGTTTGGCAGAAATCGTGGGTCGAGAACCAGAGAGAGTCCTGTGCCCTGTCAGGGCTCTCAAATTCTATTTAGAAAAGACAAAGGACTGTAGAGGACCTTCTGATAACTTGTGGTGCTCTGTCAAGAAGCCAGATCTTCCCATGTCAAAGAACGCGCTAACAATCTTCTTGCGAGACGCCATTAAGGAAGCTCATTCCTCGTGCAGTGATAGTGAGATGAAGCTTTTAAAAGTGAACGCCCACGAGGTGAGGGCTATTTCGACCTCGGTAGCTTTTCACAAAAATATGGCACTCAGTGACATTTTGAGTGACACCTATTGGCGGAGCAACTCGGTGTTCGCTTCACACTACCTGCGGGAGGTGAAAGCAACATTCGAACATTGCTATTCGCTTGGACCATACGTTGCTGCAGACACTGTTTTGGGGGCAGGAGGTAGCACTCATCCTATCCTTTCGTGGTTAGGTGAGTTTTTTAATTTGTGTGTTTTTGGTTGTGGGGTCGACCGCCTGAGGCGGATCTCCCTTCCTTTAGCCTAGTTTAGTGGGACTGACCTTTGGTAGACTAGGCCAGGTGATGTTTTTATTACTTCGTTGCCTTCATGGTATGGTTAATGATCTAGTCGCATCGTGGTCACGCCCCTGTTGACAGATCATCTAGAGCGCACCAGATAGCCTTGCTGGCAACTCTAGTAAAGCAGGAGCAGATTTGGGTGACAGTAATCATGGAGTCAGCTATGCTAACAGGTAAGGAACCAAGATATCAATCATCTGCATGTATATGTTTCCTAAAAATTCTATTCTGTCTCTTCCCACCACCAAAGGTGGGATTCAGCTATATATATATCTGACAGGTAAGTTTCATGAACAAAATGATATTGTAATGATACAATAAAGTTTGTTCATACTTACCTGGCAGATATATATATTCAAAGTACCCACCCACCTCCCCTCAGGAGACAGTGGAAATAAAAAATATGAATAGAAAATGGGAATGGTTCCTGATACCCACCCGCCTCCCAGCGGCGAGAATGGGTACTAACCACCTGACTCCCACTACGTGTGCCGTAAGTTTTTTAAATTCTGTTGGACTTTGGAAAATACAGCTATATATGTATATATCTGCCAGGTAAGTATGAACAAACTTTATTGTATCATTACAATATCATTTTTATTTTCCTCCCTTCCAAAGCTTCTGGAAGGAACCCATTAATTTGAACCCTGTTTACAGCTTGAGATGTCAATAGATAAAAATATAAATTCTCTCTCTCTCTCACTTAGATGAGATCATTTTATCCAAATGTAATGTTTATTTGTTTTGTATGATAAATAAATGATTTACAATAATAAGTACTGCTAATCTTCAAATATAATAATAATACTAATAATATACTGTCATTATAAAATGTATGCATGCCTATAGTAAATACTATAAGTTTTTAGAGAAAGAGACATATTCCCAGTCTTTTGGAAGACTGAAATGACCATGGAGCCTGGACCTGTCAAATCTGAGGCAGGGTACAGTAAGATATTTGACTTATGTGATAGCCCTCTCTTTTCAGAGCTTCACAGATGACTGGGAATATGTGTTAGTTTCTTTAAAATCTTACATATTTACTATAGAAATGATGAGTTTTGTAATTACAGTTATTATTATTATTATTATTATTATTATGATTATTATTATTATTATTGTTTTTTTCTTTTTCTTTTTTTCTCTCTATCACAGTCCTCCAATTCGACTGGGTGGTATTTATAGTGTGGGGTTCCGGGTTGCATCCTGCCTCCTTAGGAGTCCATCACTTTTCTTACTATGTGCGCCGTTTCTAGGATCACACACTTCTGCATGAGTCCTGGAGCTACTTCAGCCTCTAGTTTTTCTAGATTCCTTTTCAGGGATCTTGGGATCGTGCCTTTGTGCTCCTATGATTATGGGTACGATTTCCACTGGCATATCCCATATCCTAGTTATTTCTATTTTCAGATCTTGATACTTATCCATTTTTTCCCTCTCTTTCTCTTCAACTCTGATGTCCCATGGTATTGCAACATCAATGAGTGATACTTTCTTCTTGACTTTGCCAATCAACGTCACGTCTGGTCTATTTGCACGTATCACCCTATCCGTTCTGATACCATAGTCCCAGAGGATCTTTGCCTGATCGTTTTCTCTCACTCCCTCAGGTTGGTGCTCGTACCACTTATTACTGCAAGGTAGCTGATGTTTCTTGCACAGGCTCCAGTGGAGGGCTTTTGCCACTGAATCATGCCTCTTTTTGTACTGGTTCTGTGCAAGTGCGGGGCATTCGCTTGCTATGTGGTTTATGGTTTCATTTTTTGTATTGCACTTCCTACATATGGGAGAGATGTTATTTCCGTCTATCGTTCTTTGAACATATCTGGTTCTTAGGGCCTGATCTTGTGCCGCTGTTATCATTCCTTCAGTTTCCTTCTTTAGCTCTCCCCTCTGTAGCCATTGCCATGTGTCATCGCTGGCTAGTTCTTTAGTCTGTCTCATGTATTGTCCGTGCATTGGTTTGTTGTGCCAGTCCTCTGTTCTGTCTGTCATTCTCCTGTCTGTGTATATTTCTGGGTCTTCGTCTACTTTTATTAGTCCTTCTTCCCATGCAATCTTTAGCCACTCTTCTTCACTGTTTCAGATATTGCCCCAGTGCTCTGTTCTCGATGTTGACGCAGTCCTCTATACTTAGTAGTCCTCTCCCTTCTTCCTTTCGTGTTATGTATAGTCTGTCCGTATTTGCTCTTGGGTGTAGTGCTTTGTGTATTGTCATATGTTTCCTGGTTTTCTGATCTATGCTGCGGAGTTCTGCCTTCGTCCATTCCACTATTTATTTACAAGCTTACTAACAGAGGTAAATGCAGAATGGTATCTGCTATTTACATAAAAAGATAGAATCTTACACTGCATGAACTGGGGGAAACAGTGAGGCAATTCGAATACTTGCTAATCAGTTTGGCACTTCGAAGAGTTGGCTTCATGAAAGTAGAGCGACAATTGCAGACGTCCTCTTGACTCCGTATTGCAGAAACTAGTCCACTTGAAAGACAGGAACTCCCCAAAACCTGTAGCAGGGCCTTTTCTTCTCTGAAGTCTGCTCGGCGTTGAGAAAACACGGCCGTCCGCTCCTGAAGACGACTAGACCAATATCCAACCAACACTCGAACAACTCTTCTTTTGATTGATACTTCGTCGGTTCCTTCGTCTCTAGTCTCTCTCTGACGATCACTGCTGCTGATCTCTCACTGATAATCTGATCTGTGGCTCTTACTAACTGGTGATCTCTCTCTTTTACGATCTCTTCCTTCTTCTACAATCACTCCTCTCCGATGTTCGTTCGTCGTATTTATACAGCATTCTGGGGGAGGAGCCTACGGCGAGCGTCACAGACTCCGGAGTTTACTAGGACTCCCTAGATGAATCTAGACAAGGTATTGCATCAGAAAACACGGCATTTCTCCCGACACATTGACGCGTGTTTGTGCTCCACAACACGCCCGACGATTCCAGAACAGCCGCGAGAAACAGGTTACAGGTGCCTCCTACACGGGCGCAAAAACCTGCTTACTGCCGAACTTCTCAAAAATGTGTTCTCCTTTCCTTTAACTTTCTTTGCTAGGAAGCAATTACCATCACACGCCCCCCCAAAAGAGAAAAAAAATGAAATCAACTGATTTTATTTTTTTCTAAAGGGAAACAAGAATTGAACAGCAGGGAACAATTCTGCATAAAGCTTTAACACAGTCAAACTCGCACGCTTCTCCACACACACTCACTCGTGCGATAACAGAAAACGGTTATTAGGCTACTCATTCTGAAAAAACTAGAGAGGCTATCTGCTATAACATTATCCTTCTCTCTTACTATATCCGTTTTCTGAACTCCGATTAAAACCTATAAATACTAAAACACCTCTTGTGTTTTTCTCAAAACTAATCTCACTCAGTAACACTGTTACACGGGCGGAGGCCACGGCACGGGGCGTAGTTTATAATTCTGAAGCAAATTTACATTTACTGACTTTGCTCTACTCTTACCCACATTAATTCTATAATGTATACTTCCCCTCTCCTCTAAATCCATCCAGGGACTGGATGGATTTTGTTCTTTGCCAAGAATCCTAAAGTGAACTAGCAGACTGTCTCTCCTTGTGAAAAGCCCACCTTTTTATCAAGGGCTTGAAGCTCACTAATCCTCTTGTCCTTGGCCAGGGCAACTAAAAAGCAGATCTTCCTAGTCAAATCTCTTAAGAGGAGTACAGAGGAAGCTGCCTGTCACTTTCCATTTCCCCTGATCAAAGTTTTTGCATTCATCACAATTAAGAACGAAAGGGCAAATCTGTCCTCCACAAAAATAACATGCAGTGAGCCTATCATATTTAGCAGAAGTAAGTCTGGTCCTGCAGCCTTTGCTGCAATACTGAATACTAAACAAACTAGAATCTGACATGATAAAGTCACAATAAGTAAGCCTTAATCACTAGCTAAGCTAATTGTAATTAGCGTGCTATCCAATACAAGGAATACTTCACCAAAGGTGGCAAAAATCACAACCATCCAGTGAAAGAAAATCAAAGAGCTGCTCAAACATCCAATGTTTAGTCACTGACCAGCAGAAACGAATTGAGCTCTTAAGCTCTGCTGTACTTATTCTTCCCTGAAAGTGGGAGAGGCTAATTATCTACACCAAAACAAGAGTGCGCTACAGTGAATTTTAAAAGTTGAGCTGCTGTCTTAAGTAGAAACTAATAGTTATGTAGTTAAAGGCAGTCCCTGGTTATCGGCAGGGGTTCCATTCTGATGCCTTGATGATGAGCAAAAATTGCCAATAAGCTTATTGGCAAACTGGAAATCAGTGCTAGACAAGCCCAAAAACCAATCATGACATGGACCGTATCAGTAAATGGTGTAGTCGGTTGAGTATGAGGCTGAATTCCAGTGAAAACAAAAACATTATTGATTAGCAGATCTCGCACTGATTTCCCACCCCAACTTCCCCTTCATGTGGATGGAACTTTAATGAATAATACCAAAGGTTTAACTATTCTAGATGTAACTTTTGACTCACACCTAACTTTTGAGAAACATCTATTGAAAGTTCCAGCAAATGACACATGAAAGTTAGGTAGTAGACCCTCTATATTCGAGGGGGATAGAGACCAGACCCCTGTGAATCATTGACCACCCCCCCCCCTTTAAAAACAATTATAATTGCCTATCTTGAAAGTGCAAATATCAAATGTATACTTCAAGTATAATCCTACACCAAATATACCTTAAATTATTATCCTATCACTGTATTAAAAATTATATTAATATAATTTCAAAGTCATCCAAACATTATCATACCCTTAAAATATGACAAATTTTCTAAGACAATTTGTATTTTTCATAGCTTCATACCTTCGGTCTTAACAATAGGATCATTTTCTAGCACCTAGCTGGTCTGGCTAAACAATCGGCGATGAAAAAGCAAGGAATCTGAGATCTGGCAACGTGTGCGCATATCGGGTGAAAACTGGTCAAAGACCGTGCACCCACGCTATTGCATTTCTTAATGACCTGGGTGAGAGTAGCGGTTGCCTTCTCTCCTTCCAGTCGAAACAAGAGAGAGAGATTTACCACTAAGACTAATATTCAACAAGGCTAGCACAGGCAAAAGAGAGAGAGAGAGAGAAAGATTTCTCAGTAACATTCGCAGCTATTTTATGTAACCACCAAATGGACAACATAATAATAAAATAATAATAATAATAATGTGGCGCCATGGCAGAGTGGGTTAGGTTGTCGATCGACAGGTTAAGCAACATTGGGGCTGGTCAGTCGTTGGATGGGTGACCGCTTTCCTCGGCGTTGATTCCTTGGGAAAGGATCTTTACCATAATTTCCTCAGTTTACGCAGCTGTAAATGAGTACCTATCCCTGATGGGGTAGGGTCCAGCTATGGGTTAAATAGCAAAACTCAGCAATGATGGAGAAATGAAGGAATAAACGACAACGACGTAAATGGAACCTCTGGCAACTGAGGAGCTTCGTCCGGCAGCCAGGTATTCAACCCAATTGAAGGGGAAGACGGTCAGGTACTTGGAGGTGGTCATCCAGCAACTGACCACCACAACGACAGTAACCAACAGCCTGAGATTGGAGCTACAGAAGCAAACCAAAGGAAGAAATGGACAAGGGAAGAAAATAAGGAAATATGGAGATGCTACATCAGAAGCAACCCGACGGAGAGAGGATATAGAAGAAGGTTGGCCAACATCTGGAATGAGAGGAATAACACCCCCCAAACAGAGCAGAGGCTGGCAGACCAAGTAAGGAACATAAAGAAAAAGAACTGGCTCTCCCCAACAGAAAGAGAAGAACTGGAAAGGGAAATGTCACACGACAACGAATTACACGAAGACGAACTGAGAGATGATGCCACAGAAGACGACAGGGATGATGAAGTATCAAACAACGACATACGAAGAAACACCGACGAAGTAACAGAGAGGACGGAATGGGTAGAAAAGATTAGACAATGGATGGAGGTTCCAGTCTTTCCAGACTACTCAACCTCAAACAATGGTACAAGCGGTTCCAGTAGGCCAGCTTAGTCAACCATCCACTTCAAATACTCAGCCCAGTATTTTGTGCTGCTGTAGAACCAGCCTTCTCAGCAGCGCCAAAGCTCGGCCTCTGTTACCTCTTCCCGGCCTTTAATGCCTCCTATGAGAACCAGGGTGTATGTCATGGATACAACAGGTTCGCAAGAGGTAGCCGATCCAGAGGAGTTCTCCGCAGAGCTGGCAGAAGAACATCCGGCAAAGAAGGAGGCTTCAGAGAAAGCCGGAGCAATCGACCTTTGACGAACCAGTAAGACTCTTCAGGTAGGAGGGAAGCTGTGCTTAGTCAAGAACCGCTGGAAATTCAGCAATTGATAGCACAGCATAATAGCAAAGTAAGGGATGGAGTTGGAAGAAAGGGCCTCCTCCATCAACCAAATTTTATCAACATCCAACGAGGGATGTGACAAAGTTCACCTGAGACCTTCTTCAAAAGAAGTAATCACAAGGTGCAAATGCTTTGAATTTCAAGGACGCTTGTTCAACGTTCCAAGAAAGACTCAATTAACCAAGAATAATATTAGACTTGTCTCATCTGAACTCATATATTCAATGGGACAAGCTCCATTTGCTAATGGTTTTCGCAGGTACGGACCTTACTTCCCCGTGGGGCCGTCACCATCCCTATAGATCTTATAGATGCTTACTATCATGTTCCGGTAGCAAGACACTTCAGCCTCTTCCTAGGCTTCAGGCTAGGCAACAGGCTTATGCCTTTATAGTAATGCTATTTAAGTTCAACATAGAGCCCAGAATAGTTACAAAGATAGCGAAAACAGTAGTACAAGAACTAAGAGCCTAATGGCTAATGCTAGTAGCCTACCCAGACGACTGGCTCATCTGGGCTGCAAACGACAGGAATGTCTCAGGGCAACCCACAAGTGATAGACTTCTGGAATTCCTAAGGTTCCAAATCAACCACAAGGAATCCCGACGCACTCCGGCACTACGGTCTTAGTGGTTGGGAATGCAATGGGACCTCAAATCACACTCGATCCACCGGGGAAGAAGTGAAATAACAAAGGCTGCGAAGACACTTCCTCATAAGCAGACAAACATCCCAGAGGAACCAAGAGTGAGTCCTAGGTTCACTCCAATTTGCTTCAGTAACAGAGGTTCTACTAAAACCAGCTGAAGGATGTAAACCGGGTCTGACGGAAATTGCGAGATGAATTTCCCACATCCCGCAGATACCATGGAACCTCACTGCTAGCTGAATCGGTATGTCACTGTCGACCCTGATTTCGTGCCTGTCCACAAGACGATGGTTCAATCCCAGGAGGAGATGAGAATATTACTAAATAAATTCCCCTTCGGTACATATATGAAAAATATCAATTCCGAGGTAGCGAATTAGATATTAAAGGACATTGTAGCTCAAAACAGACTTCGTCCATGGACAGAAGTCAAGAACCTGGCAAACAATTCCGATACGGTTCCCTCCACCAGTTTAGTGGTCCATTTGGACGTCTCACTAAGCGATTTGGGAGGATACTCCCAATATGGAAAGGTTCAAGGCACTTGCTCCCTAACACTCCGCCAGCTTCATATCAATGATTTAGAAGCCATGGCAGTATTTCTAACTCTAAGGAAACCCTCCAGTGAGGAGGATCCATATCAGGTTAGTATTGGACACTGCAGTAGTAGTCTACTGCATAATAGAGGAGGTTCCAAATCAAGCCACATATCACGTCATGATAGCAATCCTTTTATTGGCAGCAAGAACCAGTGGCACCTGTCAGCACTCATCTGTCAGGAGTAAGGAACGTAGTGTCAGATGCACTGTCAAGGACAACTCCACTATAGTCGGAATGGTCCTTAGACGACAGGTTATTCAGATGGATCAGTCGGCAGAGCCCAGGTCTCCAAGTTGATTTATGGCCACATAATCCAACCACAAGTTACATTGTTATGTGACACCCAATCTGGACCTCATGGCCCGGGCCACAGATGCCAGATACAAAGATGGGTACAATTGACTGAGGATTTACCTATTTCCTCCAATAAATCTACTAATGAGGTCCTGGACAACTCAAATCCCTCAAAGGACGGATCGCGCTGGTAGCTCCCAACTGGCTCAAGAGCAATTGGTACCCGTTACTAGGGGAATTGGGACTTCGCCCCGAGGGACCCTAACTCGAGACTAATACAATTAGTACAACGAGGACTGTGTGCGTTCTCTCAAGGATTCAGAATGCCCTAACTTTAGGGACTTCATGGATTTTGCGGCACAAAAATCCCTATTTAGATTCTATTAACACCTTGTTTCTAGAATCAGATAACGGGAATCTATGCTTAGGCAGTACGATTCTACATTAAGAAGCTAGCCTCTTTCCTAAAAGACTCAAGCTAAGACGATGAATACGAATATGGCTGTTACTTCCTATAGGACCCTAGTTAGGAAGGGCCTAGTAGCTAGTACTATTTCCACAACCAAATCTGCTTTAGGGAAATATTCCGGTTGGTTTTATAAACGCTAACCCGTTAACTTAACAGACGCATATTTTCATCGATTGCGAGAGCTTGTGCTAGATTAAGACCAGCAGACAGACCTCATTCAGTTTCCTGGTTTCTAAATGTCGTACTTATTTAGCTTCAGACACTGATAATGAACCATGTCCTTATACAAACCTCGGTGGGAAAACTTATTCCTGTTAGGTCTAGCCTCAGGAGCTAGAACATCAGAACTGACAGCTCTTTCTAGGGAACATATCATGTTGACTTTCTTCCATCCGGAGAAGTTCTATTACCTCCAGATAGAATTCTTGACTAAGAACGAAGATCCTCTAAGTGGGTGGCCCCTGGAAGATTGTCCCACTTCCACAGGATCTATCCCTATGTCCAGTCAACTTTGAGTTCAATTTTAGACAGAACTTCAATAAAACCTCAGACCCTTCATTCATTAGAGAGATGGTGGAACAATCTCATTAATCATGAAAAGCAATTAGATAACAATTCTGTATAATTTAAAAGGCTAATCCGGAATCACTCCCACACGTACATGATGTCCGAGCAGTAGCTACCTTAATTTATTACTTCAACCACATGAATCTTGATGACCCTAGAAAGTATACGGGTGGAAATCAAAAAAAGTATTTAAACACCACTACCTTAAATCCTTAGAAGCCCTTAAATATTCAGCAATGGCAACGAGGAATATTGTTTCCCCTGACACAGCCTAGTCATGTGGAAATACCTAGTCGTAGAGACCTTGTCCTTCTTTAGCTCTTTTCCCTCCTACCTGCCTCGCTTAGTCCATAGACTTCACCTCGGGGTTTTTTCACTGGGATTGTACAGTTGAACCATTCGGGTACTGTATATACTTAACTACTAATTATATATGTAAAATATCTAATATTACTTGTTGTAGTGATATCTTTTTAAGAAATAGGGTAGAATTACTTAGGAGTTTAATTTCTCCCTTCCAGTAGTCTCATGGATAGTATATCCAAATTTGTGGGAACAATTATCTGTTACTATTTCACAGAGCGACACAGGTTTAACCCAGAAAAGGGATTTTGACAAAGAAAAAATCTATTTCTGGGTGGTGACCTGTGTCGCCCAGTGAACCCACCTCTTGTTTCCTCACCCTGTAGGCCCAAGCTTGGGTGCTATTTTTCAGGAATGGCTATCGAGGCGCTAGTTGTAGCAGTACCGGGCAGTAGGTGGCGCGGGTATGGCGCCTAATTTGAAAGGGAGATTGACAAAGGAAGACACTAAATGGCAGGGTAGTGGTTTCACTCGCCCCAGATTATACCGACACCCTAATACAGGGGTGAGCGAACCAGGTTTATCCTGGTATTATCCATATAGCTTTTTCTCTTGTATATATAGCAATATGTATACCTTATACCTTAGAAATGAGTGCTATTGGGTCATTTCACTGGGCGACGCAGGTCACCGCCCAGAAATAGATTTTTCCTTTGTCAAAATCCCTTACATAAAACTATGAAACGCCTAATATGAAACGGAGCAAATATTCCGAGAATGCGACGTACGCATTTGGGAAATTTGCGGCGGAGAATCCTCGCGAGGAGGGAAGGAAAGTTTTTTATAAAATTCACCATAAATCTAAATACTGTGCTAGAGACTTCAAATTTGTTTCAAAATGAAGATAAATGACTGAATATTACTAGACTGTAAGAGTTTTAGCTTACAATTGCGTTTTTCGACCATTTCGGTAGAGTCAAAGTTGACCGAACGTGTTTTTTTTTTTAATTTATCGTGATTTATATGCAAATATTTCGAAAATGAGAAAAGCTACAACCTTCAATTATTTATTGTTGTATTCTACATGAAATTGCACACATTTTCATGTATAAAACTTTATTTAACGGCTACTTTAAAATGGTGCAAACATTACGACAATCGCATGTATGATTTTTTCGGAAGAGTTACCGTGTGGACGTAAGGAATTTTTTTTTTTTTTTTGTTTTTTTTTTTTTTTTTTTCATAAATTCACCATAAATTGAAATATTGTGCTAGAGACTTCCAATTTGTTGCAAAATGAAGGTAAATGATTGAATATTACTAGAATATAAGAGTTTTAGCTTACAATTGCGTTTTTCGACCATTTCGGTAGAGTCAAAATTGACCGAAGGTTGAAATTTTGGCACTTATCGTTATTTATATGAAAATATTTCAAAACTGATAAAAGCTACAACCATGGGTTGTTTTTAGTTGTATTGTGCATGAAATAGCGCACATTTCCATATATAAAACTTTATGTAACGGCTAATTTAAAATGGTGCAAACATTACCACAATCGCACGTTACTGCGCGGACGTAAGGAAAAAGTTTTTTGTATTCACCATAAATCAAAATATTGTCCTAGAGACTTCCAATTTGTTGCAAAATGAAGGCAAATGATTGAATATTACTAAAATATAAGAGTTTTACCTTACAATTGCGTTTTTTACCATTTCGGTAGAGTCAAAGTTGACCGAAGGTTGAAATTTTGGCACTTATCGTTATTTATATGAAAATATTTCAAAACTGATAAAAGCTACAATCATGAGTATTTTTTCGTTGTAATCTACATGAAATTGCGCACATTTTCATATATAATACTCTACGTAACAGCTAATTTAAAATGGTGCAAAAATTATGTCAAAGTGAAGGAATAATTTCTGAGATGTGGCACTGATACTTTTTAGTGCGATAAGAAAGAAATTCGCGCTTGCGCACCTGCGTAACGATTGTAAACAAAACAACACCTTGATCCATGAACACCCAGCATCCCCCAAGGCGCGTGATTCAAAAGTTTTCGGCTGGTAGGCCTATAAGTATTTTTCCGCGAATTTTTAAAAAAACTTTTCTATGTCAACGTAAAATACGTCCAATTGGCACCCGACAGACAAATTATCTCGACGTAAAATACGTCCAATAGGCGTTTAAGGGTTAATGCACACGAATGTTGGGAACCAACATATTTCAAACATTTCAGATTTGTTTATCTTGGGGAGGAACCATGTTAGACCCTTATAAGGATCTTTGAAAGTGTCTGTGTTACAAATAAAACAAGGGTTTATGATACATAGCTTTTCAGTAACATTAGTAAGCTGTACCTTTCATACTTTTTGCTATTCTTCTACAGACCTTGCTTTCAGAATTATCTGTTTTTAAGAATTTTATTTAAAATCTCTGATTTTTTTTTTACAGATATTCTCATTGTCAAACTTCGAAAGGGCCAATCACTCAAGCTAAAGGCTTATGCTGTGAAGGGATTTGGGAAAGAACATGCCAAGTGGAATCCCACTTCTAGTGTAGCATTTGAATATGATCCTGACAATGCCTTGAGACACACACTGTATCCCAAACCAGAGGAATGGCCTAAGAGTGAATATACTGTCTTGGATGATAATCAGTGTAAGTAAACAATTGCTTTTATATTTTAATGTATTTATAAAAAGATAGTTTTTGGCGCATGAACTCAAATTTTTTCTATAATTGTTGCAAGGAAAAATATCTGATGTTCAGTCTTTCATTACTTTATATGCCATATGATAGTATCTTTAATATTAAAAATGAAAAAGTATGGTATTAAACTTCACTGGTCCCCAGATTTTGCATAATTGTACACCTCATATTGAGGTGCTCATTTTGTATTTACACTATTTGTTACTCATGTGTCATTCAGGATACTAATCTCAACCTACTGGTGTGTCTCGAGTGTTAACACTCCATGTTGTCATGTAGATGATGAAAAGATATACTCTGCCATGGATTAAGTGAGTTTGTGTGCATCAGGTGTTTTGATCATCTTAGATTTTTTACATTTTAATTTTGGAACCCTGTATTATGTTCTGTCTTAGTTTCTTATTACATAATTATTTAGTGGGTATATTCAGCAATTATTATTTGAGGGCTGTTTTATTATGTAGTCACTTTTATGTGAATACTAATGAATGATATTTAGTGTTCTGCAGTTATTATCTTGTGTAGCACCTCTCAAACATTTTAGTGGACTGGGATGGCTTTCGTTTGTTGCTACCATGACTAGATGAATTTAATATGTTAGTTTTGATGTTCATATTTTGATAAGTAAAATACCAGTCTATTTTCTCAAATTATTATTAGTTTTTCACAATATTTTTATTGTATTTTGGACGTTTTTTCAATAAGTCTAGTATGTAAAAATTTGAAAATACTGGAAGTTACAAATTACATATAAATTATTTGGATCTAAATTGAGATTTCCTGATGTTGCATAATTTCTTAATATAGTTGATTTCATTGTATTGATACTTTGCTAACTACTTTTTTCATAATCACTTTTTCATAATCGTAAGAAACAGGATATAAGGTACATCTTAGATTTAAATATATTAAATGGAAGAAAATTCCCTTTGAAAGTAGGTGAAGTTGAAGTAGTCTCATTATATATTACTATTAATTATTAGTTATTATCATTAGATAGTTCAATCACGTTACTGAAATTTATTCTTGTTACTGCCAGTCATTATATCATATGATAATAGCCATAGTAAATCGTGGAGTTATACAGGAACCTTCCCATATGTCATGGTTTCTCCATGAATTTTAGGGATATGAACAAGAAATGCACCCTACCATTAGTAACTATACCTAACTAGAAATTTTATATTAGATTTCAAGCAGTTATGTCTGTTGTGTACTATGTGGTGTATAGTACCTATTGCTATGTGAAATAACTTTTCTCAATTTCACTTCACTCAAAAAGTGTAGTTCTGATGAGGAATTTGTTACTGAAGAACAGATGTAATTCTTTTGACAATTTACATATTCTTTTCTTTCAGTTTTGAGTATCTTCTGAAATTGGGAACTAATATCTTGAGACATTTTTCATTTTTTTTTCTACAGTTAGGACTCTTACAGTGTAATCCCTCTTTTTCTAATCTTGTACAGCTCAAGCTCCCTTCGATCCTCTAGGTAAACCCAACAAGTTTTATTTCAATGTTGAAGCCTCTGGGGCCCTTAGGCCTGAGAACATTGTCCTTATGGGCATTGCCGTCCTTAAAAAGAAGTTGGCAGATATCCAGAACCAGCTTACTGTGGAGGCTCAGACAGATGCCTTGGCTATCAACTAGATATTTCAAATCACTATAAGGTTTATCTTGTGAGAGGCTAACAACGGATTTGCTGTGAGAGTTTTGTGGTGTACCAAAAACTGAAGCTTGTTTTGATCATGCTGACTTTTTCTATTCTATTTTTGAGGAATTAATGCATCTTCAGTTATTGAGATCAGATGATGAAGATGTCAAGGACATGTGCATTCTATTTTGGTACATTTATTTAATTAACATTTTTTTTATTTGGTCTGCTCACAACAGAATAGGTTCTGAGGCCATAAGCTACTGTGTTTCAGATGACATTGCATGCTTTGCCTGACATATCAATATGTACTGTGCTAGAATTAACACTTTAACATCCTTCATTTTTGTTTCATATTGAAAATTTAGTTAATGGTGAAATGACAGTGTTATTAAAGTATGTATTAATTTTGTAGCAGATAAGTGCCACACAAGCACATTTTTTGCATCTGTCTTATCTTGTTGCCAGCCCTCACACACCTTGTACCCAATGTTAGTGCCAAAATTCAAGTTATGCAGTTTCAGTAAGAAAGAATGTCTGATGTAATTCACCATTCTCACCTCGTAAGTAAACCAGTGCTAGGGAGTGAAAGTTACCAGTGGCCATAAAAAATGTATTTTATTCCATTCATAGGCTAGTTTCCATTGGCCTGCCTGAAATTGGACCCTGTTATATCATCATCATTGTCTACAGTGCCATGTGATGCAAAGGGCTTTTGCCTCTCCTGTACTTTGTCTGCCACTAATATCCCCTCTCCTCCAGCCTCCCTCCTCATGGTTCTTCCCCAATATGTCTGGGTCATTCATTGCCTACGGTACCCTCAGGAGCCCAATTGACACTCACATAACTGTTTTCCAGGAGTTGTGTGAAGGACATGTCTAAGACAGCTCCTTGCATCATTACCTCATCTACAAACAAAACTTCTGCAATTTCTTTTATAGTATCAGTTATCACTCCCTTGCCATCATTGACAATATTCTTGATGCTTTATGTTCAAATTATCAGATTTTTTTTTTTTTGTCATACCATGCTTCACATCCATATAACAATACTGATTACACTAGACATGTATAATCTTTCATTCATAAGCAGTTAAGCCTACATTATTTGATTTCCAGATCTTATTCAGCCTGTAATTTACCTTATACTGTAGTACCATATCTCATTCTATCCTGTTATCTGACTGCTAATATTCTCTTTAAAATGAAAATTTTTTAATTATTAATTTGTATTTTTAATTATGTAGCTTACCCAGTCATTACACAGCTATAAGTTCCACTTATAGCTGTGTAATGACTGGGTAAGTATAATTACAGTGGTCCCCCTGTATTCGCGGGGGATGAGTACCAGATCCCCCCGTGAATAGTTAGAACCCGCGAATGTTTGGAACCCCTATAAAAATGCTAAAAAGAGCCTATTTTGTTAGTTAAAACTCAAGAAAAACCCACTAAAAATTTTCATACTTGGATTTTTTAATAGTTTTATCACAAAAAGTGCATTTTATGATGAAATTGATAAAAAAAACCCAGGAATTTGTGGATATTTCTCATAGAAAAATACCGCGAATATGCGAATTTTCTGCGAATAATGCTGGGAAATGTTCCCAAGAGAAATCCGCGAATGTGTGTCTGCGAATCCGGAGAACGCAAATACGGGGGCGTCCACTGTATAACTTTGTTTTATTATAGAAATACGCATAAGTTTTCATAGTTAACAAACCTGCAGTCATAATGCTAGGATAAATTCTTCTAGCACCAGCTCGAAACTGGTAAAAATCATATAAAATTGAAGAACAAGGAATTAATGGCAATGGGGTTCAGCCAGAGGCATTTAGTTTCTTCCTTACTACATTACTAGCAGGATATACTGTTGCCCTTCCTACCGAAGTTGGTGTTTTCCTTCTTTTATACCCATGTTTTCTTTGGTTTGCGTGCTCGTTTTGTGAAATAGTGCTACATTGTATGTTTGTGCTTGTTTTGCTTTTGAAAAGGCAAACCCAAAACTTATCTAAGCCATCCAATCATAAGCCTCAGAGAAAATGTTTTGGTGTTGGTTAACTACCCTTGCTCTCGTTTTCTTGCTTCATTTGAGACTGACCCTCATTCAACTTGCAGCTGATGCAGAGCTAATGTTGGTAATGTTACTAATCCTTGTTCCGAGTGTCATTCTTGGACTCCTGAGCAGTGGCAGGGCTTTGCTGGCATACCACAATTTGTGTCTGTATAGTATTGCTGATCACACTAGACTTATATATAATCTTACTTTTGTTTGCAGTGTAAGTCTGATTTCCAAATCTTATTCAACTTGCCAATTGTTTGACTCGGCTTTTTTATCTTTCACTAAATTCTAGCTTAAGAGAACCTATACAGGATATCATGGTTCTTAAATATTTCGAAGAGCCAACTTTATTGAGTCTTTCCCTATTTAGTCTCATTTTATCCATTGTGTATGATCTGTCTTCATTCCTTGTTTTTCTTAAGATTTATTTTATTTTGAGTCCCGTCTCTATAAATACTAACAAGCAGCTTTTTAAATCTTGTGGTTTCGTAGGGCTTAAAACAACATCATTTGCATATTCTAAGTTTTTTTATCATAAAATATATGGGAAAGGTAACAAAGGTGAAATTATATTCGCTTGTAACACTTCATCGTTTACTGCAAAGTTAAAGCTGATGGGTCAAATTTAACTTTTCATCTACTTCATTTATAAATTAGTATTTCAGTTAGCTTTGTATTTTTAACGGGAATGCCATAGTGATGCAAGACATCCGTAGTATTGATCTCTGAACATTGTCAAATCCCTTTCTGTAATCAACAAAAGTCATCAGAATGGGAAAATCTATAATCTACTACAAAATATGTTTTTAAGACATATTTTATCTGTGCAGCTCCTGCCTTGTCTAAAACCAGCTTATTCATCTAAGCTTTCCATCAGTTTCTTTCTCCAGCCAGTTGAGAATAAGCAAACTGAATATTTTCATTGCAACCGACTTTGGTGCAATGTGTCTATAATTACATCTAGTCAGTCCACCTTTTTAAGAGTACTTTTGTTATGACTTGCAATTCAAATCATCAGGCTGTTTCCACAGTCCATATTCTGTTAAATATTCCAGTTCAAATACATATCATTTCAGGTTCAGCTAAAATCATCTCTAGTAATTTTGTCATAACCTGGCATTATCTATATCTTCAGTTTCCTTATTCTTGCTTCCCCCACTCACAAACTGTGAAGTCATTCTTAAGTACATTCAGATCTGCAGAGTCTGTATATCAAATTAACCCCTAATATCTCTTATATTATTAACATTTTAATAAGGAATATTAATTTTATCAAAACTTGGAATAAAATATCCATAATAATGAGAGAGAGAGAGAGAGAGAGAGAGAGAGAGAGAGAAGAGAGAGAGAGAGAGAGAGTAAACAGACTGACATTTGCATGATTGCTCTCAGGAGTACAGATTACATGTAATCAACAGATGAACTGATAACATACAGTACATTTGAATTTTCTTATTTTCACTACATTATTAATTGCATTGTAAGCATGCTGTCATTAAAAGTGTATAGTATAGTGAAAGTAATTAAATTTAGTGTC
Source organism: Macrobrachium nipponense (assembly GCF_015104395.2). Classification (NCBI taxonomy): domain Eukaryota; kingdom Metazoa; phylum Arthropoda; class Malacostraca; order Decapoda; family Palaemonidae; genus Macrobrachium; species Macrobrachium nipponense. Next base: position 99,454,488 of record NC_061108.1, read on the forward strand.
AGTTGCACTTCCATGAGCAATCATGTCTGTCTGTCAGCGTTTACTCCCTCCCTCTATCCCTTGCTTATAGTAATTATTTTTTTTTGTGATGAATCTTGCCTACTGTTAAATTTAGCTATATCTCCCTGCCAATCAGGCAAGTCGGCATTCAAACAAAAAATCGAATGGCTGCCTGAATGACTGTCTAGTTTACCTGTTCTCCACCAGGTGTGTTTCGAATGTTTTACCTCGTCAGAATTCTCCTTGCCGCCATTGCGGTTAGGCGATTGTTGGTAGTCTATGAAGTTTGGCTGTTTTACACCTGTTTACAGTTTTGTAACTTCATTTTCCTAGGATATCTTCAACTGGAAGCAAAACCAATAACATCAGGCTATGTAAGAATGTTTTTGGTGTAACCAGGATGTTGAAATTGGAAGTTGATCAACATTCCTGTGTACTTGCATGGGTATAGAGTGTGATCTTGGAACTACTAGATGTGAAGAATGTAGAGAATTGTTCTGAGAAATTTATTCCTGAATATGTCAGATATAGGAAAGATGGGAAACTAATAGATTGCGAAAGCAATTAGTTAGGTCAGGACTTAAACCTGTCAGGCTATCCCTACTCCGACTAGGCATTTTGGTAGAATAGTATTGCCTTCTGCTCCCCATTCAGTTCAGGAAAAGCGTAACGAGAAGCTAGAACATTAAACCTATTTTTAGTTCTAATACCAGTTCAACTGAGTTTGTGATGGGAACGTCCCAAATCCCTCCATAGTGTGCGCTTTTTTTCACGTTCCCTGTTAGAAGTAAGGTGTTGGTGCCCTCATCTGTACGTAGCCCGAGCCTAGGACTGCCCTGCGACAGTTGGTAGTGTCCGCTGCCAAGGAACTGGGTTGGTTCTCGGGACGATGGGATTCTGTGCCCTCTAATACCTACTTCGCCCTATTCATGGTCTGAATCTCGTTTAAAGCTTTCGCATAAGGCATAAGGACCGTTTGGTAAGTGTTAACACTCGCTCCGTAGGCGCATTCTGTCATCTTCAACACCTAGTTTGAGGTGTTAGCATACATAGGTTTAATATTATATGATATAGGTATAGATATTTTATTGAGATGATAATGTATCTGTAGCGAGTTTTACACATTTAGATATGTCGACTCAGTTGACTGTTTACTCTCATGTTTGGGTTATTCTAAATTCTCATCTGCTAGCACATTCCTTTTTCTTCGTAGTGCTTGTGTTCGTTCTCTGCTTGCTTCCTCTTCGGCTGTCGGCAAATCTCTTACTACTGCCTCGTTTAATGTTTTTCTTTCAAGTCTACACTGTCTGTAGTATCTAAAGTTCTCACCAAGTTAGATATTCTAGCCTCAGAGATTTCTAACTTAGTTTCATATAGGAATGCTTTCAAGTATGTACGATCGCTTTCGGACGAGGCGGGAGAGTTGTTGTAACTCCTCTCCCACCGCCTCCCACTTCTGGCGCCTCGTTCTCCTTCTCTCAGTCAACTTGCGTGAACTGTGGACGTTGTTGACTCATGTGGACTTGACTGAGTCCTGAGTTGCTTAAAACCGTCTTCCCCTCATTGAGTCGTGGTGGATGCAATACAGCACTCAGCTGCTGTCACCTCTTATCGACAAGTGTCGCTTTTTGTCGCCAAGGGTTGTGGAGAAAGAGCAATCCTTTAAGCTCTTTTGTTTATTTCCTGTCGCCAGCTGTCTCCTCCCGTCGCCCGCTAAGAAGAGTTTGAATGGAGTTTGAGGAGCTCATTTGGGCTGGTCGGCATTTGTTGCAACACTACACCTTGCTGTAACCTCATTTTGTTGAGGAAAGAGGCCACATAGAGAATATGTCTTAATTGTCTTAGCGTATTTCGGTGCCCTCTAAATATTGGAGAAGAGAACCAACGCTTTCTCCAATTAGAGAGCATTTCATAACTTTTCTCATCCTCAGATGCACAAATCTCCCTTTAGGTCTGCCTTTGCTTGTCGTCTTGTGTCTTTTAAAGTCGTGGAGAGCTGAAGGCCGCCTTTTGCTGTTCAAATGCTTATTGGTCCTTTAACCGTCTTTAGTAGGAGGTTTGCTTTCTTTCTCTTTCCTGTGGGAAAATGAACTCGAGATTGACAGACATACTGATGGATTTTCAGTCTAGCTTGAGCTATTGCCCTTTTAGCTACATTGCCTCGTCTCTGCGACTGCTTAGAGAGGTGGAGACACCAACCCAGTGAGTTTGTGTAGGCGGCTGTGGGGTTTGTCATCAGCGGGAGTTTTTAGCGAGGAAAACAAGTAACTCATTTCTGATGCTGCCAGTAGCGTCCTCATGTTTATAGTCGCTCGGTTTGGAAGAAGTGAGAACACTTTCGCTTCCTATCAGGTTATGCAGCTCGGTTTAAGGAGATAAGGAATTATCTATTGGTAGTCTTGTTTTATACCTTTCGGGGATAAGTGCAGACTCAGGTTCTGGGATATGGACAGTTGCAACCTCCCAACATGCATGGAGAGACTTGGGACCAGTACGTTACATGGTGGAGACGGTGAAGGGCAGTTGTGATTCTTTTTTGGTTGTCTTCCACCGGTTTAATCTCCCTCTTATAGCTTCCTTTGTCTTCAACAGAAATCTCTCATAAGTCTCTTTTTAGTAGGAGATTGTATATACAATAAGTCCTCGGGTTACGCCGGTCTTAACTTACACTGTTTTGTGGTTATGAACGTGCCCCCATAAAAATATAAAAAATAATATTATGCGTCGTTCTGTCTTACATGGTTTAGCGGCGTAAACAAAAGCGAACTAGTTTCAGGCGCACGGCGGAAGAATACGCTTTGTGGGGGAGAGGACGGCGTCGCTTCGCTACGCTCATTCCTCGCCCATACAACATTTTGGTTGTTTACGCTGCCTCTCTCTCCCTCATGTTGTATCGTTTTTGTAACTTTTTGCCCTTTGTTATGGCTCTCAAGCGCAAGGCGGACTCTTCTGATGGTAGTGCATCGAAGAAAAGAAAGGCCATCACCATGGAAATTAAAGTGGACATTATAAAGCGATCTGAGAAGGGAGAAACACCAACAAACATTGGCCGCTCGCTTGGCCGAAGCAACACGGCCCGACTGCACCTGTCCGGAAGGACCTGGGACTGGGGAAGACACACCGTGGGCAGGACCAGCATGGACAGGCGCAGGAACCAGGAGCGACAGGTACAGCAACTAGCTCAGGAGCGGCAGGAACAGCGGCAGGAACAGCGGCAGCGGTAGACCCAGAAGGGACAGCCAAGCCAGCAGCGGGAACCACATCAGCGGCAGGTACGGCAGGCCCAGCCATCGCCTCGTAGAATCATCGGCAGCTAGCGGGAACCTGGGTACTGGCGGCCGGTCCAGGGGCAAGCTGCTGGAACAGCGGAAGTCTGGGGCAGGCAACACGAAGAACACAGGCGGCGGCGGCATACCCCCATCGGTACAGCGGCAACCGGCCCTAGTAGCGGCAGACGGCGTCACCGACACAGCATGGGGAGTGTAGACCAGGCGGGGGCACGGCGGGGAGACATGCCCCACCCCGAACGCAAGGAAGACCCAAATACAAAATACAACGAGGAAGTTGAGCGGGGGGCAGGAAAGAAGACGAAGAATCGAATACCAAGGGAGTCGCGGGAGAGCTTTCCGACGACTTCCTGGCAGACCTTCGCTTCCCCTACCCCCGCACAGCAGTGAAAAGTAATATGAAAATGAAACAGAATACTGCACTTGCAATTCACTTCATAGAACTTAAAGGGGGAAAGGCGGAAATCACAATTCCCGGGTAAGAGCGGAAACTTGATCCAATAATAATATGATGCTATCATAAAATATATATAAAAATGAAACAGAATACAGTAAGTCCTCGGGTTACGCTGGTCTCGACTTACGATGTTTCGTGGTTACGAACGCGCCCGGCATAAAAATATAAAAAATAATATTTTGCGTCGTTCCGTCTTACGCGGTTTAGCGTCGTAAGCAACGTAAACAAACGCGAACTAGTTCCAGGCGCACGGCGGAAGAATAGCTTTCTTTGTGGGGAGAGGACGGCGTCGCTTCGCTACGCGCTCAGTCCTCGCCCATACGCCATTTTGGTTGTTTACACTGCCTCTCTCTCCCTCGTGTTGTATCGTTTTTGTAACTTTTTGCTCTTTGTTATGGCTCCCAAGCGCAAGGCGGACTCTTCTGATGGTAGTGCATCGAAGAAAAGAAAGGCCATCACCATGGAAATTAAAGTGGACATTATAAAGCGATCCGAGAAGGGAGAAACGCCAACAAACATTGGCCGCTCGCTTGGCCTTAGCCGTTCGACCGTTGCTACCATTATCAAAGATAAAGAGCGCATCGTTGAACATGTGAAAGGATCTGCTCCTATGAAAGCGACAGTGATAACTAAGCAGCGTAGTGGTCTAATAATTGAAATGGAAAGGTTATTGGTGCTTTGGTTGGAAGACCAAATCAACGGCGTATCCCAGTCAGCCTTATGGTGATCATTCGGAGAAGGCGAAAAGATTGTTTGAAGCGTTGAAAAAAGAAAGAAAAGGGGGAGGGAAGTGAAAGTGAAGAGTTTGTGGCTAGTAGGGGTTGGTTTTTATGCGATTTACGGCTCTGGCCAATTACCATAACCTTAAAGTGCAAGGTGAAAGCTACTAGTGGGGATCAGAAAGCAGCGAGTGAATTCCTAAAGCGTTGTCTGAGATAATTAAGGAGGGGGTTATTCTGCTCAGCAAGTGTTTAACGTAGACGAGACAGGTTTGTTTTGGAAACGTATGCCTAACCGCACTTACATCGCCAAGGAGGAGAAGTCAGCACCCGGTCATAAAGCCAGCAAGGAGAGGCTAACTTTACTTCTTGGGGGTAATGCTGCTGGCGACTTCAAACTGAAGCCCTTGTTGGTGTATCAGGCTGAAAATCCAAGGGCACTCAAGGGCATTTGGAAGGGTCAACTACCAGTAATTTGGAAGTCCAACAGAAAAGGCATGGTGACACTTGCAGTGTTTGAGGATTGGTTCGTAAACCATTTTGTGCCAAGTGTGGAGCGGTATTGCGCCTCCAAGGGTATCCCTTTTAAGGTGTTGCTAGTGCTGGACAATGCCCCTTGACACCCTGCCCAGCTGGGAGACTTTAACCCTAATGTCAAGGTGGTTTACCTTCCACCTAATACCATGGCCCTTTTACAGCCTATGGACCAAGGAGTGATTGCTTCGTTCAAGGCCTACTACCTACGAAGGACAATTGTTATGGCTTTACAGGCAACTGAAACCAAGAAGGACTTGACTCTGAAGGACTTTTGGAAATCCTACAACATCCTTGATGCTGTGAAGAACATTGCTGATTCCTGGAGGTAGGTTAAGCAAACAAACATGAATGGTGTCTGGAAAAAATTTGTCCTCAATTTGTGAATGATTTCCATGGGTTTGAGGACACAGTTCAGCAAGTTGTAAAGAACGTTGTTGCCCTGAGTAAGGAAATCAATTTGGAGATGGAGGTTGATGATGTTACAGAGCTGCTGGAGTCTCATGGCGAGGAGTTATCTGCCGAGGACCTGATACAACTGGAGAAGCAGATGATAGAGAGAAGAGCCCCACCCCCCAAGGGAGACCCTAAAGGCTTTCACAAGGCAGGACTTGGCAAGAGGTTTTGCAGAGTTGCAGCAAGCAATTGGCAAACTTTTGATGCTCAGGATCCCAACTTGGACAGGCTCACTAGGGTTTCCAGAGGCATCATGGATTTGATGCAGTGTTACAAAGGAGATCTTGGATGAAAGAGGTTGCTCTCTGTTCAGACTAACCTGGAGCAGTATTTTAAGAGGTAGAGAGGCCTGCAAGAGATCCTGTAGCCCTCTATACCTCAGCTGCTCTGCACCAATCCAGACTCTGCCTGCCCCCACAATTCTCCAGCACCTTCTGAATGTTCTGCTAACCCAGACTCACCTGCCCCACAATCTCCAGCACCTTCCTGATGTTCTGCCTCACTCAGACCTCCACCTGCCCCAGCATCTCCAGCACCTTCTGTAGATTCTGCCTCACCTCAAGACTCACCTGCCCCAGCATCTTCTGGAGGTTCTGCTTCTCTTCACTAACCTCCCCCAGTCTCTCCAGCACCGCAGCTTCCTCTCCAGTGTGCAAGCCAACCAAATTAATAAAGGTAAGGAATTGTTCTCTCTTTGTTATTGATACGTATTTACATTAAATCATGTGGTATTTTTTAATGTTCCGACTTGCACTGAAAATCGTGTTAACAACGTCTTAAGAACGGATCAGCGTCGTAACTCGAAGGACTGTAGAGGAGTCATGGTCAAGGTAATTTCTGGGCTCAGCTCGTGTCGGCTATGAGGATCCTTAATATCATTCTTTCGAGGTAAAATTAATCTAAAATTACCAGAGAAAAACAAAATTAAGATGTCAAGTAAAACTGACTCACCTCTTTCGCTCACTCTTAAAAGAAGTGCTCGGTATGGCAATAGGGGCGAGTGGGAACACTACCACGAGCCATTCACCAATTAGAACTTCCAATCAGAATCCTCCCCACAAGAGAGAGCTGATACCACGGGCGATGCGGCCGCTACTACTACTACTGTAGGACGCCACGGACAACAGCGCCCCTAGCGGACACCTTAATTATTAGACACCAGCGTTCGGACGCATTTTCTTGTGCTTGTACTATTTCACGAGGATTTATATCACCATCCATCATGGAACGTTCTGCCATCGCAACGGCTAAGTTAAGTGCCTCATAAGTAATGTTTTTACTGTATTTTTGTCTTCCGGGAACCAGTATTTTCCTTCTAATAGGTCCATATAACGGTTTCCTTCCCCCCCCCGGTTGTCTCGTGGCGGCGCCATGCTGCCTCGTTAAGAATTCCCGGTCCTCCATACTGGGACTTCTTATACTTATGGGCTTACTAATATCACGTTCATTCGTTTTTTACATCGAGTTTTAGCTAGGTTAGCCCTTTTAAACCATTTCTCTTAGTTTGGTATTTAGGGCTATTCTATGTTCCAGCCCAGCATCCCGGCTCTTGCTCTTCATCGGCTATCGCTGGCTCCGAGTAGGCTCTTCTGTTCCGCGGAACAGTTTGCCTCCTCCTGGGCTTCTTTTTCTTCTACTAAAAGTGTCTTTTCCATCTTTACGATGTAAATTTAGTTCTATTTAGGTGTTAGGCTAGCCTAGGTGCATGTCCCATGTATTGGTACAGCCTGGTTCACGTGGCCCTCCCACGGTTGTGTTGCTCGCGGCTTAGGCCCACTTGCGGTCACGTGTTCCATCGCAACCTTCCCCCTCCCCTTCCCTCCCTACCTACCAGGTATAGGGAGGCGCTGGGGGATTCCCCTTGGTTGTCATGACACCTCAGTTGCTTCCTCCCTCTCTCTCTGAGGAGGCCAGGGGTTCCTCCCAGCGGGGGTATAGGGCGACCACTCATAGGGTACCGGGTCTCCGAGCGGGTAGTTGTTGGGACGGGGAGGAGTAGGCCACCCCCCCCCCCCTCTCTCTCTCTCCGCCTGTTACGCCGAGACCCTCCCCCCCCTTCCCCAGTTGCTCAGCCACCTTCCCTTTCTATAACGAACGGAGCCTTCCGCCGCAGCCGGGGCACCCTTTTGGTTATAGATTACTGCTCCGCCAGCGGGCGGGGTGGTCACTACTAGTGGTCGGTTGCTTGCCTACTATATCCTTACATCTCTCCCCCGCTACCGGAAGGAGCTTGCTTCTTACCCGGGCAACTCTTCTAGTAGACGGGTGGGGAAAGGTTTGATAATTATTGTTATTTTTAAGGATATACCCTATAATTTTACGATGATTTGTTTAATTTATTATTCATATGTATACCATCCCCGCCATTATCCGGTCGTGGTTTCATTTTACCACCACCACCTGGTTGGATTCTATCTCTTGTCTCCGCCGTAGCCTAGGACAACCAACCATTTTTTACTACCACACGTATTATGGCGGGGCTCTGGTTTAATCTAACTTTCTCGCTCCAGGCACCAGCGGAGCAACTGTTAGGCTGTAAGTGTTCTCCTGATACTTATGTATCTTTCCACTTACAGGCTACCAACTGTCAGGTCCTGGGATGCAACGCGACGTTGTACGACCCCTGCGGCCACGATGAGTGCAGGTCTCACGCTCCATGTGCCACGCCGTACAACGATATGATCGTCTGGCACCCGGAAGCCTGCGCCATCTGCTACGACCTAGTCAGTCAGCTGGTGGAGGGGGTAAGTCGTTTATAGACTTCTTTATCATTTTTACTAACAACTCTTAGACATAATGTTTGTTAACCCGTTCCGCCATTAGAAGCTCATTTCGCCTTTTCTTTCAGGCTGCTGGTGTGAGGGAGGTCGCCCTTGCAACCCTGAAAGCGTGGGTAGGCGGCTTCGGAAAGAACGCCGCCAAATGGCCAGCCTTATATTTTAAGACAAGAAGCTGGCCGTCCAGATCTTCCCCGGGGGCAAGTCAACAGGGTATGTTGACCCTTATCCGCAGCCCCTCTCATAGCCTCCATCCAGCAAGAGATGCAGCAATCTTTCTTTTTTTGGGGTCGTAGCCACACAGGAGTCGGTCCCCTCCCGGACGTCGCTACCCTGGACCTCAACATTGAGCCTATGGCGGTAGGTGCGGAGGATTTGTTGGTTGAGGTAGGTGCTGTCGGGCGCCCAAGGTCTTTCCTTGGGCGCTCCTGGATCTTCTCCTGTCCCTTCTTCAAGTGCTTCTTTCCAAGGCTTTGTGGGATCTGAGATCCCTACCCGCTCTCTCCCGCTCTCTCTGTACCCCCACAAGGTGAAGGGACAGAGAGAACCGAAGAACCCTAGTTAAGACGACTTCTAAGAAGTCGTCTTCGTCTTCTTCAGCTAAGAAGTCTTCGACTTCTTACGCTGACGCGGTGAAGGCCAAGCCGAGCTCTTCTTACTCGAAAGAGCTTCTAGAAGCAAGTCTTCTAAGGAGAAGGGCTCGCCGCTCCCGCCGAGCCAATGCCTTCTCCGGCCTCCACCGCATCCACTCCGGTAACGCCGGTTGGAGGAGCGGGACCCAGCACCTTTGATCCCACTGCTTTCTCAGCAGTGGTGATGCAACAGGTGGGCGAGATGGTCGCTCTCAAGTCTCCGCCTGGGGACAAAGTTTGAGCAGATGTTCGCACAACTGTCGAGCACTCTGTCTCAATCGGGCCAGTCCATCCAAGATCTCTCTAACGAGTTAGAGAGAATGAGGACCGAGGTAGCTGGGCTCTCTCAGGTCCCCCTTCCAGTCTCCCCAGTAACAACTGCTGGTAGTTTTCCAGCTTCCACCATATGATTCACTACCAGCTTTCTCTATGGAGAACCCATGGAGAGTAGCCGCTTACGCTCCGTTTAAGGATGGTATGATCTCTATCCCGGAGTGTGGAACTCGAAGGATTGAGGACTTCGAGTTTTATCCTCCGGGTTTGACGCAGCCTTTCATTGGCTATGCTAGGCTGACCGTAGCGGCGCTTACTAGGGAAGACAAGATCTCTAGGAGAATGTTCTCTACAGTAGGGATCATGCTCAACGTGAATGGGTTCACTGCCTTGAGGGACTGGAGTGTACAAACACCAAGCTCCAGGCCTATAAGAGTCCTTTTCACTATTTTTGCGACGGAAGAGGAGGCTTCTCTTCCGTTCGCTACAAAATAGTAGAGACGACTCTTCAGGCAGTCCTCAAGGATGAGCCCATGCCACAGCTAAGGGAGGCGGAGTCTACTTCTCCGCTCTTCCAGCTTTTGGAGAATTGTGGGAGAACTTGCCAGCCACGTTCACGCTTGGTAAGCTCAAACCGGGACTTGCGCCATGGACCAGTTCGGCGAAAAGCTCCCAAGGCTGCCTGATTCCTTGATTCAGGCGGAGTTCGACGCGCGAACTAGGTTTGGCAGGTCCCTCAATTCGCTGATCATAACAGAGATGGCTGCTCTCTCGTATGGCACGGAACCTCTGTTTAAGATCTTGGCCAATCCCAGCTTCAGACGGTTCAGACGGATGCTTTCGACTTCTTCCAAGCTAGGAGGAATTGCCGAAAGCACGTTCTGCAGGAGTGCACTATTAGGCACAGGCCTAATAGACTCCTGGCTTCTAGCATGTGGGGAGCGGATCTCTTCCCAGAGTCCGCTGTAAATGAAGTACACCACGAGGCGGCTAGGCTTAACCAGAGCCTTAGAGCTAGGTGGGGTATTTCATCTAAGAGGAAGCAAGAATCTGTCCCCACTGCTGGTAAGAAACCAAAGAAGTCTGGTAAAAGGTTCCAGCCTTACCAGAAACACCAGCAACAGCAGCAATTTGTTCAGGCCGTCCCCGGTTACCCAACAGGGACAACCTGCTACTTCTAAGCAGAACCAGCCCATCCTCCTGCTGTCTCCTCAATCACAACCTTCGACCTCCTACGCACTCTCGCCGGCCTTCAACCCTACGTATGAAGGTCAGGGCTACCCTCCCTTTAACAGACAATCGAGAGGTAGGGCGAGAGGCTACTTTCGCCAGCGTGGCGCAGGGAGGGCGACAAGGAGTAAGCAGTTCAGAGGAGGGCGTGGTGGTCAACCCGCCCATCAACAATGAGGCTCCCCAGGTAGGAGGGAGGCTGTTCCTCTTCCGTCCACGGTGGGGGTTCAGCAATTGGCACAGAGCATAGTGTCCAAAGGATTGGGTTGGAGTTGGATCAAAGATCCTCCTCCAATCAATCATTCCACCAAATACCATCAAAGGAATTGACAGATTATGCGGAAGGAACTCCTTCAGAAAGGAGCTATTGCGAGAGTCAAGCATCTAAAATTTCAAGGTCGCTTATTCAGCGTGCCAAAGAAAGGCTCAACAAAAAGAAGGGTAATCTTAGACTTGTCAAAGCTAAACTCTTTCATTCGTTGCGACAAGTTCAAGATGCTTTACCCTCTCGCAAGTAAGGACCTTACTTCCGCGTGGAGCCGTCACATGCTCCATCGATCTTACAGACGACATACTATCATATCCCTATAGCCAGACACTTCCGCCCATTCCTAGGATTCAGGCTAGGAAATCAGACATTCTCATTCAAAGTGATGCCCTTCGGTCTGAATGTAGCCCCCCAGGGTATTCACGAAAATAGCAGAAGTGGTTGTGCAGCAATTGAGAACTCAGGGAATCATGGTAGCAGCATACCTCGACGATTGGTTGATCTGGGAGCACCAACATCGAGGAATGTCTCAAAGCCACCAAAAAGGTAGTTCACTTTCTGGAACATCTGGGTTCCAGATAAACAAAACGAAATCCAGACTTACCCCGGAGTCTCGTTTTCAGTGGCTGGGAATCCAATGGGATTTGTCTTCCCACAATCTGTCAATTCCAGTGGCCAAACGGAAGGAAATAGCAAAATCTGTCAGGCAATTTCTCAAATGCAAACAAACATCAAGGAGAAGCCAGGAAAGAATCCTAGGGTCCCTTCAGTTTGCTTCGGTGACAGATATCCTCCTGGAAAGCAAGGCTAAAAGATATATCGAGTTTGGCGATCGAGAGCAAAACGCCAAATCTCGAGACAAGTTGTCAGTAATTCCACAGATCCTTCGCAATCAACTCCGTCCATGGTCAAAAGTAAAGAACTTAGCCAAGCGGGTACCCTTCAATATCCCCTTCCAGTGTTAACCATTCACAACGGATGCCTCCCTGTCCGGTGGGGGGGGATATTCTCAGTTCAAACAGGTTCAGGGGACTTGGTCAGTTCAATTTCGCCAGCTCCACATAAACGTTCTGGAAGCAATGGCAGTATTTCTTACCTTGAAGAAGGACTGCCTTCCCCCGAAAAAGTCTCATCTTAAGGCTAGTTTTTGGACAGTGCAGTGGTAGTTCATTGCATCAACAGGGGAGGGTCCAAATCCAAGCATGTGAACCATGTCATGATAGCCATCTTTGCCCTAGCAAACAAACACAAATGGCATCTGTCCGCCACTCACCTGGCGGGGTAAGAAATGTGATAGCAGACGCTTTGTCCCGGTCAGTCCCTCTGGAATCAGAATGGTCCCTAGACGACGGGTCATTCCATGGATATGCCGGAGAGTCCCAGGTCTCCAAGTAGATCTCTTCGCCTCACAAGCGAACCACAAGCTCCCTTGCTAGTGGCCCCCAACCTGGACCCTCTGGCTTATGCCACGGACGCCCTGTCGTTAGATTGGGATCAGTGGAGAAAAATTTATGTTTTTCCTCCAGTGAATCTCCTCTTGAAAGTCTTAAGCAAGCTGAGGACTTTCAAGGGAATAGTAGCTCTGATTGCACCGGACTGGCCCAAGAGCAACTGGTATCCTCTTCTTCTGGAATTGGGTCTCCGACCTCAACGGATTCCCAATCCCAAGCTGTCACAATCAGTACAAATGAGGACTGTGTTCGCTTCCTCAGGAATTCTTCAGACCCTAACTTTATGGACTTCATGAAGTTTGCGGCTAATAAAGATGCTAATATTGATCCACAAAATATTCTCTTCCTAGAATCAGATAAGAGAGAGTCAACTATTAGACAATATGACTCAGCTGTTAAAAAATTAGCATCCTTCCTGAAAGAATCAAACACTACAACCATGGACAGTTAATCTAGCTATATCCTTTTTTCAGATCCTTGTTTGAAAAAGGTTAGCAGCTAGCACTATTACTACTCATAAATCGGTCTTTGAAGAAGATCGAGTTTCAGTTAGGTTTTCAGATAGATCTGACTGAATCTTATTTCACGTCTATTCCTAAAGCCTGTGCTAGACTTAGACCTCTCAAAGGCCTACTGCAGTTTTCATGGTTTCTTAAATGATGTCCTCAAACTAGCTTCAGATACTGACAACTCGTCTTGTACATTCATAATGCTTCTTAGGAAGACATTATTCTTATTAAGCCTAGCTTCAGGGAGCTAGCAAATTTCAGAACTGTCGGCTCTATCCAGAGATGCGGGTCATGTGGAATTCCTCCCCTCAGGAGAAGTTCTGCTTGCTCCGGATCGTAGTTTTTTGGCTAAAAATGAGGATCCTCTTGCAAGGTGGGGCCCCTTGGAAAGTCATCCCACTTCCGCAAGACCCTTCTCTTTGCCCAGTATCAACTTTAAGAGCCTTTCTATCTCGTACATCCTCAAGATCCTCAGGTCCTCTCTTCATGAGAGAAAAAGGTGGTACTTTGTCAGTTAAAGGTATTAGACAACAAATCCTTTACTTCATTAAACAAGCCAATCCTGATTCATTCCCAAAAGCACATGACATCAGGGGAGTAGCCACCTCAATTAATTACTTTCAACATATGAACTTTGAGGATCTTAAAAAAAGTATACTGGATGGAAATCTCCGACAGTCTTTAAACGTCATTATCTAAAGTCCTTGGAATCTTAAAATTTTCAGCAGTAGCAGCGGGAAACATTGTTTCTCCTGATACTGTATAGTAGTTGTAGTATAGATCCAGGTCTCCTTTCTACCTACCTCATCCACATGCCTCACCCTATCGCCATGCTACTCGGATATCCTAGCCTTAGCCGCTGAAATCATATTAGTGGATTGTCCCTTATTTTTTTTTGCTAGGGACATCCACACTTTGTACTGATAATGTACTTCAGTGTACCTACCCTTATTTTTATGCTAGGGTAGGACACAATGTGTTTGTATTTTGTAAATAAGTTATCTAAGTAAATCTATTTTGTTAAAATTACACTGCATTATTATAATTTACTGTGTTTACTGTAATTTTAAGTACTTTACATTACTAACTTTCTTTTATGTTACTGTTTAGAATAAGTTAGACTTAAGTACTTAGTTTATATGCTGTAATTGATTTACTTATATTATATCCCTCATTTTACAACTGCTTTTCATTTGTCCTTTTTTTCCCATCTTGTCTGTTTCTCTGGTACTCTTTCATAGGCCGACACGAGCTTGAAGCCCACCAAAGAAAGGGAATTTTTGGACGAAGGAAAAATCTTATTTCTTGGATGATTGGCTCGTGTCGCCCTATGAAACCCACCCTGTATTGTTTGCCCCCCCCCCTGCAGGACAAGATGTTTTTAGATTAGATGTCCGCTAGGGCGCTGTTGTCCGTGGCGTCCTCTAGTAGTAGTAGTAGCGGCCGCATCGCCCGTTGGTATCAGCTCTCTCTTGTGGGGATTCTGATTGGAAGTTCTAATTGGTGAATGTCTCGTGGTAGTGTTCCCACTCGCCCCTATTGCCATACCGACACTTCTTTTTAAGAGTGAGCGAGTCAGTTTTACTGACATTTTCTTTTTTAATTTTGTTTTTCTCTGGTAATTTTAGATTAAATTTTACCTAGAAAGAATGATATTAAGGATCCTTTCATAGGGCGACACGAGCCAATCACCCAGAAATAGATTTTTCCTTCGTCAAAATCCCTTTTTTAGGACAAGCGCCATAAGTCATTGGAGATATGCTTGGACGTTTGGAGACTGAATAACAGGAAATGTCTGCCCACATACTTGTTGGTTTTCTAGCATGGATTTAGTGCCTTTCCAAAGAACAGTCAGACTTGTGGTACACATGCAGAATGTATTCCACTTAGCAATACATCCACAGTCATGCGAGTTCCTTCAAGATGTTTTTACTAGAAGGTATTGCTGTTCTGTCCACTTTGTTTGGGTTAGTGTGTAGCCCTCTATAAGTTATGTCAGGAACTTGTTGCTCATTGGTGGATGGTGTCGACTTTAGGAACAAGACACTTCTACTAAATCAGTGATTCAAGTTGGCCAACTCTGTCAACAGTATTCCAAAAGCCAAGGACCTGTTGCTTCTTTTGACCCAACTTCTATGCATTATAGGGCAGTCCCCGGGTTACGACGGGTACGGCTTACGACGTTCCGAGGTTAAGGCGCTTTTCAATTATATTCATCAGAAATTATTTCCAGGGTTACGACGCATGTTCCAGGGTTATGGCGCCTACAACACTGATCTGGCACAAGAAATATGAGACCAAAAATGCAAAATAATCAATATTTGAAGGTTTTTTTTTATGAAAAATGCAATAAGAATGCAGTTTACATAGTTTTGAATGCACCCAAAGCATTAAAAGTAAGGATTTCTTAGGATTTTTCATGATGTTCCTGCTTACAAGGATTTTCGGGTTACGACGTGTTTCAAGAACAGAGCCCCCGTCGTAACCCAGGGACTGCCTGTATTGTTAATTCTCTATATCCCCATTCTTATCTAGTGATGTGGGGATGATACTTAATTATGCATGCTTGTCAGTCAAGATGAATAGGCATGTGCTGCTTGAAGAATTTTAGGCCTGAAGGAAACTTCCTATATGGTAAGGGCTTTTCCTCATTAGGAAACATGGCCTCATGGGATATTTTCAGATAATCATGTTCAATTAATGTACAGTTTCATCCTAAGAATTACGACTTACTAAAGTTCATTAAATTTGTAAGTAATCCAGAACCAACTTTGGCTCCAAGACTGTAGGAGGGACTCTGTAACCAAGAATTGTCCATTGTGTTCTTAAACCTAAGTCCAGGTTTTGGTCTTTTCCCTCTGTCATGCAACACAGAGTTTAACTAGTGTCGTTAACCTTTCATGCAACATAGAATGGTCAACACTACACCTGGTAAAACTTTTTAGAAGTCAGGGCAGTGGAAAAACATCAGGATGCTTGGCAGGTTTATTCCCGGTCAGAAACAGTTTTTGTGGGAAGTTTGCTGCTTTGAGTGAAATGAAACAACATTGGTTTGATCATTCATTCTGTGGAAGGACAGTGTTTTAGCAGTTGGGGATTCAGGAAGAACAACTGCCTACAAGGGCCTTTATATCCGTAAGTTTGGCACTTGGTGTGGATTTAAGGAGCACTCATTTAGACTTCCTAATATGTAGATGAACAGGGACATCCGAATGATTACTACTACTTTGTTGGCCCTCAGGCTTGAGCAGTAGATGTTTCCTTAAATTTTACCTAATTCAGACTCATAGGCCTGCCTCTCGTATCTACTCTGAATACTGTTGAGCAATTTCAAGTTCAAGAATAGCTTAGTGTCTCCTGTAGAGCCCTTGTAGCCTCAGGGCAAATGATTTTCAGAATTTCCAATGCTCTTGGTAGATGTCTCATTCTTCCGTTGAGAAGAAATCAACTCTACTACTTAGGCATCTCCTTAACTGCTTGGAGATGTTAGAATGTACCCTTCCAATAATAAGATTTTCAAGTTATCATAGGATCTGCCCTTAATTTAAAACTGCCATGACCTGGGGTCTGAAGCAGTGGTCTGTGTATTGCTGAGGGTGTCATTCTAGAGGAATTTTCAGCACATGGATCCTTGTAGATGTCAATGTTTTCTGTTTAGAGGAGGTAAGATTTTTCACTGTCTACTTCCATAGATGTCAATGTTTTCTGTTTAGAGGAGATAAGACTTTTCACTGTCTACTTCCAAAGTTATCGTTCCATACGTACTTCCCTCGGTATTGCATCAAGTACTTTTAGGTCTTGCTGAGGACCTGCACTGTAAGGTTTTGAGATTGAAGCCCCTTCATCTCTATATCAGTCTCTATGGAGTTTAGATGTGGGTCTTAAGCTTTATTTGAATATACTGTAAAGCCTTTTATTTAGCACTAGCAGTGGTTAATAAGTAAATTTATTGTCAGCACCCTTCTTTAAGCTGGTGTAAAGGGAATGCTATTTTAACTTTCTACCTTAAGCTGAGGGTGATGTTAAGGTTATGCTTTACAGTGCCCTGTAAGAATTCTAATGTAACCCCTTAGTGGGGAAGAAGAGGAAACTTCTCTATCCTGTTGGGGCATTTAAATTTAAAGGTTAAACCTAGAACATTTTAATCATCCTTTTAGAAACCTTGAACATCTTTGTCAAAGGTAAATGCTGGAAGAGGCAAAGTTAACCTTTGGTTTTGTGGTTTTAAGAAACAGATGTTGTCAAAGGTTAAACCTGGAAGAGGCAAAAATCAACCTTTTGTTTGTGGTTTTAGAAAACCTAGCTGTCTTTGCCAATGGTTAATCTTGGAGGCAAAGTTAACTTTTTGTTTTGTGGTTTTAGAAAACCTAGAATGGATTTGTGAAGGTTAAGGCTGGAAGAGGCAAAATTAAGGCAAAGTTTACTTTTTATTTTGAGGTTTTAGAAAACCTAGAATGTATTTGTGAAGGTTAAGCCTGGAAGGGGCAAAGTTAACCTTTTGTGTTGTGATTTTTAGAAACGCAAGGTCCTCTGTGACATATTGGATAGGGTAGTGCATGAGAACTAGCTCCATATCTTCTACCTTATTAAGGGTAAACATTCATAATGTGAGCAGCAGTTGCAACTTCACTTAGTGTCAAGTCAATTTGTCTGTCCAGAATAGGATTGATGTGACACAGCCGAAGTACGATTCGGTTTTTACCCGATCACTACCTTAAGTATACAGAATTGTTTGAAAACAGTAAAGCCCTTAATTCGCTGCTAGTAGTGGGTAGGCTTTTCTTGAACTGAAAAAAGAGCAATTCTTTTGTTTAAATCCCAGGTTTTAATGTTTTGGGGAGCGTGAAGGTACAAATTTTGTATAGGAGCACACCTTTACATCTAAAGGTGTTTATTTTAAGTGACTGTCATTTGATAGGACTTTTGGACCCAGGCACAGGGGTCCCTCATACCTCTTGCGTTTCACGTTGGCTGAATCGAATCGGTTTTCTCCGTAAGGCTGCTCTTTGCTGCATATGTATGAGAGCCTTGCTCCCTGAATGGAATCCAACTTCTGGTGGTAGTAAAATCTACCAAGGATTCCAGACCAGGTGAGAATATTTTGGGTTTTGTACAAGAAACCTATAGCTCGAATGGCTGGGCGGAATTTTGTCTAGCTGCGCTACCCACCATCCTCTTCTTAATGTGGGAATCCGCTAAATTTAACAGTTGGTAAGATTCATCTCAAAGAATATAAATTTTCATAAAAAAAATTTTTTTGTTCATGAAACTTACCTGTCAGATATATATATAGCTGTATTTTCTGAAATCCGACAGAATTTTAAAAACTTCCGACACGTAGTGGTCGGCCAGGTGGTTAGTACCCATTCCCGCCGCTGGGAGGCGGGTATCAGGAACCATTCCCATTTTCTATTCATAATTTTTCTGTCGCCGGTGCTGAAAACACCCGTTTTCAGTACCTCCGTCTGAGGATTTTGGAAACTTCATTGCCGCTAAGTATCCTAATTGTCTTTTGATTTATTTACTTGGATTTGTGGCTAGGCATACGCTATCTTAAATTGATTTGAATTTGATTCATTTTTGCATAAGATATCTGAATCTAGTTAGGCTAGTTTCAGACGGGGTTGTCTGCAAAGATAGGGTGTGGCTACCGAAAACTTCGGTAGATCCGCACTTGGTATGTACGAGGGGTATGGGTCTTGCTTCTTTGTTGAGATTTGTCATGTAAGGAGTGTGAGACTTTGTCTATTCCGTAAGGAAGACGTATGGTTCGTATGTACGCAATTAATCAGTAAACATGTC
Organism: Macrobrachium nipponense; assembly: GCF_015104395.2. Classification (NCBI taxonomy): domain Eukaryota; kingdom Metazoa; phylum Arthropoda; class Malacostraca; order Decapoda; family Palaemonidae; genus Macrobrachium; species Macrobrachium nipponense. The sequence continues at coordinate 99,472,883 of NC_061108.1, forward strand.
TAATTCCGTAAGGAAGACGTATGATTCGTATGTACGCAATTAATCAGTAACAAAAGTCAGGGTAGTGAACCTGCTAACCTTCCTGTAGACTTTATTTTGCCTAACCCTGTAGTAGTGGCCTACGGGCTATGAATATGTCTACGAGGAGGTTGCTCGCTCCTCCTTCATTGCTGTGAAGAAGGGTGCTACTTCTGTAATGTTACGCCTAACCCTGTAGTGTTGCCTTCGGGCCCTAAAACAGTGTCTGTAGAGGAATTGCCCTTTCTCTGATACTCTTTCGATTCGTAACTTAGAATCGAAAGTGCTTGCTTTAGAGAGCAAAAGTGAAGTGCAGAAGTGCAGTGATACCCCTTGTGTAGTGGAGGGTGCGTCAGATCGGCCTCGTTTCGCCTCTAGGCCGGGACCTCTGCTTGACTCCCAGGACCCGGGGAGGGAGCATGTCGAAAGCCTAAGGAGGGTTACAAGGAACCCCCACCGATCTGGCGTGCCTTCGGCAGTTTCTGATGAAAATCCCCAGACTGCCAAAGTGCGTGCGCGTGCACGAATCCTGAAGGATTGCTTCTCGTCCTCTGAAGCGTCCTCCCCGTGCAGGGGTTGGAGCTTTCGGAAGGACTCGCGCCCTCCAAATAGAAGCTTTATAGAAGAGGACGCTTCACGTCCTCTCTCTCTCTCTCTCTCTCTCTCTCTCTCTCTTTATGCGTTTCAGTGAGAAGTAAGAAGGCGAACGTCGCCTGAACTCGTGTCCGTCTTTCCACCGAGAAATACGTAAAAGAAGTCATAGTAGCAGGAAGCTTTTGAGAGCGGACGCTCGGATGGACGCCAGGCGCGCCCGGGTGCACGCCAAGCGCGCGCCAGTGGACGCCGAGCACGCTCCAGTGGACGCCGAGCGTACACTATCGCACGCCAGGTGTGTTGCCTGGCTGAACGTTTCTGTTGAACTCTTCAAGCTCTTGTTTCAGATTTGGGCCTAAAGAATTTTTACCTCTACCTTCGGTGATACCTTCTACCTCACCTGCAAAGAATGTGAAGTAGGCAGTGCTTCGGAGGAAGCTTAAAGTGAACAGACAACTTCTTCTTCGAAACCCAGCAAGACATCGGGTTTCGTGAATTCAAGAGGTCTCTGTCAATTAATATTGCTTTTCGCATAGGTGGATGGAGTTAAGGAAAGCTCAGGGAAGATCTCGTTTGCTCTACCGCAGTCAAGACTTTGTGATGAAGGCAGTACGGGTTATGTAAAAGCTCGACGTCCTACACGTCATGACGCTCGACTACTTTCGGTAGGATTCTTGCAAAAGCACTCATCAAGAGGACGCTCTTCAGGAAAGTGCAAGACAGGACTTCCTTTGCCATACTGCCAATAAATTTAAGTTGCAAGCTTTTTAGTCCATCTGAAAGGGCTTTTCAGATGATAGATTTTGTTAGTTCCTAAGTTCGGGACTACGCTGCCGAAGTTGAACATCAGGGTCCTACCTGCTGAAAGCCCAGTCTCTTATCAGGATTCTTGACCCCACCTTCCTGATTGATACGGGAATCGGAAAATAATATGCTCGACTTCCTGGATTACGTTTTGTCAATTCAGTGATTTTCCCCCATTGACAATATACTATCGTTTTGTCAAGTAAGTGGGTATCCCCTCATTTACAAAATATCTCTTTGTCCCGTAAATGGGTTAGTTCTCATTGACAAACATCTCATTAACTTTATATTGCGTAAGCGGATAAGCTCTTATTGACAAGATTCGGAAGAGCTCTTATTCATCATTCGCAGACTCGTACAAGAAATAGACTTGTAGACTACGTCAATGACCGCTTATGTCCAGTAACATAAGAAGCTTGAGCTGTCTGCTTCGATTCTCTAAGTTTTGTTCATGAAACTTGCCTGTCAGATATGTATGTAGCTGTATTTCCGAATTCAGCTATATATATGTCTGCCAGGTAAGTATGAACAAACTTTCTTGTAATATAATATCATATTTTGCCTTGCGTTATTTTACTACTGGTCGGTTCAAGCAAGGCCATCTAGAGGATATGCTTGCTGTAGTTACCTCTTCGGATGGCAACCGAGAGGTCTATTGTCTATTATTTTAAGGACATTTAATCGTTACTCCCTGCAGCCTTCCAGTAGTTTCCGATTAATCTTTTACCGTTGTATGGTAGTGTTCTGACGACACAAACGCATCTATATATTTAGCGTTTTCTGTTTCACTTAAATATACCAGCTTGAGAGTCTCTTTCTGCTCAAAAAATAACGGACCTATTTCTTCGTAGAATAGGGTAGCTGGCAACCCAGACATAAAGTTAAGAGACGAAGTTCGTAAGCGGCTGCTGTGTCTGTCCTCCAGTCCAACCGAGCCAGTACCAGCTCGTGCGCTTTCATGACCGGTAGGTTACGTCTCTCTCTCCTGCGGGATTGACTGACTAACCGTATCTCTGTGCTGGCGGTTACGTCTCTCCTGCGGGATTGACTGACTAACTATCTCTGTCCTACAATCACGGACTTTAGCCTAAGATTGAGGAGATTTCTTACGTGAATGAATAAACATTGCATTCGTTTTGCCTTACTATGTTCAACAGAGATATCTCTTAATCCTTTCGGTGCTCGTTACCACACGGTATAGAACTACGAGTCTACCGCAACATTGCACTTTTATATGCTCTCCTGCTTAGGCAAAGCGCAGCCTTATTAGGGAAGTAAGCATACTCGGGGAGGGCATGGATGAGCTTGCTGGGGACCATTTCCTTCATGAAGAAGTTTGTTTCCCTGAATAGATTGCAATTCAGACCTCCACAGTTTTTTCCTACCGGGAAAATGAAATATTATTCAAGATCTAGGAATGATTCTGAACATCTCTCAGTGCGTCTATCACCTGAGGTGATAGAAAGAAGGTGCCGGACATCTGGATAGGGTTTCAGATGTCCTGGATCTTAATCTGAAAGAAGTAGAAGCAATTCGGTCGTCCCTCTAAACGAGTTTTTGGAACTAGTGGTCCAGATCAACTCTGATATTCCACAGCTCTCTCATATCTTAAGAAGTATCTTCTCTCGGTCCCTGTTCGAGTTTACGAGAAAGAGCCTATTATAACAACAGGCGTAGCATGTAACGATCCTCTAGAGGTTCGTTACAGGATTGCAAAAGTCCGTACGAATCGTCTCGATCGACGGCAGCAACTACTGACTACCGAGTGGAATCTTTCTTTAGAAGTATGTTGAGAGTTGTGGAGACTTTAGGGACGCCCTTTCTTTCTTCTCTTCGATATGTTGAGGACGAAGAGGCTTCTTCTTCTCTGCTCCCTTATTCTCGATCTGGGATCGGTACCATTAAACGCCATCCTATGATATTGAACGGGGATGGATGTTTAGTCTCTTTTCCCCTTTTTCAATCGCTTAGGAAATGTAATAGAGGATTTATGACGTCACAGGGAGCGACAATGACACTGATCGCCCCATGTTGGCCTTCAGGATCCTGGATTCACAGAGGTCACGTCCTTCCTAGTTCACTTTTCAAGGACCTTTTCCGAAAGAGTCGGTCTACTCTAACTCGAAAGGTACCTATAACCTCTCCGCTCTGAGTCTGACTACGTTCAGACTATCGAGGTGTTGACAGGAATAAGATTACCGTCTCTTTTCCCTTTCCGTCTGAAGAATGGGATAGCTGGCAGTCACGGGAACTATTAAAGAATACGCAAATATGTTTGTTGACGGCCCGTTGGGCTCAGAGATTTGCTTCTGTCAAACAACAAAGCCCTTCACGATCTTTGAGTTCTGTGGAATCTCGAAACTCGCTCACCATCTACTTTTTGTCTCACCTGTTTTCTCTGAGTCAGACACTCGTGGCGAGATCAGGCGAACATATAGTAGCCCTGAGTTTCTTGTTGACGAAGTCGGTTGCGTTTATACACCCCCGATGATCGTGGTAACATGAGACCAGGTTGGACTGTCCAGCGCCATTCTTCTTCCTTCGGGACTGAATCGCCTTTTTGCTCTCGCTCCTTTCTCCTGGCACCAGAAAGCTCGAGTCAGGAGTTGCTCAGGAGTTGATTCGCTGACGACGTTGGGTTGCGTGATACACCCCCAAGGTTTGCTTAGATTGAATCGCCCAGGCAGTCATCCTTCAGCGAAGAATAGTACCTTATGGTCTTCAGGGTACAGCCTTGCTGTCCTTGATTCGTCTGACTGGTCAACTGGTCGGTCACCTGACTTTAGTACAGACGGACTGACTGTGCCTGTCCAGATCGAAGCTTTCAATATGGAACTTAGACGTAGTCTGAAGTTCTTGATGTCAAAGCATTCGAACCTCTCCTACCTGTTAACTTCTTGCATGTGATCAGGAAGGCCTTCTTCTAACCACCCTAGATATGACAAAGAGGGTTAGTGAGATTTTAAGCCATCGTCACAAGTTTTGGCTTTAGAGAACACAAGGCGGTGCGCTCTCTAAGCCTTCCGTTGTGGCCTAAGAATGGAAACCCGTTTTGTCCTTGGGCCAGGAGCTTGGAAGCAAGGATGGCACAAGTTAGTGGGCAGGAGCCAGAGAGAGTCCTGTGCCCTGTCGGGTCTCTCAAGTTTTATCTACATAAGACTCAAGAAAGTCGAAGTCATTCGGGCAATCTGCAGTGTCCGAAAAAGACCAGACTTGCCCATTTTGAAGAACACCCTGGCTTTAGTGTTAAGGAGTTCTTTCAAAAATGCTCCTTCATTGTGTTTGCACAAAGATTTGAAATCTTTTTATCTGAATGCTCACGAGGTGAGGGCGCGGCCTCGGAAGCATTTCAACAGAGCATGGCACTCAGCAACATCCTGAGTACCATGTTTTAGCGAAGCAACTCTGTGTTCACTTCACACTCCCTGCAAGATGTGAAGATGGCATATGAGATCTGCTGCTCGCTAGGGCCATACGTGTCTGCAGACACAATCTTAGGGGCAAGAAGTACCACTCATCCTATCCTGTAGAAAATGGTTAGGAAGAGCTCTTAATTTAGTTGTTGAGTCGCCGACAACGGCGACTTCTTAACTCTTAAAGCCTTAGTTAAAACACCTTAAACTTTGGCTAGGTTGGTCATGGTGGTGATATAATATTTTATTTATATATTTATTTTACTTTCTTAGCCCGCATGGTAATGGTCAATAATTGGTCCCTAGTCCCACGTCCGTGGTCTCGCCCCTGTTGGACCAGATGCATCTGGACTTGCACCCAGCTATATAGGTCTCTACCTCGCTGGCACCTCTAAGTTAGCACAACGCAGACTTACGTTGGCAATAACCACGAAGCCAGCTATGCTAACAGGTGGAACCAAGATGTAAATCATCTGCATGCATTTGTTTCCCAAAATCCTTCTATTCTGTCCCTTCCCACCTCCAACGGTGGGATTCAGCTATATATATATCTGACAGGTAAGTTTCATGAACAAAATGATATTGTTATGATACAATAAAGTTGTTCATACTTACCTGGCAGATATATATAATCAAGTACCCACCCACCTCCCCTCAGGGGACAGTGGAAATAAAAATTATGAATAGAAAATGGGAATGGTTCCTGATACCCGCCTCCCAGCGGCGGGAATGGGTACTAACCACCTGGCCGACCACTACGTGTGTCGGAAGTTTTTAAAATTCTGTCGGATTTCAGAAAATACAGCTATATATATATCTGCCAGGTAAGTATGAACAAACTTTATTGTATCATAACAATATCATATTTTGATACTTACTACGTACTGTTAAAAGACCCACCCAGCCTCCCACAACTTAGTGGGCTGTCAAGGAGAATTCTGACAAGAGCTAAAACATTCAAAACACACCTGGTGGAGAACAGGTAAACTAGACAGTCATCCAGGTAGCCATTTGATTTTTTTTTAATGCCGACTCGCCTCATCGGCGGGGAGATATAACTAAATTTAAAGTAGGATAGTATCCAAATAATAGATTTTATTTTGAAAATTAATATACTACCAAGTTGTTCATACTCGAACAAACCCTCGGTCTTAACAATAGGATAATTTCTAGTGCCTAGCTGGATCCGGTAAAAAAGTAGATGAAAGCAAGGAATCTTGTGGTATCTGGCAACTCAATGCATAGATCAGGTGAAGAGTGGTCAAACGCCGAACATCTACGCCAGTCTTTCTTTACCACATTGGGACGAGAGTTGTTTGTTTTTTTTTCTTTCCTCTCTTGGCCTTTTTCCCAATTTTTGCCCATTTCGTTCCTTCGTTGGTGGCTGGACGACCAGAATCTGCGTTCTCTCCCTCCGGACTTCCTTCTGTTCTTGGATGCTTCCCTCGCAGGTTGGGTCGCGCACACTTAGGCGGCCTCATAGCTTCAGGCATTTGGGGTTTAGAGGACAAGCAGCAGCATATCAACATCTTGGAGTTGAAGGCGGCTTTCCTGGGTCTGAAGGAGTTTCGGGGGATGGTAGAGGGTCACTCTGTTGTTCTCATGTCGGACAACACCACGGTGGTAGCCTACGTGAATAAACAGGAAGGCCTAGTTTCTCAACAGCTTCATGCCTTGACTGTCGAGCTTCACCAGTGGACAATCAGCAATTCGGTAGAGCTTTCAGCCAGGTATATCCCAGGGAAACGGAATGTGGTCGCAGACAAACTCAGTCGCCGGGATCAGATCTTAGGCACAGAGTGGTGGCGGACAAGCTTTTCCAGATTTGTGGGAGACCCATGCTGGACCTTTTTGCGACAAGTTACAACAGGAAGCTGGAAGTGTTCTGTTCAGTGGTCCCAGATCCCTTGGCATTGGCAGAAGATGCATTCCAACATCCTTGGGACAACCTGGAGTTGTATGCCTTCCTTCCGTTTTATTTGATCTGTTAGGTTCTGAACAGGCTGTTGGGTTCATAGGGTCTCAGAATGACTCTGGTGGCCCCTCTGTGGCCTCAGGCTGAATGGTTTCCAGATCTGCTATCGTTGTTGTCGGAGATTCCGAGGGAGATTCCTCCTTGGCGGCATCTCCTGTGTCAGCCCCATGCAGAAAGGTTCCACCAGTCAGTAGAATCCCTGTCTCTTCATGGTTGGAGGCTATCAACTATCTCCTCCGAGAGAGAGGCTTTTCTCAGAAGTCAGCTGGGCACATGTCCAGCAGTCTTAGGAAGTCAACCTCCGTAGTTTACCAAGGCAAATGGGCGATCTACTGTGGTTGGTGTCGTAAATGGGGTTTTTCTCCACTTGTGACCTCTATTCAGCGAATAGCAGACTTTTTAACCTTCCTCAGAGACGAGAAACGTTTGTCTGTGTCTGCTATTAGAGGCTACAGGACGGCTCTGAGTTTGGTGTTACGCCTGAAGGGTGTCAACGTCTTCTCTTCCTGGGAACTTTCCGTGCTAGTTAAGGGGTTTGAGCAGTTGTCTTCTCCTAGAGAGCTCAAGCCCCCAACGTGGGATGTTTTCTTGGTGCTTAAGGGGGCCAGTCGGCTAATGCCATTCTTTAAGGACAGGACTTTGATATTCATACCACTTAATAAGGTGACTTGGGACATCTCCAAACCGTATATGATTTTTGCCTCTGACCTTCGGTTTTGTGACGCCAGGGCAATTTATCCAGGAAATAACCATTTTTCAAATTTTATCTCCTCCCTTGATATTTAATATTAAGACCTGGGATTACTACCATATGTAGACCTGATGTAGACCTCCAATCAAATGAGGAGTTTTTTTTCTAAAAGTCATTTTATTGCTAGATATGAAATTTTTATTTTGGTAAAAAAATAAACCCTGTAAATTAGGAAAACAATTAAAAAAAAAAAAGACGAAACAAAAATTGGAAAAAAGGGCTTCATTTGATTGTTCTATAATTTTTTTCTGAGTTATATACCAAAATCCAATGTTATAGCTTTAAAACTAACCCTTTAACGCCGAAGCGGTAAAAATAAAAAACTCCCCGAATGCCGGAGCCGGTTTTGAGTGAGCGCGGAAGCGGAAAAAATAATTTTTTCAAAAAATCACAGAGCGCTTAGTTTTGAAGATTAAGAGTTCATTTTTGGCTCCTTTTTTTGTCATTGCCTGAAGTTTAGTATGCAATCATCAGAAATAAAAAATAATATCATTATCATATGTAAATAATGTGATATATGGTAGCGAAAAAAAAAAATTCATACATAATTCTATTAAAATCACGCTGTGCAAAAAACGGTAAAAGCTAACGAGTTTCTTTTTTTTTCGTTGTATTGTACACTAAATTGCAATCATTTTGATATATAATACATTGTAAAACAATAAAAGCAACACCGGAAAAATATTATCACAAAAAGATGTACGAATTCGTAATGCGCGGACATATTGTTCTAGAGACTTCCAGTTTGTTTCAAAATGAATACAAATGATTGAATATTACGATAGTGTAAGAGTTTTAGCTTACAATTGCAGTTTTCGACCATTTCCGACGAGTTAAAAATGACCAAATGTCAAAATTTTTTTATAAATTTTTTTTTATATGCAATTATTTCGGAAATTAGAAAAGCTACAACCTTCAAATATTTTTCCTTTTATTCTACATGGAATTGCACACATTTTCATATATAAAGCTCTATGAAATGCCTAATATGAAATGGAGCAAATTTTCCGAGAATGCGATGTACGCAATTCGGAGATTTATGGCGGAGAAACCACGCGCGGAGGGAAGGAAAGTTTTTTTCATAAATTCACCATAAATCAAAATATTGTACTAGAGACTTCCAATTTGTTGCAAAATGAAGGTAAATGATTGAATATTACTAAAATATAAGAGTTTTAGCTCACAATTGCGTTTTTCGACCATTTCGGTAGAGTCAAAGTTGACCGAATGTGGTTTTTTTTCTATTTATCGTGATTTATATGCAAATATTTCGAAAATGAGAAAAGCTACAACCTTCAATTATTTTTCGTTGTATACTACATGAAATTGCACACATTTTCATATATAAAACTTTATGTAACGGCTAATTTAAAATGGTGCAAACATTACCACAATGGCACGTATGATTTTTTCGGAAGTTACCGCGTGGACGTAAGGAAAATGTTATTTTTTTCATAAATTCACCATAAATCGAAATATTGTGCTAGAGACTTCCAATTTGTTACAAAATGAAGGTAAATGATTGAATATTACTAGAATATAAGAGTTTTAGCTTACAATTGCGTTTTTCGACCATTTCGGTAGAGTCAAAATTGACCAAAGGTTAAAAATTGGTCACTTATCGTTATTTATATGAAAATATTTCAAAACTGATAAAAGCTACAACCATGGGTTGTTTTTAGTTGTATTGTGCATAAAATTGCGCACATTTCCATATATAAAACTTTATGTAACGGCTAATTTTAAAATGGTGCAAACATTACCACAATCGCATGTATGATTTTTTTTCGGAAGAGTTACCGCAAGGACGTAAGGAAAAAGTTTTTTCATAAATTCATCATAAATCGAAATATTGTGCTAGAGACTTCCAATTTGTTGCAAAATTAAGATAAATAGTTGAATATTACTACAATATAAGCGTTTTAGCTTACAATTGCGTTTTTCAACCATTTCAGTAGAGTCAAAGTTGACCGAAGGTTGAAATTTTGGCACTTATCGTTATTTATATGAAAATATTTCAAAACTGATAAAAGCTAAAATCATGAGTATTTTATTGTTGTATTTTAAATGAAATTGCGCACATTTTCATATATAATACTTCATGTAACGGATAATTTAAAAGGGTGCAAAAATTATGTCAGTGACGAAATAATTTTTGAGATGTGTCACTGATACTTTTTAGTGCGATAAGAAAGAAATTCGCGCTTGCGCGCCTGCGTAACGATTGTAAACAAAACAACACCTTGATCCGTGAACTCCCAGCATTCCCCAAGGCTAGTGATTCAAAAGTTTACGGCTGGTAGGCCTTTAAGTATTTTTCCGCGAATTTAAAAAAAAACTTTTTTGAGTCGACGTATGGTACGTCCATTCGGCAATCGGGGGAGATTTTGACAACGTTTAATACGTCCATTCGGCGTTTAAGGGCTAAGTGAGAAGATAGATTTTGAAGGTCAATAATTATAGTTTTGAGATACGGGCTTTCAAAGTTTTTCTTCGTATTTTTATAACGACAATGTTAATAAATAATGATTATTATGAATGTATATTTCATTTTTGTGGATTAATAAACCAAAACTATTTTATTTATCATAATTTAATCATAATTGATGATCCCTTTGCTCATATATCGTAGCTTGGGGCACTGCGTCAGGCAAGACGGGGCACTCCTTCCTACGCAACTCTCTCCTTCGCTAACTCGGCTTATTACAGCGAATTTTCTTCTTCTGTATGTTACCTAGATGTTTTCCTAGTATTTTCCGTTTTGGCATGATGAAATTCTTGCCGAAACAAAAATAAACAAACTTAAATGCAAGAGAATGTCAAGAGGTGAAGTTCGAAGTTGTACTCTCTTTTTACAAAGACAATGTTAATAAATCACGATTATTATGAATTTCATATTCCTTTTTGGGTATTAATAAACCAAAACTATGTTTTTTATCATAAATTAAAATCCCTTTGCTCAAAGATTGTAGCCTTGGGGACAGTGTGACGTGTGCTTCAGGCAAGACGGGCGCGTTTACTTACTACGCAACCCTCCCTCTCTCTCTTCACTAACTAGGCTAATATCGCATATATTATGATATTCTGTAATCATATTAGAGGGAATTTTCTTCATCTTTATGTTAGCGATATGTTTTCCTTGTCTTTTCCTCATTCACATGATGAAATTCTTGTCGAAACATAGATAAGCATATGTAAAAAGCAAGCGAATGTCAGAGGTGAAACTCGAACGTGTAGTCTACTTGAAGTCTGTGCTCCTACTGATCATGGTTGAACAGGATACTCCCCTCTGCGACCCACGGAATCTCTACAGATGCCATTTCTCACAATTTCTTGGACAATAATTATCAAAATTTACGATAACAGAAGAAATATTGCATGTTCTTGTACTTATGATGAATGTTTTAGGTTTATTGAGTTATGTTTACTAATTACCCTGTAACTACAAAAGTAAGAGGAATTTTGAAGAAATATTTCGTATACGTATTCTCAATTGCCATATGAAGCTCCATGAATTTTTTCATGACTTTGCATTTTTCGCCCTATACCACCATATATAGGGGTTCCGGCCGGCCCCCTTAAGAGCTTGACTAAGAGCCCAAATGAGCCCTTGCGCTGCTCATCTGATAGGAACCTGACGCTTAAGACAATTTTCCTTTTGGCTTTGGCATCTTCCAAAAGGGTAGGAGAGCTCCATGGTCTGAGTTATGAGGTGAAGCACACCAGGGGTTGGAAGTCAGAGTCCTTCGAATTTGTTTCGGAGTTTGTGGCCAAGACCCAAAATCCCTCGGTGCATGACGACAGGTTCGCTTCGTTCTCCATTCCCTCACTGACTGACTTTATGGGTGGTGATGCTCAAGAGCTTTTGTTGTGCCCTGTCCAGGCCCTGCGTTACTATTTTAAAAGGACTCGGCACCTTAGACCAGGCTGCCGCAGACTTTTTGTCAGTACAGGCTGTACGAAGAAAGAGGTGTCTAAGAATATATCTCTTTTTGGATACGGGAAGCCATCAGACAGGCATACTTGACCCTTGATGATTCCATCGCCACATTTGTGCAGGCTAGAGCACGTGATGTTAGGGGTATTGGTCCCTCTCTGGCTTTCAAAAAGAACTTGGCTGTACATAAGAGTGCTGAGCGCTGGTATTTGGTAACACCAGTCCAAGTTCACCTCCATCTATCTTAAGGATGTTGCCCACAGATCTATGAACACATTTTCCCTGCCGGGCGGTTTAAGGAATTGATACGTCATTTGCTGGACTGGTCTGATACAGGTGAGTGAGGTAGTCATACTGGTAGTGTGGTCGTGCAGTATTCAATATCTTGCCCACTATTTAATAGCATAGGCTCCGCTCCTGGGCAAGGGGGAGTCGGGAGTACTACAAACCCTAGTGTGCTGGTTTGTTTTATGGACAGTCACAGTTTTTTCTTTGGTTCCTTATACAATGGTTATCCCATATATCATTGTACGTCACTCAGGTTCTGAGTGGTTAGGTTTTAGTGTATCTAGCTTCTCAATGGGCTTCAGTCCCTCTCTAAGAACTATTTCTTTTGAGAGCTGGACTGGCGGGTAGGCCCCCAGCCGGTCTAGGATGTCTTATACTACCTCCCTCCAAGTATGAGTCTATCCTATTGTTAAGACTGAGGGTTTGTTCGTGTATGAACAAATGACAAATTTTTTAAGACAATTTGTATTTTTCATAGCTACAAACCTGAGGCCTTAACGTTATACTGCCCACCTCTAGCCGCCCATCTTTTTGTTAAGTCATCCTGAGTTGGGAAAGGCTGGCGTAGATGTTCGGCATTTGACCACTCTTCACCCGATCTACGCATGCGTTGCCAGATAACACAAGAATCCTTGCTTTCATCTACTTTATTACCGGCTCCAGCTAAGCGCTAGAAATTATCCTATGGTTAAGACCTCAGGTTTGTAGCTATGAAAAATACAAATTGTCTTGGAAAATTTGTCATTTTTTGATAAAATTACAGTCCCTTACAGGTATGTGATTACTGCAATATACAGAATAACCCAGATGGATGAGAGGCAAGCAAACAGCAAATTCTTTATTGAAAAAAATTTATAGGGGATGAGCAAACACAAGAAGTGTGTAGTTTACCTTTACATGATGCATACATATACACACTAAAATGACAAATTTTCTAAGACAATTTGTATTTTTCATAGCTACAAACCTGAGGTCTTAATAATAGGATAATTTCTAGCACCTAGCTGGATTCGGTTAAAAAGCAGATGAAAAGCAAGGAATCTTGTGATATCTGGCAACGCTTGCGTAGATCGGGTGAAGAGTGGTGAAGGACCACGCAACTACACCAGTCTTTCCCAACTCCGGATGCCTTAACAAACAGAGGGGCGGCTTGAGGTGGGCAGTATAACATTAAGACCTCAGGTTTGTAGCTATGAAAAATACAAATTGTCTTAGAAAATCTGTCATTTATTCATACACAAACAAACCTTCGGTCTTAACATACTTGGAGGGAGGTATAAGACATCCTAGACCGGCTGGGGGCCTACCCACCAGTCCAGCTCTCAAAAGAAATAGTTCTTGGAGAGGGACTGAAGCCCATTGAGAAGCTAGATAAATTGATATCTAACCACTCAGAACCTGAGAGACGTACGATATATGGGATAACCATTGTATAGGGAACCAAGGAGAAACTTTGACTGTCCAATAACAAACCAAGACACCAGGGTTTGTATTACTCCCGACTCCTCCTTGGCAAGGAGTGAAGCATATACTACCAAATAGCGGGTAAGATATTTTTATATTGCAAGACCACACTACCAGTATGACTACCTTACTCACCTGTATCAGACCAGTCCAGCAAACGACGTGTCTATTCCTTAAACAGCCCGAAGAAGAAGGAAAGGTACAAGAGAAAGAAGGAGACCAGCCAACTCACTCATTCTCTCATCCACCCAATCATCTTAGGTAAGATACAAAGGTGCCCTGTTAAGGGAAACTATGAGTTACACAACCTGTTGTGCAGCCACCACAGAACCCAAGGAAAACGTGTCCATAGATCTGTGGGCAACATCCTTAAGATAGAAGAAGGTGAACTTGGACTGGTGTAACCAAGTACCAGCGCTCAGCACTCTATGTACAGCCAAGTTCTTTTTGAAAGCCAGAGAGTGACCAATACCTCTAATGTCATGTTCTCTAGCCTGCACAGTCGTGGTGGCGGAATCATCAAGAGTCAAGTATGCCTGTCTGATGGCTTCCCATATCCAAAAAGAGATAGAATTCTTAGACACCTCTTTCTTTGCACGGCCTGTGCTAACAAAAAGTCTGCGGCAGCCTGGTCTAAGGTGCCGAGTCTTCAAAGATAGCAACGCAGGGCCCGTGTAGGGCACAACAAAAGCTCTTGAGCATCACCACCCACAAAGTCAGTCAGTGATGGAATGGAAAACGAAGTGAACCTGTCATCATGCACAGAGGGATTTTGGGTCTTGGCCACGAATTCCTGGACAAATTTGAAGGACACTGACCCCCAACCCCTGGTGTGCTTCCCCTCATAGCTCAGACCGTGGAGCTCTCCTACTCTCTTGGAAGATGCCAAAGCCATTAGGAAAACTGTCTTGAGCGTCAGGTTCCTGTTAGATGAGCGACGCATGGGCTCATATTGACTCTTAGTGAAGCTCTTAAGAACAAAGGAAACATCCCATGTTGGGGCTTGAGCTCTCTAGGAGAACTCGACTGCTCAAACCCCTTTACTAGCAGGGAAAGTTCCCAGGAAGAGGAGATGTCGATACCCTTTAGGCGTAACACCAAACTCAGTGCCGCCCTGTAGCCTCTAATAGCAGAAACAGACAAACGTTTCTCATCTCTGAGGAAGGTTAAAAAGTCTGCTATTTGCTGAATAGAGGTTGTGAGTGGAGAAAAACCCCGTTTACGACACCAATCACAGTAGATCGCTTATTTGTCTTGGTAAACTGCGGAGGTCGACTTTCTAAGACTGCTGGACATGTGCCCAGCTGTTCTCTGAGAAAAGCCTCTCACTCGGAGGAGATACTTGATAGCCTCCAACCATGAAGAGACAGGGATTCTACTGACTGGTGGAACCTTTCTGCATGGGGCTGACACAGAAGATGTCGCCAAGGGGGAATCTCCCTCGGAACCTCTGACAACAACGACAGCAGATCTGGAAACCATTCCGCCTAAGGCCACAGAGGGGCTACCAAAGTCATTCTGAGACCCTGTGAACTCATCAGCCTGTTCAGAACCTGACATCAAACAAAACGGAGGGAAGGCATACACCTCCAGGTTGTCTCAGGGATGTTGGAATGCATCTTATGCCAATGCTAAGGGATCTGGAACCACTGAACAGAACACCTCCAACTTCCTGTTGAAACGTGTCGCGAAAAGTTCCAGCATGGATCTCCCCCAAATCTGGAAAAGCTTGTCTGCCACCACTTGATGAAGGGACCACTCTGTGCCTAGGATCTGATCCTGGCGACTTGAGTTTGTCTGTGACCACGTTCCGTTTCCCTGGGATATACCTGGCTGAGAGCTCTACCAAATTGCTGACCGCCGACTGGTGAAGCTCGATGTCAAGGCGTGAAGTTGATGTAAAACCAGGCCTCCCTATTTGTTCACATAGGCTACCACCGTGGTGTTGTCCGACATGAGAACGACAGAATGACCCTCTACCTTCCCCCGAAACTCCTTCAGACCCAGGAAAGCTGCCTTCAACTCCAAGACGTTGATATGTTGCTGCTTGTCCTCCAAACTCCAAACGCCTGAAGCGATGAGGCCGCCCAAGTGCGCACCCCAACTTGCGAGGGAGGCATCCGAGAACAGAAGGAAGTCCAGTGGGAGAGAACGCAGAGGGACACCCTTCAAGAGATTCTGGTTGTCCAACCACCAACAAAGGTCTTTTCTCACTTCCAGAGACAGAGGAACCATCCTTACCTTACAGACCTTACATCTTGTTCGGGTTGCCCCAGGTCCCTCAGTGTGAGGCACCTCTAATGTCTACCAGAGAGTTGCTAGTACATCTTCCGGTATATTTTGCATCTTCCAATCTTGGATGGTCTGGGATGCAGTTTAGATATTTGTCGAGCTTATTCTTAAACACATCTACGCTCACTCCTGATATATTCCTCAGATGAGCTGGCAACGCATTGAATAGACGCTGCATTATCGATGCTGGTGCGTAGTGGATTAATGTCCTGTGTGCTTTCCTTATTTTTCCTGGTATATTTTTGGGCACTATTAATCTACCTCTGCTTGCTCTTTCTGATATTTTTAGTTCCATGATATTTTCTGCTATTCCTTCTATCTGTTTCCATGCCTGAATTATCATGTAGCGTTTCTTCTTCCTCCTTTCCAGACTATATAATTTTAAGAATTGTAGTCTTTCCCAGTAGTCTAGGTCCTTAACTTCTTCTATTCTAGCTGTAAAGGACCTTTGTACACTCTCTATTTGTTTGCAATATCCTTTTGATAGTGTGGGTACCATATCATATTGCAATATTCAAGTGGACTACGAACATATGTTTTATAAAGCATAATCATGTGTTCAGCTTTTCTTGTTTTGAAGTGCCGTAACAACATTCCATTTTTGCTTTACATTTTGCCAACAGAGTTGCTATTTGATCATTGCATAACATGTTCCTATTCATCATCACACCAAGGTCTTTAACTGCTTCCTTATTTGTGATGGTCTCATTATTAGGTCCCTTATATGCATATAGCTTTCTTTCTCTGTCTCCATAATTTATTGATTCAAATTTATCAGAGTTAAATACCATCCTATTTACCTCTACCCAATCATATACTTTGTTAAGGTCTCTTTGTAGAGCGTTCCTATCTTCATCACAAGTAATTTCTCTACTTATTCTTGTGTCATCTGCGAAACTACTCACTACCGAATCCTTAACATTATTGTCTATGTCTTCAATCATAATAACAAACAGTATTGCAGCTAACACCGTACCTTGCGGCACACCGGATATTACCTTGGCTTCATCCGATTTCTCGTCGTTTGCAATAACTATCTGTTTTCTGTGTGTAAAAATTCTTTTAACCATCTTCCTACTTTATCCCGATATTGTGTTTTCTAATTTTCTTCGCTAATATATTATGGTCTACTTTATCAAAAGCTTTTGCAAAGTCTAAATAAACCACATCTGTTCATTTCCGCTTTTCATATTTTGTGATGTTTTCACGGTGGACTAACAGTTGGGTTTGTGTACTTTTTCCGGGTACGAAACCATGTTGTCCTTTTATTAAACAAATTATTTTTTATTAAATGTTTCATAATATTTTTCTTCATTACCCTTTCATACACTTTCATTATATGTGATGTTAGACTCCACAGGCCTATAATTACTTGCCTCTAGTCTTGATCCACTTTTGAAAGTAGGGGTAATATACGCTAATTTGTGCTCATCATATATCTTGCCTGTATCTACACTTTGTCTTAATAATATTGCAAGTGGCTTTGCGATAGAATGAACTACTTTCTTTAACAAAATAGCAGGAATTCCATCAGGCCCTGCAGCAGCTCCATTTTTAATTTCATTAATAGCCTGCACAATATCAGCTTCATTAATATCTATGTCAGCTAAATATTCACTATTTTCATCCCTTACTTCTATATCATTATCTTCATTATCTATTCTAGGGGTGAATTCTCTATTTATTATCGTTCTGCCCAGTATGTTGCAAATTTCCTTTTTTTTCATTCGTTAATCTCCCTTCAATTCTCAGAGGGCCTATTTTCTATTCATGTTCTTTGATTCACTCTTTCGCCATATGAGTATAATAGTTTGGGTTTGTTTTGCTTGATATTTAATAGGGTTTTTTCTTCCAAGTCCCGTTTTTTCTTTTTCTTTTGATTGTATAATCTTTTTTTCTGCATTTTCTATCTTACTTTTTAGTTCTATAACTTTCCATGCATTTTTTTCTTTTGCAAGACCTTTTTTCCACTTTCTGATTTTCTGGAACAAGATTCTTCTGTCTCTTGGATGCATGAAATGATGTTTACTTTTCTTCTTCGGTATATATTTTTCCACATTATCTCCTATTTATATAATATCTCCGTATTTACCCTTATGTCATCACTTACGAAAATGTTATCCCAATCTTTGTTTAATTCTTCATTAATTTCTGACCATTTTTATATTTTTACTGTAGGAAGTTGTATTTTCCATATCCTTCCACTTTTTCCTTTTTCATTTCCTTGATTATCTCTATTTTCACTTGCTTTTGGAATGAACTGTTAATTCTATGACATTATGGTCTGAAATACTCGCATTATAAACTATTATTTCTTTAACATAATTCATCTCGTTCACAAATACTAGGTCTAAAGTATTTTTCCTTTCTTGTTGGCAGGTGATTTATTTGTTGAATGTTGTATTCTAGTACATCTAATAGCTTTTCAAATTGCCTCTTATCTTCTGCACTACTATTACTCTCTTTTTATATGTATAAGTACAACCACAATCTCCTATTCGTCTTTCCATTCTACGAAACGGAAAGTTGAAGTCACCAGATAGGAGAATAGTCCCCAGTCCTTGTGATTTCTACATATATCATCCATTTTTTCAATTATTAAGTCAAACTCTTTAGTATTAGGAGGTCTATATATTACTATGTTCATCAATTTTTCAGATTCAAATTCTACCGCTATTAGTCACATTAATGAGTTACTATATTTCTCATATATTTTTCCTTGTTTTTTGTCTTTCCCATATATTGCGGTTCCCCCTTGATTCCTATTTTTTCTATCTGATCTATAAGTTTGGAACCCTTTTATTTGATCATCATTCCCAGTCTCTTGGGAATACCAGGTTTCACTTATATTCATTATATCTATTTTCTTTTCATTTTGGGTTAGTTCTTCTAAGTACTCTATTTTTCTTTTTGAGTTACTCGTAACTTAACCCTGCGCATTCATCACTATGATGGTTTGCGTGTTTTCTCCTTCATTTAATACTGATAGTAATAAGGATTTTCCCATGTCTCTTTCCTGTTCTGGTATGTTGTTCTTTTTTTCATTTCCAGAAATTCTGACATTAAAAAATCCAACTTTTCCATAATATTTGATCTTCCTTCATCATAATTATTCATTTTGTGTCTGAATCTGCAATTTCCTCCGTTTCTGCAATATCCTCTTGCATAATACAATACAGTTATTTATCTCTTGAGTAGAATTTCGGAGCTGATGCTTTGAAATTCTTTGCTGACATTCCTCTGCATATCTCATTGGTGGTTTGCTTTTCTCTTTTACCTGATATCTTGATTTCTCTCTTTATTTGTTTCTTTCTTATTTTGGATTTTATTACTTGGTTGGTTATTTATTTGATTATGATTCATGGCTACAGGGTGCATATATTTGCATTTTTTGTCGAACTTACATCTTTTCCTTCTTTTAGGTTTTTACATATTTTTGGATGCAGATCTCTGCAATCATCCCCATATCCATCTAAGTATGCACATTTACCATATATTTCATAGTTTTGACATATCTTAGGATGTTTGTAGTAACATCTTTCTCCAAATCTGCAATTCCCTCTTTTCAAAAGGTTGCAGATTTTGTCTTTCTTGTCTATCTTTCCTTTTCTTTCCCGTCATTGTATAGATCTGGGTAGAGCCTCCTTCGGGATTTGCTTTTCTGTTGTCATATCGTAATTTATTTCGTCGTAGGTATGCTGCTTTGATGCCTCATAAATAGTATCAATGAGTATCTCTACATCCATACTTTTATCTTGTTCTTTGTTTTCCTTATTTTTTCTGTCATTTCATTTTGTTACTTCTCTTCGTTTTCCTCTTCTTCTTTTTCTTCTTCTTCTTCTCTTCCTCTTCTTCTTCTTCCTCAACTATTTGTACATTCAATCTTGATTTAATAACATTGTCTATCCATGATAGACATGTTTGAACAAAAAATTCTTGTATCTTTTCTCAAATCTTGTATTACCTCAGCACACTGTGGATGGGTCGGAATGTTGCATGCAGCACATTTTCTGATTAGGTTTTGTGGATTGACTATGCTATACCAAACCTTACACAGTTTGCATGCTTTTGGCATTCTTTTTCCTAATGCACAATTAGTATATTCACAAGATTCACCTTATTCATTTTCTTTGTCGGAATATGTTGTTTATGTATATTTTCTTTATGAGTCTCTTGACCACTTGGATTTTATTTGGAACTTCTTCAATTATTTTCAAGATGTTTTCATTAGATTTGTTCCAGTTTGAAGGATTATATCCTTCTAATATATCTATGAATGCTTTTGTATCTTTTTGGTTAGGACTGTTGCTGATTTCATAGATGAGAAATGCCAGTTCCCTTCCTGCTACCTCATCGGGGAGAGTCCCCCGCCGGAGAACAGAATTCTCCCAGTCTCCATTGCAGAGACCGAAGATGAAGACGCCCATGAGGGACCAGCTTCTCCAGGGAAGATAACACTCCCAGAAGAACCTGCCACTGATGAGCTGACCGATGTGACTTTGACAGGAAGTTGCACGCTACCGCCCGCAACTTCTCCAATCTCTGATCCGACAGGAAAACTTTTGCCACTAGCGTATTGATGACCAAGCCTAGGTAGAGAATCCTTTGAGTTGGTACGAGGTTTGACTTTTCCTGGTTGACTAATATGCCCAGGTCCAGACAGAACCGAAGTAGACGATCCCTGTCCTGCAGCAGCTCCTCCCTGGAAACTGCCAAGACTAAACAATCGTCGAGGTACCTCAGCAAACGGATCCCCTGAGCATGGGCCCAACTTGACACGAGAGAGAAGAACCTTGTGAACACTTGAAGGGCTGTCGTCAGCCCGAAGCACAAGACTTTGAACTCTAAGATCTTGTCCGCAAGAGAGAAGCGAAGGAACTTCCTGGACGTGGGATGAAGAGGGATTTGGAAGTATGCGTCCCTTAAGTCTATCGACAGCATGAAGTCGCCTTCCCTCATCTTAAACCGTGTCTTCCTGATGAAGTGATTCAAGGTGGATAAGTCGATCACGCCTCCATCCTCCCGATGCCTTGGGCACCAAGAAGATGTAACTGTAAAACCCCGGGGACAGGCGCACTACTTCCTCTATCGCATCCTTGTCCAGCATTTTCTGCACTTCCTCCTGAAGAGCTAAGAACTTCAGAGAATCTGGAGGATATGCCTTCCTGAGCTGCGGCTTGTCCGACAGAGGAGGAGAGAAGTCGAATGGTAGCAGGTATCCCACCCGAAGGACATCTACTACCCACTTCTCCGCCCCATAGCTCTGCCACTTAGCCCAATGGCCAGACAGGCAGCCCACCCGTGGTGCAGGAGAGGGAGAGGCGCCTAACCTACCGACGGCCCCCTTTACCTCTGCCCCCTGGGGCCCCTTCTTGGTTTAAAGGAACGAGAGCGAAAAGGGCATTGATCTTGAAACTTAGGCTGTGTCCAAACGGGAAGGCCCTGCCGAACTCGAGGGCCTCGGTGGCCTACCAGGCGACGATCTCCTTGACTGCTGCTGGACCGGGGGAGGAGGAGCCAGACGTCTCCGAGGACAAGACTCCGACTTAGACACAGCATGGTGCACCAGTCGGTCTTTGGTGTCAGCCTGGTGCCGGTCTATCGCATTTTCGAGTTCTGTCCAAGGAAAAAAAATTGGGACTCCAACAGATCTCCG
Source organism: Macrobrachium nipponense (assembly GCF_015104395.2). Taxonomy (NCBI): domain Eukaryota; kingdom Metazoa; phylum Arthropoda; class Malacostraca; order Decapoda; family Palaemonidae; genus Macrobrachium; species Macrobrachium nipponense. The sequence goes on from NC_061108.1 coordinate 99,494,075, forward strand.
TTCCTCAATGCCAGCAAAGACTCGGTGTCGAGCGATCTCCATCCTAGACAAAGCCACGTCCCTCCTAATCAAAAGAAGATTAGCCCATAAATTGGCACTGAGGTGAGCCAAATATGAAAACGCCTTGCCCCCAGACTGCAATAAACTGGCAAGCGAGGCAGAACTCACCAACCCTTCCGGGGACCTGTTGGAAGCTATCTTGGCAATAACCACAGACTAGAGGTCCAGCCAAGAAACCGTCTGCAACATGGAGGCCGCCGTAGATTCCACAGCTGAGGCGTCTTGCGGAGACAAGGACGGAGCCACCGACCTCACCTGTTCCAAAGTCAAACCCGGCTTCAGGCGAATGACGTCTGGGTTAAGGTGGCGTGACAACAAAAATGCAGAGCTTGTAGCATAGTACTTCCTATGTCTCGTGAGAGGTGGGGGTAGTAGTTTGATAGAGCCTCTAGAGCCAAGTGACCCGTCCCGGTCAGAAACAGAGGCGTTAACCTTCTGCTAGACCGACTGAACGTGCCCCAACAAAGGAAGCTGAAGAGATGATTTGGGGTCCTGAGTAGCTCCCACCAAGGCTTCCAAGCAAGAAGGAGTGTAAGACAACCGAGCCTGAGTCCTACTTTCCAAATTGTTAAACCCACGAATGAGATCAACAACTTCCGAAAAGGAAGACAGAAACTCTTGCGTGTCTCCCCCCTCCTGCTTCGGCACTGGAGACCAACAACGAGAAGGGTGTGTAGGTTCTTCTAATGCGCCTTCTCCACCAAAATTAACGGAAAGGTTAGCAGCCAAACTGTCCGAAACCCCTACTAACCTGTCTGGGCTGGGTCCAAGCGTCGGCCTCCAAGATGAACCCACTGTAATACTAGGAACATCACTTACCTCAGCAGATGACTCCACATGTCCATGAATGGTCACGGGTGTGGTGGACGTACGTACGCGATATGGGGGGGAAACTCAGACAATCGAGATTGACGGAGAATCCCTTAGAGTCGAACTCTTGGAAGCACCAGTGAGAGAGGCAGGCAAACACTCCTGCACCACCTCCGTGCTCACTACCTTCAACCTCTTGACAGACGCCTTCAGATCTATACAGCGACGAATAGGCCTTGGAGAAGAAGGAGCACTAACATCATGTGCACAGGCAGGGGAGGTTGCAACACGCTCGCGATGTGCAAGGATTTGGGGGGGGGGTTGCACGTTCAAGATTCGAGGCAGAGGACGAAGCAACTCCTGCAGAATGCACACCACTAACAGTGCCCGAAACCACAGCACTCTCAGGAACACGTCCTCGTTGTTTCTCCCTCGAAGGTGAAGGAAGGGCAAAGTCCTTAGCTTTCCAATGCTTGATACGCCAACCAGGCATAGAGGGGGAAGAGGGAGAGAGAGATAGCACTAGTTTCTTATGCGCACCCTCTTGGGAGGCGGGGACGAAGCATCACGTTTCCTACCAGTCCTCCAAACCGATAAGGCAGCTGACTTCACATCCAATACAGAGTCCAACCTCTGAAGCACTGCCTGGCATATGACCTCAGACTGATGTGCCAGAGAAGGCTCCGAAGACAAGGAAGGGAGATGTTGCGAACTGGGCGGCAGTGATGACGTCATGGCTGAGCAAGGCCGATCAGAGGAGACGACTGGGAGAGACATCATTGATGTGAGTGATGTCACAAGCAGCGGTGACATCACGGCTTCCCCTTGGTGCGAGGGGGAAAGAGACGCCACTGGCGGAGGAATACACAAAGATGGACCTCGTGACATCATCAACGGGGCTGACCCGCAGCGTCACTCCGACTCGAAGTGGCAGTAGACACTGGCGGAGCAATACAAGATGGCCGACTACTGCTACCAACGAAGACGAGGCCGGGAGGAAGGGGGATGGCCTGGCCAGACCAGGAAGGGGGGTGCAAGCCTCCACAAAATGCGCTAGGAAACCCCTCCAAGCATCTTCCAAATCGCCGCCATTTTGGACGCCTCCGACACTGGAAGAGAAGAGATCGATGAAAAAGCCTCACTCTTCTCGGGAACCAAATGAACTCCTGAGGAAGAGGGGCTACATTACAAATATTACCCTGGCGACTTCCTGATAATTCCATCGACGAATCAATGGAAGAAAAGGAAGTAGATGCAGGGACAACGCTACTATGGGGGTTGACTACTGCGGGAGACAAAACATCGGCAATAGGAGCAAAACCTTCCCAAGTAGGAAGAGTCTAAACCCTCCGATGTTCCCTCTTGCCATAAAACAACCTCCACTGCTCCTTAGACCATGCCCAGCATTCCGTGCAAGGATTCGTAATAGTACAAAAATTTGAACGACACCTATTGCATTTGATGTGAGGGTCGGTCGCTGCCGAAGCCAAAAAACGAGAACACGGAAAACCAGGAACTCCGAGGCACATACGCTGATGCCGAGAAGGAGCAGAAGAAGCCATAATACCAGGCAAAAAAACACACACACACACTAAAGAAATGAAACGGGCAATGAACTGGGAAAAGGCCAAGAGAGGAAAACACAACTCTTGCCCAGGCAGTCAAGGAAAAGACTGGCGTAGGTGCGTGGTCCATGACCAATCTTCACCCGATCTATGCATGCGTTGCCAGATATCACAAGATTTCTTGCTTTTCATCTGCTTTTTAACCAGATCCAGCTAGGCACTAGAAATGATACTATTGTTAAGACCGAAGGTTTGTTCGCGTATGAACAAACATATGTATTATATAAAACTACACTGCTGTTTCAGGTACACTACTGTGCTGCATTAAATACAAAAATATTAAAAAAATACTGTCCCTGAGAGAGAGAGAGAGAGAGAGAGAGAGAGAGAGAGAGAGAGAGAGAGAGCACACAATAAGTGTGTATAGTAGACCCCCGTGTTCGCAGGGGCTGGGTACCACACCCCCACAAATAGCTAAAATCCATGAATACTACTTAAAACCCCTCTAAAAACACCTAGAACTGCATAGTACTTTCATAGTTAAAACACACAAAAATAGAAAAAGCTTATACCTAAGTTTTTTAATAGTTTTATCACAAAAAATGCATTTTATAAAATTAACTTAAAAAGTCACTAGTACTTGTCTAATGATTAGCCTTGTGAGGCTAATTGTTAGCTAAGTAATTAGTTAGTAAGTATATTTATAAAATTTTATTATAAAAATATAATTTTGTTCATGAAACTTACCTGACAGATATTTCTGGGCTCAGCTCGTGTCGGCCTATGAAAGTATCCTTAATATCATTCTTTCTAGGTAAAATTAGCCTAAAATTACCAGAGAAAAACAAAATTAAGAAAATGTCAGTAAAACTGACTCGCTCACTCTTAAAAAGAAGTGTCGGTATGATAAAGGGGCGAGTGTGGAACACTACCACGAGCCAAACACCAATTAGAACTTCCTATCAGAATCCCCCCAAGAGAGAGCTGATACCAACGGGCGATGCAGCCTCTACTACTACTACTAGAGGACGCCACGGACAGCAGCGCCCCTAGCGGACATCCTTAATTTTTAGCACTTGCGACAAGTCGCCATTTTCTTGTGCTCTTACTTTTTTTGGATTTTATCCGTACTTTCTGCAATGGAACGCTCTGCAATTGCCACGGCTAAGTTAAGTAACTCATAAGTAACATTTTACCTTAGTTTTATCTTCCGGGTACCAGTATTTTCCTCTTAATAGGTCATATACGGTTCCCCGGTTGTCTCGTGGCGGCCATGCCGCCTCGTAAGAATTCCCGGTCCTCCATACTGGGACTTCTTATACTTATGGGCTTACTTTATCACATTCATTGTTTTACATCGAGTTTTAGCTAGTTCAGCCCTCCTACCATTCTCTTAGCTTGGTATTTAGGGCTATTATTATTTTCCGGCCCAGCATCCCGGCTCTTGCTCTACATCGGCTATCGCTGGCTCCGAGTAGGCTCCTGTTTTCTTGGAACAGTCTGCCAGTCCTCCTGTGCTTCTTGTTACTCTTTTACTAAAAGTGTCTCTTCCACCTTTCGATGTATATTTATTTATTTATTTAGGGTGTTAGGCTAGCCTAGGTGCTTGTTCCATGTATTGGTACAGCTTGGTTCACGTGGCCCTTCCACGGTTGTGTTGCTCGCGGCCTAGGCCACTTGCGTCACGTGTTCCATAGCACCTTAAACACCCTGCCCCTTCCCTCCCTCTCTGATATAGGGAGGAGCTGGGGGACCCCTTGGTTGTTATGACAACCTCATCGCCTTCTCTCACACTTTCGGAGGTGACCAGGGGTCCTCCCAGCGGGGGGTATAGGGCGACCACTATGAGGTACCGGGTCTCCATGCGGGTAGTTGGTGAGGCGGGGAGGAGTAGGCCATCCCTCCCCCCTTTTTCTCGCTCCCGCCGTGTTTCGCCGAGACCTTCCTCCCCCCCTCCCCAGTTGCTCAGCCACCTCCCTTACGATACGAAAGGAGCCTTCCGTCGCAGCCGGGGCACCTTTGGTTATAGGTTACTGGCTCCGCTAGCGGGCAGGGTGGGTACTACGAGTGGTCGGTTGCTTGCCTACTATATCCTTATATCTCTCCCCCGCTACCGGGAAGGAGCTTACCCCTTACCTACGCACTCTTCTAGTAGACGGGCGGAGAGAAGTTGTTTTATTTTCGTTATTTTAAGGATATATACCCTAATTATACAATATTTTACAATGATTTGTGTTATTATTATTATTATTTTATCAACCATCCCCGCCATTTTCTGTCGTGGTTTCCATTACCACCACTCCTAGTTGGTTGATTCTTGTGCTTCCGCCATCGGCGGAGCCATAGCCTATATACCAACCTAGTTACCACACGTATTTTGGCGGGGCTCTGGTTTTATCTAACTTTATCGCTCCGGCACCAGCGGAGCATATGTTAGGCTGTAAGTGTTTACTTGGTACTCATGTACTTTTTCACTTACAGGCTACCAACTGCCAGGTCCCAGCCTGTAATGCGACGCTTTACGACCCCTGTGGACATGATGAGTGCAGGTCTCACGCCCCTTGTGCCACGTCGTTCAACGAGACGATTGTCTGGCACCCTGAAGCCTGCGCCATATGCTACGACCTGATCGGTCAGCTGGGAGATGGGGTAAGTCCACTATAGGCTTACTTATGGTTTTACTAACAACTTCTAGTCGTAAGTTTGTTAACCCCGTTCCACAATTGGCAGCTAATCTCACCTTTCTTTCAGGCTACCGGTGTGAGGGAAGTCGCCCTCGCCACCCTGAAAGCGTGGGTGGGCGGCTTTGGGAAGAACGCCGCCAAGGGCCAGCCCTACATTTTTGGACAAAAGCTGGCCGTCCAGATCTTCCTCGCGGGCAAGTCGACGGGTTACGTCGACACCCCTTGTCCGCTGCCCCACTGATAGCCTCCATCCAGCAAGAACTCCAGCAATCGTTTGGGGTCGTAGCCTCCCAGGAGTCGGTCCCGGACGTCGCTGCCCTGGACCTTAACCTTGAGCCCATGGCGGTAGGTGGGGAGGATTTGTTGGTTGAGGTAGGTATGTCGGGCGCCCAAGGTCTTTCCTTGGGCGGCGTCCTGGATCTTCTCCTGTCCCCTCTTCTTCCGCTTCTTTCCAAGGCTTTCGTGACCGAGATCCCTATTCGCCTCCCGCTCTCTCTGTACCTCCTAAGGAGAAGGGAAGAGAGAACCGAAGACCTTATCTAAGTCGACTTCTAGGAAGTCGTCTTCGTCTTCTTCGGTTCTAGGAAGTCGTCGACTTCCTATGCCGATGCGGTGAAGGCAAAGCCGGGCTCTTCCCAATCGAAGAGCTCCAGAAGCAAGGCTTCGAAGGAGAAGCTCGCGCTCCCACCGAGTCACTGCCTTCTCCCGCCTCCTCTGCTTCCACTCCGGCTATGCCGGCAGGGGTAGCAAGCACCAGCACCTTCGATCCCTCTACTTTCTCAGCAGGGGTGATGGAACAGGTGGGCGTGCTAGTAGGATCCCAGATCTCCGCCCACTGGGAACGCGGTTCGAGCAGAAATGTTTGCGCAATTTATCATAAACCAGTCTGTCTCAATCTGGACAGTCAATCCAGGATCTCTCTAATAGAATGAGAGAGAATGAGGACCGAGTAGCTGGGCTAGCTCAGGCTCCTCCCCCAGTCTCCCCAGCATCTAGCACGGGGATTCTTCAACTTCCACCTTATGACTCCTTGCCAGCTTTCTCTATGGAGAACCCATGGAGAGTAGCTGCCTACGCTCCATTCAAGGACGGAATGAGTTTCTATCTCGGAGTGTGGAACTCGAAGGATTGAGGACTTCGAGTTCTACCCTCCGGGTCTGACGCAGCCTTTCATCGGTTATGCTAGGCTGACGCCAACGGCTCTGACGAGAGAAGACAAAATCTCTAAGGAGTCAGTTCTTTATAGTAGAGATCACGCCCAGCGGGAATGGGTTCACTGCCTTGAGGACTGGGAGTGTACTAACACTAAACTCCAGGCCTACAAGAGTCCCTTCACTATTTTCGCGACGGAAGAGGAGGTTTCTCTTCCGTTCGCCACGAAATTAGTGGAGAAGTCCCTTCAGGCAGTCCTCAAGGATGACCCATTCCACAGTTGAGGGAGGCGGAGTCTACTTCTCCGCTCTTCCCCGCCTTCGAGAATTGTGGGGAAAACTTGCCAGCTACATTCACGCTGGGTAAACTCAAGCCGGACTGCGCCATGGACCAGTTTCGGTGAGAAATTACCTAGGCTGCCGGATTCCCTAATCCAGGCAGAGTTCGATGCGCGAACTAGGTTTGCCAGGTCCCTCAATTCCCTCATCATCACAGAAATGGCTGCCCTTTCCTACGCTACAGAACCGCTGTTCAAGATTCTGGCGAAATCTCAGTTTCAGACGGTTCTAACGGACGCTTTTTGACTTCTTCCAGGCTAGGAGGAACTGCCGGAAGCATGTCCTACAGAGTGCACAATCAGGCATGAGCCTAATAGACTCTTGGCTGCAAGCATGTGTGGAACGGATCTCTTCCCAGAGTCCGCAGTGAACGAGGTCCACCACGAAGCTGCTAGACTCAACCAGAGCCTTAGAGCTAGGTGGGGTATTTCCTCAAAGAGGAAACAGGAATCCGTTCCCACTGCTGGCAAGAAACCAAAGAAGGCTGGTAAGAGGTTCCAGCCATATAAAAACTCCAGCAACAGCAGCAATTTGTGCAGCATCCCAGTTACCCAACAGGGACACCTTCCACCTCTAAGCAGAACCACCTTTCCTCCTGGTGCCAGCATCAATCAACATCCACTTCCTACGTCTCATCTCGCCGGCCTTCAACCCTGCTTATGAGGCTCAAGGCTACTCTCACCGAGAGGTAGGGCGAGAGGTTACTTTCGTCAGCGTGGCGCAGGAAGGGGCACGAGGAGTAGACAGTCAGAGGAGGGCGTGTGGCCAACCCGCCCATCAGCAATGAGGCTCCCCCCAGGTAGGAGGGAGGCTGTTTCCTCTTTCCGCCACAGGTGGGGTTCAGCAATTGGGCACAGAGCATAGTGTCCAAAGGATTAGGCTGGAGTTGGATCAAAGATCCTCCTCCAATCAATCATTTCATCAGGTACCGTCAAAGGAATTGATAGATTACGCGAAGAACTCCTTCAGAAAGGAGCTATTGCGAGAGTCAAACATCTAAATTTCAAGGGCGCTTATTCAGCGTGCCAAGAAAGGCTCAACAAAAAGAAGGGTAATCTTAGACTTGTCAAAGCTAAACTCTTTCATTCGCTGCGACAAGTTCAAGATGCTTACCCTCTCGCAAGTAAGGACCTTACTTCCGCGTGGAGCCGTCACATGCTCCATCGATCTTACAGACGCATACTATCATATCCCTATAGCCAGGCAACTTCCGCCCATCCTAGGATTCAGGCTAGGAAATCAGACATTCTCATTCAAAGTGATGCCCTTCGGTCTGAATGTAGCCCCCAGGGTATTCACAAAGATAGCGAAGTGGTTGTACAACAATTGAGAGCTCAGGGAATCATGGTAGCGGCATACCTCGACGATTGGTTGATCTGGGCACCAACAGTCGAGGAATGTCTCGAAGCTACCAAAAAGGTAGTTCACTTTCTGGAACATCTGGGGTTCCAGATAAACAAAACGAAATCCAGACTTACTCCGGAATCTCGTTTTCAGTGGCTAGGAATCCAATGGGATTTGTCTTCCCACAATCTATCAATTCCAGTGGCCAAACGGAAGAAATAGCAAAATCTGTCAGGCAATTCCTCAAATGCAAACAAACGTCAAGAAGAACCAGGAGAGAATCCTAGGGTCTCTTCAGTTTGCTTCGGTAACAGATATCCTTCTGAAAGCAAGGCTGAAAGATATAAATCGAATTTGGCGGTCAAAAGCAAACTCCAAATATCGAGACAAGTTGTCAGTAATTCCACAGATCCTTCGCAACCAACTACGGCCTTGGTCAAAAGTAAAGAACTTAGCCAAGAAAGTACCCTTCAATATCCCCTCCCAGTGCTAACCATTCACACGGATGCATCCCTGTCCGGGTGGGGGGATACTCTCAGTTCAAACAGGTTCAGGGGACTTGGTCAGTTCAATTTCGCCAGCTCCACATAAACGTGTTGGAAGCAATGGCAGTATTTCTTACTCTGAAGAGACTGCTTCCCCCGAAGAAGTCTCATCTAAGGCTAGTTTTGGACAGTGCAGTGGTAGTTCATTGCATCAACAGAGGAGGGTCCAAATCCAAACATGTGAACCATGTCATGATAGCCATCTTTGCATTAGCAAACAAACAAATGGCATGGCTGTCTGCCACTCACCTGGCAGGAGTAAGAAATGTGATAGCAGACGCTCTGTCCCGGTCAGTTCCTCTGGAATCAGAGTGGTCTCTGGACGTCGGGTCATTCCAGTGGGTAAGCCGAGAGTCCCAGGTCCTCCAAGTGGATCTCTTCGCCTCACAAGCGAAACCACAAGCTCCCTTGCTATGTGGCCCCCAACCTGGACCCTCTGGCTTATGCCACGGACGCCTGTCGTTAGATTGGAATCAGTGGAGGAGAATTTATGTTTTCCTCCAGTGAATCTTCTCTTGAAAGTCCTAGACAAACTAAGGTCTTTCAAAGGGATAGTAGCTCTGATTGCACCGGACTGGCCCAAGAGCAACTGGTATCCTCTTCTCTTGAATTGGGTCTCGCGACCTCAACGGATCCCCAATCCCAAACTATCACAATCAGTACAAATGAGGACTGTGTTCGCTTCCTCAGGAACTCTCCAGAACCCTAACTTTATGGACTTCATGAAGTTTGCGGCTAATAAAGATGCTGACATTGATCCACAGAATATTCTCTTCCTAGAATCAGATAAGAGAGAGTCAACCATTAGACAAATATGACTCAGCTGTTAAAAAATTAGCATCTTTCTTGAGAGAATCGAACACTACAACCATGACAGTTAATTTGGCTATATCCTTTTTCAGATCCTTATTTGAAAAAGGTTTAGCAGCTAGCACGATTACCACTCATAAATCGGCTTTGGAAGAAAATCTTTCAAGTAGGTTTTCAGATAGATTTGACTGAATCTATTTCACATCTATCCCTAAAGCCTGTGCTAGACTTAGACCTTCCCGAGGCCTACTACAGTTTCATGGTTTCTTAAATGACGTCCTCAAACTAGCTTCAGATACTGACAACTCATCTTGTACATTCATAATGCTCCCTGAGGAAGACATTATTCTTATTAAGCCTAGCCTCAGGAGCTAGAATTTCAGAACTGTCGGCTCTATCCAGGGATGCGGGTCATGTGGAATTCCTCCCATCAGGAGAAGTTCTACTTGCTCCCCGGATCGTAGCTTTTTAGCCAAAAATGAAGATCCTCTTGCAAGGTGGGCCCCTTGGAAGGTTTATCCCACTTCCACAGATCCTTCTCTCTGCCCAGTATCACTCTTAGAGCCTTTCTATCTCGTACTTCTTCTAGATCCTCAGGTGCTCTCTCATGAGAGAAAAAGGTGGTACTTTATCAGTTAAAGGCATTAGACAGCAAATCCTTTACTCATTAAACAAGCCAACCCTGAGTCATTCCCAAAAGCACATGATATCAGGGGAGTAGCCACCTCAATTAATTATTTTTCCAACATATGAACTTTGAGGATCTTAGAAAGTATACTGATGGAAATCCCCGACAGTCTTTAAACGGCATTATTTAAAGTCCTTGGAATCTTTAAAGTTTTCAGCAGTAGCAGCGGGAAACATAGTTTCCCCTGATACTGTTTAGTATTGTAGTATAGATCCAGGTCTCCTTCTACCTACATCAACCAACATGCCTCACCTATCGTCAGGCTACTCAAACATCATAGCCTTAGCCGTTGTATCATATAGTGGATTGTCCCTTATTTTTTTTGCTAGGGACATCCACATTTGTACTGATAATGTACTTCAGTGTACCTACCCTTATTTTTATGCTAGGTAGGACACAATATGTGTATATATTCACCATTTTATGTTAATGATGAACTTCAGTCACAATGTGTTTGTATATATTTTGGAATATTTGTATTGATGATGGATTTCAGTGTACCTACCCTTATTTTTATGCTAGGGTAGGACACATGGGTGTATATATTTATAATTTTGTATTTTTGTTAAGTAAATCCCAATTTTTCCTTATTTTACATGCATCTTTGTAATTTACTTTAATTACCATTTAAGTACTTTAAGATTACTAACATTTTTTTTATTTACTGTTAAAATAAGTTAGTTTAAGTGCTTAATTTGTATGCTGTAATTGATTTACTTATATTATATCCATCATTTTTAAATTGTTTTTCATTGTTCCCTTTTCCATCTTGTCTGTTTCTCTGGTACTCTTTCATAGGCCGACACGAGCTGAGCCCAGAAAAGGGATTTTGACGAAGGAAAAATCTATTTCTGGGTGATTGGCTCGTGTCGCCCTATGAACCCCCCCTTTTTATAGTTTGTTTTTCCCCCCCTTGCAGGACAAGATGTATTTACTGTTTTATTTAAGGATGTCCGCTAGGGGCGCTGCTGTCCGTGGCGTCCTCCTAGTAGTAGTAGTGAGGCTGCATCGCCCGTTGGTATCAGCTCTCTCTTGGGGGGATTCTGATAGGAAGTTCTAATTGGTGTTTGGCTCGTGGTAGTGTTCCACACTCGCCCCTTTATCATACCGACACTTCTTTTTAAGAGTGAGCGAGTCAGTTTTACTGACATTTTCTTAATTTTGTTTTTCTCTGGTAATTTTAGGCTAATTTTACCTAGAAAGAATGATATTAAGGATACTTTCATAGGGCGACACGAGCCAATCACCCAGAAATAGATTTTTCCTTCGTCAAAATCCCTTATATATAGCTGTATTTTCTGAAGTCCGACAGAATTTCAAAACTCGCGGCACACGCAGTGGGCGGCCAGGTGGTAGTACCCATTCCCGCCGCTGGGAGGCGGATATCAGGAACCATTCCATTTTCTATTCATATTTTTTTCTGTCGCCGGTGCTGTAAAACAACTGTTTGCAGTACTTCCGCTAGGATTTTTGGATTTACTCGTCTTTAAGTATCTGGATTGTCTTTTGGTTATTGATTCTGGATTGTTGGATTTGGCACGCGCAATAGTGGACTGTTTTTTGATTTTGGATTGGCTTTTCTGTAAACGTGATGTCTGGATCAAGTGCAGTGAGTTTTCAGAGTGTGTGTGAAGAGTGATTGTAAGGTGAGTCTACCTAATCATCGGTAGATCCCCACACAGTATGTATGGGGTGTAGGGGGCGGGGGATGTTATGTTTGTTGGATGATCGGTGCAATGAATGTGAAGGATTGACCGATGATGGATGGAAGGTGTATGATTCCTATTGGCGTAAATTGGAACGCGATAGGATCAGGAGGTCTTCCTCCAGGAGCGGTTCTACTAAAGGTAAGGGAAGTAACATTTCACCTGCATTAACACCTGTAGAATTTGTCTCTCCTAAACCTGTGATGTTGCCTTCGGGCCCTGATTCTGTGTCTGGAGAAGGTAATGCCCTTTCTCTGATTTTAGAGTCGTTATGTACTCTTGAATCAAAAGTGTTGGCCTTAGAAACTGGGTCAGTGAAAGTGTTGATATCGTGCCCCGGCCCCTAGTGTTGTGGAGAGGGGGCGTCAGATCGGCCCCATAATGCCTCTAGGCCTAGACCGCTATCGGACTCCCAGGACTCAGGGAGTGGATATGTCGACTCAGGGAGTGGATATGTCGAAAGCCGCAAGAGGGTTACGGGGGCTTCCCACCGATCTGCCGTCCCTTCGGGCAGGTGGCCCTGTTTTGCAAGTTCCCAGGCTGCCAAGGAGCGCGCACAGTAGGGCGCGTATCCTTAAGGACTGTTTTTTCGTCCTCCGAGGCGTCCCTCCCCGCGCAAGGGGTGGAGCACTCGGAGAGACTCGCGTCCTCTGAAAAGGACTTTTCGTAGTGAGGACGCTTCACGTCCTATCTCTCCAGTTTCGTTGCGCTCTTCTCCGGATGCGTATGACGCCTTTCCGCCTCAGAAGAGAGGTAGGATGTCATCCGGTGATGACGCTGAGATGCGCTACAGTCGCTGTTTGGAGAAGCAGGTAGCTGTACCTGTGAGAAGGAAGGAGGCGTCCCCTCGCCCCTCGTCTTCTCGCAGGCTCAGTCCTGCTCCTTCTGTTGGTTCTTCGCCTACGAAGAACATCCTTTTGTCCCTTCAGGACCAGTTATCTTCTTTGATGGCTCGGAGGACTCGCCCAGCAGCAGTCGAGCCTAAGCGGAGGAAGGACATCAGGCTGCCTGTCAAGAGGACGAAGCAGTCTCCTTCTCCCTCTCCGCGTTCGTCTCTTTCTCCGAATGCGTCTCCTTCGGTTCATCGCCGATCTCGTTCTCCTGGTAGGAAAGCTTGTCGTCAGGACGCTTTCTTTCCTCTCGACGTCATGGGCAGGCTGCTCGACGAGACACTCGCGAGGACGCTCAGCAGGACGCTTTCCAGGACGCCAAGCAGGAAGAGGACGTGCAGCAGGACGCTCGTGTGGACGCTCGGAGTGACTTGTCTCCTTATAAGGTGTTCGTAAGCGTTCAGAAAGACGCGTTAGCTTCTAAATCTTCGTGGAGCTCCTCCCTCGAGAGAAGCTCCTCGAGGGAGAGGGCTTTCAAGAGGAAGAGCTTCCTTCAAGCCCAAGACATCGAAATGAAGATCATGTCCTTCAGACACCAGTCGGAGCCAGACTGAAGTTTTTTGCGGGACCATGGAGAGAGAGAGATACGGACCCTTGGTCCCTCAAGATCATGGAGCAGGGGTACAAGATCCCCTTTTTGGATCCTCCTCCTCTATCCACAACTCCCAGAGACCTTTCTCCGTCATATCAGTGAGAGAAAAAGCGGATTCTTTTCGATCTATTAGATCAAATGATCGAAAAAAAGAGCGGTGGAGCAGGTCGTGGACCTGGGGTCACCAGGATTTTACAACAGGATTTTCCTGGTACCGAAGCAGTCGTCGGGTTGGCGTCCAGTCCTAGACGTAAGCAGGCTCAATCTTTTTGTAGAAAAGATCAAATTCAAAATGGAGACGCCTCAGTCTGTTCTAGAGCCTTGAGATCCTGGGCGATGGATGTCCTTAGACCGGCAGGACGCGTACTTTCACGTTCCAATCCACCCTCTTTCAAGGAAATATCTAAGATTTGTTTTAGGAAACAAAGTCTGGCAGTTCAAAGCCCTTTGTTTCGGCTTGAGCACGGCTCCGATGGTCTTTACCGTCATCATGAAGAATGTAGCGAGGTGGTTACACTCTTCAGGGATAAGAGTATCCCTATACCTCGACGATTGGCTTGTCAGGGCGTCGTCGAAGGAGAAATGTCTGAAGGACCTTCAGTTAACATTAGCCTTAGCGAAGTCCCTGGGACTTCTAGTCAACCTCGAAAAGTCACATCTGACCCCGACACAGTCCATCGTGTATCTGGGGATTCAGATGGATTCAGTGGCTTTTTGGGCGTTTCCGTATCAGGAACGTCAGCGGCTAGGCTTAGAGAAAGTCTCAGCCTTCCTGGGGAAAGAGACTTGCTCGGCGAGGGAATGGATGAGTCTGCTGGGCACCATTTCCTCGCTGGAAAAGTTTGTTTCCTTGGGAAGACTGCACCTCAGACCTCTCCAGTTTTTCCTAGCGGAGGAATGGAAGGCCAAAGACGATCTGAATGCGATCTTGAAGATCTCAGATTCGGTAAAAAGCCATCTAAGATGGTGGCTTGATCCTCAGAAGTTGCAAGAGGGCTTATCCCTAAATCTTCTGAGCCCCGACCTAGTGTTGTTTTCAGACGCTTCCATTTCGGGCTGGGGAGCAACACTAGGAGGGGGAAGAAGTGTCAGGCTCCTGGAGAGGGGAACAGGTTGTCTGGCACATCAATGTGAAAGAACTGGCAGCGATCTTCCTGTCGCTGCAGTTCTTCGAAGAAAAGGTGACAAACAAAGTTATCCAAGTCAACTCGGACAACACCACAGCCCTCGCATATTTGAAGAATCAGGGAGGAACACACTCCCGGACTCTGTTTCACCTGGCAAAGGAGATTCTGCTGTGGGCAAGTGTGAGAAAGATCAGGATCCTGACGAGATTCATCGCAGGAGTGCAGAACGTCAGGGCGGACCTTCTCAGTCGACAGGACCAAATCCTGCCGACAGAATGGATCTTGCATCAAGACGTGTGTCAGGAGCTTTGGAAGTTGTGGGGACGTCCTCTGGTCGACCTATTCGCGACGTTGAGGACGAAGAGGCTTCCTCTGTATTGCTCCCCGGTCCTGGATCCAGGAGCAATCACTGTGGATGCATTGCTCTGGAGTTGGACAGGCCTAGACCTTTTTGCCTTCCCACCATTCAAGATCATGGGGGAAGTCATCAGGAAGTTTGCGGCTTCAGAAGGGACAAGGTTGACCCTGATCGCCTCGATGTGGCCGGCGAGAGAATGGTTCACAGAGGTCATGTCATTCCTTGTAGACTTCCCAAGGACGTTGCCCTGGAGGAAAAATCTACTCAAACAGCCTCACTTCGAAAGGTATCGCCAAAACCTCTCCGCTCTGGGTCTGACTGCGTTCAGACTATCGAAAAGTTGGCCAGAGTGAGAGGTTTTTCGAAAACAGCTGCGAAAGCGATCGCCAATGCAAGGAGAGCTTCTTGAAGAGCTGTTTACCAATCGAAGTGGGCTTCCTTCAGGGCATGGTGTAGAAAGGAGGGAGTTTCCTCTTCCACGACCTCTGTGAGCCAGATAGCCGATTTTCTACTTTTCTTAAGAAACGTACAGAAATTGGCAGTCCCAACCATCAAGGGATACAAGAGCATGTTGTCAGCAGTTTTTCGGCACAGAGGCCTGGACCTCTCTGACAACAGGGATCTTCACGACCTCTTGAGATCGTTCGAGACCATGAAGATTCCTCAGGCGAGGCCGCCTTCATGGAACCTAGACGTGGTTCTTAGACTATTGAACCTCTTCACGCAGCGTCTCTTCGAAACTTGACAAAGAAGGCTCTTTTCCTAACTTCTCTGGCGACAGCGAAGAGAGTTAGCGAAATCCAAGCTTTTAGTAGCCAAGTGGGCTTCAAAGGAGACAACGCTGTCTGCTCTTTGAGTCCGACTTTCTTGGCTAAAAACGAGAACCCGTCTAACCCTTGGCCCAAGAGCTTCGAGATTAAGGGTATGTCGAGTCTGGTGGGCCAAGAACCAGAGAGTCCTGTGCCCTGTCAGGGCTCTCAAGTTCTATGTTCATAGAACGAAGGAGGTACGAGGTCTCTCAGGTAATCTCTGGTGCTCTGTGAAAAGACCGGAATTACCTTTGTCAAAGAATGCTGTGGCTTTCTTTCTGAGGGACGTCATTAAAGAGACTCATTCATCTTGCCAGAAGACTGATTTGAGCCTCTTGCGAATGAAAGCTCACGAGGTCAGAGCTGTCGCTACCTCTCTTGCCTTCCAAAAGAATATGTCAATCAAGGACATCCTTGATGGCACCTTTTGGAGGAGCAATTCTGTATTCGCCTCACATTACTTAAGAGATGTGAGAACGATTTACGAGGACTGTAGTTCTCTTGGACCATACATTTCTGCAGACACAGTCTTGGGGGCTGGAGGTAGCTCTTTCCCTATCCCTTAGTTAGGAGTTAGGTTAGTTTTAATATGTTTTGTGTTTTTGGTTGTTGGTGAGATCTTGTGTGAAGATCTCCCATCCATTAGATTAACTTTCAGGGGGTTTTGGTCTAGTTGGTCAGGTGGTGGTCAGTTGCTTCATAGCCCTCGTATGTATGGTTCGATGGTCTTGTCACGTTGAGGTCACGTCCCCGTTGACAGAGCATCCAGAGCGCACCAGCACTACCTGGCTGGCAACTCTGATTGAGCAGAAGCAGGCTTAAGTGACAGTAATCACAGAGTCTACTTTGCTAAAAGGTGAGGAACCAAGATGTACATCATTTACTTAATTTAGTTTCCTAAAAATCCTATTCTGTCTCTTCCCACCATCCGAAGGTGGGATTCAGCTATATATATATCTGTCAGGTAAGTTTCAAGAACAAAATGTTATTGTTATAATACAATTAAGTTTGTTCATACTTACCTGGCAGATATATATAATTAAGGTGCCCACCCTCCTCCCCTCAGGAGACAGTGGCATTGATAAAATATGAATAGAAAATGGGAATGGTTCCTGATATCCGCCTCCCAGTGGCGGGAATGGGTACTACCACCTGGCAGCCCACTGCGTGTGCCGCGAGTTTTGAAATTCTGTCGGACTTCAGAAAATACAGCTATATATATATCTGCCAGGTAAGTATGAGCAAACTTAATTGTATTATAACAATAACATTTTTATAAAAGTAACTTACCAAGTACGTACATAATTACTTAGCTAATGATTAGCCTGGCGAGGCTAATCGTTAATTTGTAAATATCTCTCATTGAAAAATACTTCGAATAATGGGTATGTACAGTCCATAGAAAAATCAGTGAATAGCAGGGGTCGATTGTAGTGTTGCTTAATGGGTGCTAATGCATAAACACAAGGTTGTTTATGTTTTTTTTTTTTTTTTTTTTTTTTTTTTTTTTTTTTTTTTTTTTTTTTTTTTTTTTTTTTTTTTTTTTTTTTTTTTTTTTTTTTTTTTTTACATACCTTGTAAGCATAAGTAGGTGAAACTACAATAACTAGGTATGCTAGTGTTAGGCTATAATGTAAAGTATACTACGCTGTATGCACTTTTAGAAACTATGGGTATTCAATAATTAATGCAGTAGATATTTTTCTCAAAGATTTTTATTTTATTCTGGGTTTAATTAAATACATCATATTGTTCCCCAATTCATTGGCTACAGAACTATATTTTTCAATATAATCTCTGTTCAAGTCTATGGTCTGTCTGACTCAACTTGTCATTGCATCAATTACTTCCTCATTGTTGCTGTATTGCATTGCCTGCCCTATTCTTCAGAAACATATATTATGATAATTAAACTGTTTAACCAGACCATGAGTTAACATTTAATAAGACTAGAATCAGGTGGCTAGTCCTGAAGGAATACCTAGTCAAATAATACTATAAATATTGTCCTTTTTTTATTAATTTTGGATTTGTTTGTTTGTATAGTG
This sequence comes from Macrobrachium nipponense, assembly GCF_015104395.2. Classification (NCBI taxonomy): domain Eukaryota; kingdom Metazoa; phylum Arthropoda; class Malacostraca; order Decapoda; family Palaemonidae; genus Macrobrachium; species Macrobrachium nipponense. The sequence continues at coordinate 99,511,601 of NC_061108.1, forward strand.
TTTTAACGTTGCATGGAACCAGTGGTTATTCAGCAACAATTTTGGATTTGCTTTTCATTAACTGTTGATGGCATTCATTTTTTGACATGTTCAGCACTGCACATGGGAGAAAGATTATATTTTATAAGTAAATCTAGCTGTAAAAATTAGGATTTTGTTGTCCTGAAGCTGATTTTTATTTCATTCTCTTATGAATCATGTTAAATTGTCTCGTGCAGAACAGTGGGAAGATATTTTGTTCATATTCACTTTAATTTCCGGTGAAGGACAGTTTCCTTTTTTAAATCTGTTAAACCTTTTTTTTTTAATAAGATATGAAAACATCTCTAAGAAGTAACATGGAATTTGATGTTATGCTTACTGCTTATAATTTGTGAGAGACCACACTTCTATTAACTTACAGCTTTGTAGCCTACTAATGAACATGAATCTTTTATCCACTTTTTTTTTATTATATAGGGCAAGTAATTTTTCCAATAATTTCAAGCCTGAAGGTTCAGCTTAATACTTGAGTTGGTTTGGTTTGTTTTAATATTTGTTTTGGTGAATTACTATGCATGGACATACTTTGAAATAAAGAGTTTTCAGTTACAGCATTGGAATTTAAGACATGCTTGAACAACATCAGGTTTGTGATAAAGTGAGAAATGGATTTTATATATTGACATTAACATTCTTTTTAGTCCTGGTCTTACACTTAAGTTTATACAGGCTTAAACTTCTCTTAGTATTATTTGAGATGGACATCATATGTTGATACATAAATATGAGCTCTCATGTTACAAGACTATCCACTGCCTTTCTGATGATTGGCAAGGAGAGCAGTTAGGTAGTTGGTAGACCCATAGGAAATTCCTTTTAGACAGATTAGTTTTGTTGTTCTATTTCTATGCTCTGTTATACTGCACTGTATTGCTAATTTTTTACCTTTTTTTTAACAAAAGGTTAATTCATATCTTTTGTGATTGTAAGTGCATTTGGAAAAAATATAGTATCTAAGTAAAGTCAGAGACTGGGGCTAAATTACATTTTGAGTAGAATTTTGACAACAACAGCTGCTTTTTGCTTTGCTAAATTTTTCAAACCCTTTTGTGATTTTCTAAAAAAGTTATCAAACATCTTCAGCAATGTTCTGTTCCAGTTTTTACCACTCATTCAAGAGCAAGTCCTTCACACCAAGGTGTACAAATCAAGAAATTGACTCCTTTATATGATTGTGTACTTTACATTGCATTTGTAGTATTACTTCACTGAGGACCAAGTAATCTTCACAGACTTTCTTATGAAATCTGTATTCCTGATGAAACTTTTTTTTGCTTTGTTTTGGGCAGATGAATGTTATTCTATGCAACATCAGTCCCTTTAGCATCGTCATTTCAGATCTTGGTTATGAGATCCTCCTACATTTAAAGTTTCTCATTCCTTTAAACATTGAAATAACTATGCTTAATTGGTGGATGCAAATTGTAGGTTTTCAAGGTAGTGCTGCCGAAAAAAATATCTTTCTTGTGATCATGGCTTTGGAAATGTGACTCAAGATTGCACATTTTTAGGCTTTTGAATGTTTCATCTTGGCGATTTAAGACTATCAATTTATTTACCTCACAGAGTTTATCTTCCATTAGTATAGTAGTCAATCCCATTCCTTCATAAGTGGCAGAGTACCCTATTATGAACGTTGCTTCACTGAAATGCTTAATTTTTCTCAGCTTGCCTTACAATAGTATTAATTCTTATTGGTATTTACGTAATTTTCTCTCTGTGCTTCCTTTGATATGGAGAACTCATGTTGAGGTAGCATAACTTTTTGCTGGACATTGTCATGATGAGTGCATGGACAAAAGTTAATTACAGGTGCCATAGCACCAATACATGTTTTCTTTTGTCATATACTGTTGACTGGTATATGAAATATCTCCCATTCCTTTCCAGTGCTCTTTCTCTGGAAGGGTTGGTGATGTTTGTGAGAAATAGGTCCTAAAGTTTTATAGCATTATTGTAATAGCTTTCATAATTGGTGTTAGATGCACCAAAGATGCTAATTTATGGACTCTTGAATATGCATATTTAATTTGGCATTTGTTTATTATAAGTCACTATTGTTTGTAATTGTAGTTTTCTTTTTAAAATGTAATATACAAAGCTACAGAAGATTCTTGGGGTCATCATGGTAATATGTTCCTTTTTTTTCAGATCAAGCTGACTTTGACCCAACAGCTAGGCCAAATAAGTATTATTTCAATGTTGAATCTGCCGGAGCCTTGAAACCTGAGAATATAGTCATGATGGGGATTGCTGCTTTAAAGAAAAAACTTTCAGATCTCCAAAATCAACTTAGCATGGAAGCACAATCAGATGCTTTGGCTATAAACTAAATGTGCTTCACTGTGTGTAACTTTCATTCACCTCATTATCATAAGATACTAGTTTCACCTTACATAAAAGCATCATGATTTCAGAAGAAAGTTGAAACATTTTCTTGATTCATTTTAAAGTTTCCTTGAGTATTCATATTAAGTCATAATAATTTGGCTTTTGAGAAAGGTTATAAATTATATTCCTAGTTTAAGTTCAAGTGTACCCCGTTAGTAATGGCCCAAGTGAATACGTATGGGTAGGATAAATTGTCATGAGCTTTATAATTTCCATATTAACAATGTAATGTGACTTTTGTAGCATTGTCTCATTTATATTTATGTTTAGGGAAATCTGTTTTAAATGCATTCTAAAAGGTACCATTTAATGGAAAACTAGAAGTGATTGTAATTGAAACTGTTTACGTAGTTTTCTTATAAATTAAATTCTTAGTTTAAGTTCAAGTGTACCCTGTTAGTAATGGCCCAAGTGAATATGGGTAGGATAAATTGTCATGAGCTTTATAATTTCCATATTAACAATGTAATATAACTTTTGTAGCATTGTCTCATTTATATTTATGTTTAGGGAAATCTGTTTTAAATGCATTCTTAAAGGTACCATGTAATGGAAAACTAGAAGTGATTGTAATTGAAACTGTTTACATAATTTTCTTATGATAATGGTCTAAAGTTTGTAGTACAGTATGATTTTAGTGGTATCCAACATTAACCAGGAACTCTAAGATACTAGAAAACTGTAAATTCTGTACTATTGCATTGTTTCAAAGATTTAACATGTTCTTACTTAGTATACTGTAATCATTATGTTAATTCACTTCATGAGGGTAGTTTAAAAGATTAGAATAAAATACATTTTTTCCACAATTTTTTTTTATTTCATAGTTTTACTAAGGTTGCTTAAGTTTTATGGTCAAGACATAAATTGCAGTTACTGATGTAGAAGTATCTAAATGACTTGGGTTTTCAGAGTACCAAAGGGCTGTAGCACACTTGACAAAAATTCACTCAATCAGAGCAAATATCCAACACACCTGGATGTCGTCTTTCTGAAACCTTGGGTGGTAAAATTATATTTTTATAATAAAACTAGATTTTGTATATACTTACCCAGTAATTATATTGCTAAGAGTTTCTACCCGACGACAGCCTAAATTCAATTTTGCGGGTAGCATTTCGATGGCTCAGTGTAGGTATACAGTGCCGTCCCCTAATGGCAATGCTAGGAACGACTTAGTTAATCACGTCATTCTGTTTTATGCATAATGTCCATCAGAGGAGAGGTGGGCAGCTTTTGATCATATAATTACTGTGTAAGTATATACAAAATCTAATTTTATGCATGACACTTACCTGGCAGGTATATATATAGCTATATTCTCTGTCGCACTGGCAGAAATCTTCAAAACTCGCGGCAACCGCTAGTTTACCGGTAGTTCAGGTGATCACCACCCCGCTCCCGTGGCACTGGCGCTTGGAACCATTCCCATTTTCTTCAGATTTTCTCTGTCAGCCGAACCTTCAACATCGTTGTGGGTTCCCTGCTAGATTTTCGATCTAGTTTGCCAACTTTTCGCTGCTTTTGGACTGCTGTTTTGGTATCATATTGGAACGTTGGCTGGGCAATCGCTTTTGGATTTTCTTAGAATTATGTCTGTTTCCGGTATTGTGTTCAGAGTATGTGTGAAAGAAGGGTGTAAAGTTAGACTGCCGAAATCTTCGGTAGACCCTCACACTGTGTGTAAGAAGTGTAGAGAATTTGTGTGTACTTGGGAGAATAAGTGCAATGAGTGTGAGAATTTGACTGAGAAAGAGTGGAAAACTCTCACTAAGTATGTTGAACGATTGGAGAAAGATCGTGTTAAGAGATCAGTGTCTCGGAGTGAAAGATTGGGTTCTTCTAGCAAAGCTTTGAATGAATCTGTTACTGTTCCTTCACCAGTTCCTTCTCAAGTAGAACCTGTAGCACCTTCTCCCCAGGTTTCTCCTGCACCCGCTGCTGTATCTGAGGAGACGAAGGATTCCCAATATGTGAAAGTGTTTGCTCCCCTTGCTTCGATTGGCGATCAGATTCAGCGATTAACTGATCAAGTGGGTGTATTTAATGTTGTCTCTCTCGTGCTCCTAGACCTAGACCGCTTCCAAGCTCCCAGACCCAAGGTAGAAGGAAAGTCGACAGTCGAAGGGAGGCGAGAGGGGTTTTCACACGGTCAGTCGTCCCTTCAGGCAGTCCTGTTGTTGCGTCCCAGGCTGCAGCAGTACGCCAAAGAAAAGGCGTTACTGGGAAGTGTTTGTCCTCCTCCAATAGCTCTGTGTCATGTAGGAAATGGCGCTATTCGAAGGAATCGCGTCCCCTCAAGAGGACATGGAGACCACCCCCGTCTCAGGATGAACTTCGCTCCGCTCAAGAAGGATGGAGTAGTCCCAAAATTTTTTCGTCTAGTTCTGATGAGGACGCAATCCCCGTCAAGAGGAAGAGAAGGTATCTTTCGAGAGAGGACGCAGGACGTTCGTTTGGCGGCTTTTCTCCAGTTAGAGATTCTCCACCTTCGTCGTGTGTTCGTTCTCCTCTCCATCTCATAGACCTCAGGACCGCTCGCCTCCTCGTCCCAGTACGTCCCGTCTTCGTTCTCCTCCGTCTCGTTCGATCCTTCAGGAAGCAGATCCTACTAAGGACTTTTTGAAGGAGATGCAGGCTAAGTTGGCTGATCTTGTCAAGTCTTGGGAAACACCCGATCAGTCGTCCTCCAGACGTAAAGACGAGTTTCTACCCGTCAAGTCCTCTAAGAGGATGCAGGACAAGAATTTGCCTCCTTCCTCTCGCCCTTCGAAGTCTCGGGAAACAGGACGCAGTTTTCCATCGAAGGCAGACGGCCGCTCAACAGCACAGGACGCAGGACGCAAGAGGAAACGAGAAGAACGTCGGATGGATGCAACTCACTCGTTGGACGCAAGACGCAGACAGCAGGACTTCGACCTTGCCTCCTCTCGACCAGACCGGGACGTATTTCGTCAGGACGTAATCCCTCAGACTAATTCCAGCAAGCAAGTCTTGGAGGTGGACTCTGCTTGTAGTCTGGATCAGGACTTGGGTATCCAGGATATTTCTTCAGTGGAAGAGGAAGTGGAAGACTTTGTTTCTGACGAAGAGAAAAATGCTGAAGCTCCATCATCAGACTATAAGAGACTGACGACTTGCCTCTTGTCTCTGTTCGAGGGGGAGTTTCAACCTACAGCCCCGTTGTCTCCCCTTTCGCAGTACACTAGGACCAAAACCCCAAAGAAGTCCTCCTTCTTGAAGGTGACTCTCTCCATCACGGCCAAGAAAGCTCTTTGCCGTGTTAACGCTTGGTTGAAGGGAAGCAGGTCAGACTTCTTTTTGCTTCCCTCCAGCCAAGTTGGCATCGAAGTCGGGTGTGTGGTATGCTACGGGGGAAAGTCTTCGCCTGGGAGTTCCTGCCTCCTCCCAGGGGGACTTCTCCAATATCGTCGACAGTGCTCGTAGACATTCCTTACACTCAGCCAAGATTTGGTGGACCTCTTCGGACCTTCTGACTTTGTCCGTAAGGAAGTACTTGCCTCCCAAGATTGTGAAGAAGACACCAAAGGAGTCAAGACCGACTCAGCAGCCCTTTCGGGGTAGACCGTTCTCTTGCCCCTCCTTTAGGGGAAAAAGAATGCCTGCTAAAAGAGGATCAAAACCTACAAACAAACAATGATTCTCAAGTCCTCCAGACTACAGTTGGGGCCAGACTCCTGGGATTTTGGGAAGTTTGGCGAAGAAGGAGAGCGGATTCCTGGTCCGTCAGTGTAGCCCAGGAAGGTTACAAGATCCCCTTCCTGAAGAAGCCGCCTCTTACCACCTCTCCAAGAGCCCTCGGGGCTCATTACGACGACTTAGAGAAGAAAGAGGCTCTGTGGGAGCAAGTCTTCACCATGCTCAGAAAAGGGGCCATAGAACCTGTTCTGGATCACTCGTCACCAGGGTTTTACAACCGTCTTTTCCTGGTGCCGAAAGCTTCGGGTGGATGGAGGCCAGTACTGGATGTGAGCCATCTGAACTTGTTCGTGGAGAAGACCAAGTTTACGATGGAAACGAACGAATCCATGCTGGCAGCGGTGCGTCCAGGGGACTGGATGGTGACCCTGGACCTTCAAGATGCATATTTCCATATTCCCATCCATCCGAGATACAGGAAGTACCTAAGGTTCGTAATCCAGAACAGGGTCTTTCAATTCAGGGCCCTTTGCTTCGGGCTTTGCACAGCGCCACAGGTTTTCACGAGGATTATGTCGAATGTGGTGAGGTGGCTTCACCTATTGGGGATCAGAGCCTCACTCTACCTAGACGATTGGCTGATAAGATCCCAGTCGAGACAACAATGTCTGGAGGACTTAAAATTAACCTTAAGTTTGACGAAGGAATTGGGTCTGATGGTAAACCTAGAAAAGTTGCAACTGATCCCCAAACAGGAGCTAGTCTACTTGGGGATTCTGATTTCCTCAGCGACTTTTCGGGCTTTTCCGTCCCCCGACAGGCAAGTCCCTATGCCTTCGGAAGGTGCAAGCCTTCCTAAAGAAAGACCAATGCTCTGCGAGAGAGTGGATAAGCTTACTGGGGACGCTCTCTTCAATAGAGCGGTTCGTTTCTCTAGGAAGGCTTCACATGAGTCCCTTGCAGTTCTTCCTGAACGAAGTCTGGCCAAGAAAATCGCAACCGGACTCCTTCCTGTTTCAAATTCTCATCAAGATCAAGGAGGAATTGGAGTGGTGGCTAACTCCGGGAAAGTTAGCAGAGGGTACATCGCTCCAACAGAAGAACCCAGACCTAGTATTGTTCTCCGACGCCTCGGACGCAGGTTGGGGAGCGACACTAGGTCCTCAAGAAGCGTCAGGCCTCTGGAACGAAGAGGAAGCATCTTGGCATATAAACAGGAAGGAACTGATAGCGATTTTCTTGGCTTTGAAGGCGTTCAAGGTCTTGATCCGCGACAAAGTAATGCAGATCAACGCAGACAATACCACAGCTCTGGCATATCTCCGCAAGCAAGGAGGGACTCATTCCTTATCTCTGTGCAATCTGGCGAAAGAAGTCCTTCTTTGGGCAGAGAAAGAGAACGTCACCCTGCTCACCAGGTTCATTCAGGGGGAGAAGAACGTCAGAGTGGACCTGCTGAGCAGGGAAGGGCAACTACTTCCAACGGAGTGGATGCTGCATCAAGAGGTATGCGAGAGGCTGTGGAAACTGTGGGGCCGTCCAGTAGGGGACCTTTTTGCTACTGCGATGACGAAGAGATTGCCAGCCTACTGCTCTCCAGTCCCTGCTACTGCGATGACGAAGAGATTGCCAGCCTACTGCTCTCCAGTCCCAGACCTTCAAGCAGTCGCGGTGGATGCCTTCCTGTTAGATTGGAACGGTTTTTTCTTTTTTTAATTTTTATACGTTCCTATATGCTTACGCTTTTTCTCCGTTCAAGATAGTAGGAAAGGTCATGAAAAAGTTCAGGGAGAGTTACGGGACAAGACTCACTCTCATAGCTCCCTACTGGCCAGCCCAAAATTGGTTCGCAGAGGTACTGGAATGGATGGTGGACACACCAAGAACACTGCCCACAAGAGTAGATTTACTCAAACAACCTCACTTCGACAGGTTTCACAAGAACCTCCTAGCTCTGGGTCTGACTGCGTTCAGACTATCGAAAGACTTCTCAGAGCGAGGGGGTTTTCTAGAGAAGCGGCTAAGCAGTTGCTAGAGCACGAAGAACCTCCACCATCAAAGTGTACCAGTCGAAGTGGGAGACCTTCCGTAAGTGGTGCAAGAAGCAGGTTTCTTCATCCAGTACCTCTGTGACCCAAATTGTGGACTTCCTCCTGTATTTGAAGAAGGAAGTAGGTTTGTCCAATCAAACTGTCAAGGGGTACAGGAGTATGCTGGCCGCTGTGTTCAGACACAGAGGCTTAGACATTTCCAATAACTTGGATCTTAGAGACCTCCTCAGGTCTTTTGAGACGAAGAAGGAGCGTCAATGCAGAGCCCCTTCTTGGAATTTAGATATTGTCCTGAAATATTTAGGTATTAACAAGTTCGAGCCTCTAAGAAATGCATCTTTGAGAGATGTCTCAAAGAAGACCATCTTCCTAGTTGCTTTAGCTACGGCTAAAAGAATTAGCGAACTTCAGGCAATCAATAAAGAAATAGGCTGGAAACACAACAAGGCAGTGTGCACTTTCCAGGAAGATTTCTTGGCCAAGAATGAAAACCCATCTAATCCTTGGCCAAGATACTTTGAAATTATGGGTCTTTCCGACCTTTTGGGTCAGGAACAGGAAGTGGTTCTTTGTCCAGTAAGGGCTTTGCGTCATTACGTGGAAAGAACCAAAGATATTAGAGGGACCTCAGGATCCCTTTGGTGTTCAGTGAAAGAGCCAAGTAGACCCATGACGAAAAATGCTATCGCCTTTTTTCTCAGAGAACTAATTAAAGAAGCACATATGCTTTGCCAAGAGGAAAACTTCGGACTACTTAAAGTCAAGGCGCACGAAGTTAGAGCGGTAGCCACGTCCTTGGCTTTCAAGAAAAATATGGCCCTCAAGGATGACGTATTGGAGGACCAATTCAGTTTTTGCCTCCCATTATTTAAGAGATGTCAGGACAACTTTTGACAACTGTCAAACGTTGGGCCTGTATGTGTCCTCAGGTGCAGTATTGGGCAAAGGAGTTTCCACCCCATAACCTACTAACATGCTAGGGGTTTCCATACATTCAACTTACCTGTCAGATATATACTTAGCTATAGACTCCATCGTCCCGAAAGAAATTCGAATTTCGCGGCACACGCTACAGGTAGGTAGGTCAGGTGATCTACCGTCCCGCCGCTGGGTGGCAGGAATAGGAACCATTACCTTCTAGAACTAGATTTTCTGTCGGCCATATTGTAAACATACGTTTGCGGTATCTCCTGACTTGATTTTCGTGTTTCATCGCCATCGATCTTCTGGGCTGTCTATTGCAGGGAAGTATACTGGGTCTTTGGTTCAGCATACGCTTTTATTAACTTTTTAATAAATTTGAATTCGAAGAATATATGACGTGTAACTACCAAATTTTTCGGTAGACACTCATATAGTTTGCAAAAAAGGGAAATATTAATATTTATTCATTAATACGTGTAATAAGTGTTAGAACTTGATTGAGGAAATATAAAACTCTAACTTCCTACTTTAGGAAGTCAGAAAAGCATACAACTTTTTACGCTTCCTTTAGAAGCTTTGATAGCTCTTGTGCTAACGAGCAGTTAGAGTATTAACAGTAATAGTAGTTTTTGCATCCTCATCACCTTCTTACTCCACAGAATCTACAAATTCATAAATTTGAAGATAAATGGATGTAGCTCAAAATGCGAGCTCTTATAAGGTAAGAAGTGAATTTAGTGTTCACAGTGCAATGGAGGGTGCGTTCTGATCGGCTGTTTCGCTCCCAGGTCTAGACTGCTTCCAAGCTCCCTGGCCCAGAGGAGAAGGAAAGTTGAAAGCCTTACGGAGGTTATGGAGAATCCCCACCGATCAGGCGTCCCCTCGGCAGGATCTGAAGAACGTCCCAGACTGCCAAGGATAGCCACTGGAAAGGCATCCTTTAAAAAAGTGCGTCTCTTTTTCCGTTTCTTCATCTTAGATCCGAAAAGACGAAGAATGTACATGTTTGGAGTTCGGACGTCCTAGCACGTTCTCTGAAAACTAAGAGAACACTGAGCGCAAACTGGACTACAAGCGAAGAGCCAGCCAGGAAGCCGCGTTCCAGCAAGCAAGCGCGAGCCACATTCCAACAGCCAGCAGCGAGCCGCGTTCCAACAGACTAGCGCGAGCCGTGTTCCTACAGCCAAACGCGAGCCGCGTTCCAGCAACTGAGCGCGAGCCGCGTTCCAAAAAATTTTTTTCTTGGCGCAAGGCTCCTTCAAAGAGAAAACAGACGGCTAGAAGGAGGAACCTTATAGTAGAATGGCAATCAGAAGGATCCTTCCATTGAACGTTTACGGGCAAGAGGCGCCTGAAACGAGGCGCAAAGCGCCTGAAGCGCCTGAAACGAGGCTCAAAGCGCCTGAAACAAGGCGCAAAGCGCCTCAAGGGCCTGAAACGAGGCGCAAAGCGCCTGAAGAGCCTGAAACAAGGCGCAAAGCGCCTGAAGGGCCTGAAATGAGGCGCAAAGCGCCTGAAATGAGGCGCAAAGTGCCTGAATCGAGGGGCAAAGCGCCTGAAACGAGACGAAAAGCGTCTGAAGCGCCTGAAACGAGGTGCAAAGCGCCTGAAGCGCCAGGAGCCAGGCTCCAGGCGCTATGAACCAGGATCTTCATCGGAAATGGAGTTAGAGGCGGACTGAGAGGCTCCTCTTTGGAAATTTTCGCAGGATCAGTTTTCTTCTGACAGGGTCTCTAGATGTCGCACAGGCAGCCGTAGCCCTTGTCAGGATATGCCTGATTCTGCGAAAGGTGAAAGACATTCGAGGCCTTCTCCTGATAGGGACGGGAGTTGTCGCACAGGCGGCCATCGCCCTTGTCAGGATAGTCTTAATGCAATAAAGGCAAGAGCAAGATCGACCTTCTCCTGGCGGGGACTCAAGATGTCGCACAGGCGGCCATAGCCCTTGTCAGGTTAGAGTCGGTACTGCTAAAAGCCCTTCACCTTACGAAAGGAGGGGCTCTCCTCCGGTTGCTCATTCTTCTCCCAACTTGATGGACAGGAAATGGAAGATAGATCGGAATTGGAAGCCAATAAGGGGGCAGGTCTCTCAGTTTATAAGACCTTAGCGACCTTTTTTTATTGAGAGAATTAGTTCAATACTAGTAGGAGGATATGAAAATCATCCTCCTTCTAAAAAATAATGCAACCAACCATTTACAGAAAGAGTGGCAATCGTTTTGGAAATTGAACAAGATTCGTACGAGCTCTCATTCATTGATTAGAGGCTCTTCCAGATAATAGAGGCGTAAAATACGGCCTTATCTCCAAGAGAATAAAAGCTTGAGAGATTCTCTTCGATCCTCGGTTGTCATTTGCGATCTCTTTCGACTAATACTAATTCGGGTTTATTGACGAAAAGAACGAAGAGAGTAAGATTTCCATTCTCTCTCTGCATCGGAGAGGAAAGAATGTAGTAAGAAGACTTGGTGTATACGACTACTGAATGACAAGTCATATACGCATACCATAGTTGCCGTTGTGGTTCGCTACAGAATTATCTATATCTTTACAGGATTTTCCTAGTAAGGACTTCGCTTAAAAGGTTTGTTACGACAATACCTACTCAGCTTCGGTACTTAACAAAGGTTGTTTGGCTTAAATTTGCATTATTGAGAGCTTCCTTAGGCTCGAGAATAATTTTATTATATTCCTTCATTGAATGGAGTAGCTGGCAACTCAGGATGAATGCAACCAGGCAGCGAACGAGACGGCTGTCATTGTAAGCCAATACAGTACCATCCAGTTCTCGGTCATGAGCAGTCGGTTACATCTCTCTCTCCAGCGGGATCGAATGGTTAACCGTATATTCCCCCTACAATCATGGACTTAGCCTCGAATTGAGGGGATAGTTAAGCTAACATAAATAAAATATTGTCTGCCTTTTGCTAAGAAGCTTTCAATAAGAAAGATATTACAACCTTTCAATGCTGTTTACCGTAGCTAACATTATTAAAGGATTCTAACGCAGCAGAACGTTATATTATATAATGCTCTCATGCTTACGAAAGCATGGCTTATTAGAATACATGCTTAGTGAGAAGATGGATGTAGTAGAGAATTCACTTTAAGACTACAGTATGGTCAAGTCTTTCGAGAAACGCACACAACCTTTTTAGAATCGGATATTGCTCAGGAGAAGATGGATGAGTGGGATGGGAAACATTCTCTTCGTGGCAGAAATTGTTTCCTTGAATGGACTATACTATGTATATAAGAGTTTTTTCCTACTAAGAACGGAATTAACATGTGAAAGGATGTCGGGTACCATAAAGGCACAGATGTTCTGGCACATAACATAAAGAGAATTAGAAGGAAGCGCCAACCTGGCGCAATGCGCCAGAAGCGCCAGCCTGGCGCAAATTGTGCCAGAAGCACCAGCCTGGCGCAATGAGCCAAGAGCACCATCCAAGATATTTTCTCGTTTTAGCGAGTTATTAACCTAAGAGTCCAGTAGCCTCTCGGACAGCAGGCTCAGTAACGGCAAGATTCGTTCCTGATTTCGTTACCCATTTAATCAATATTAGGCCAATTACCACGACTCTCTCATATCACAAAGAGATCGAGAATCTCTTTTTTCGCTCCTGGTTCGCGTTAACAAAGAGAAACCTATGGGAAAACAGACAGGAACGTAACGATCCTTAAGAGGTTCGATGCAAGATTTTGCATGTCCGTGAGAACCTTCTCGATCGACGATAATAACTGTTAATGTATGTCTAACATTTATTGGAAAGAGTTGTGAGAACCTGCGGTTGTCTTCTTCATAGATCTCTTAAGCAAGGTAGAAGACGAACAGGCTTCTATAGACTGCTTCCTTTTTCCTCGAACCAAGAGAGGTAGCAATATACGCCATCTTTATTTTATAGAAAGGGGAATAAACTTTAGTCTTTTTTCCCCCGAAATAAATATTAAACTCTTTACAGAATTTAAGATAAAGGGCATCAAAGAAAGAGAGGATAATACTTTATGCCTCATTTTGGCCTTAGAGAGGTTGGATTCACAGAGGTCACGTTCTTCTCACAGCATGTTTTGGAAGTCTTTTCCAAGAGAGTCTGGATATTCTATCAGCATCTATTATAAATGGACCTTAACAACCTCTCCACTCTGAGTCTGTCTGCGTGCAGACTAACCAGAAGTGGACATGAATGAGAGGATTTTTCAAGGTAAATGACAATAGTCATGGCCAAGACATAGAATTGCTGCAGATCGTGCTAGAGGGAATGAGGAAACTGTCCTCTTCCGATACCTCTGTGAACCACATAGCGGTTTTTTCTTCCCTTTCAGAGGGAAGAATCACTTTTGTATATATCTGCTATCAAAGAACGCAGTAAAAGGCTATACTCTGTCTCTACAAAGGGAATTGGAGATAGCAGAGGATTAAGATCTTCGGGATCTTATACGACACCTCAATATGACAAGAGTAGGATATCATGTACTACTTCTAATGGGATCTTTTTTGTGGCCACAGATTCCATGTTCCGACAAGATGGAACTGCTCCTCATCAAACTTTGAGAAATTTTTATGAGGGAATTCTTTGTTTCTCTTGGTCCTAAACGACCAAGAAGACAAGTGAATTTTTTGAGCATTGGAATCTCGCATCAGATTCTATGGAGACTAGGCAATGGGTTCTTGCCAGCATAGTAATATGGTCTTGGCAAAAGAACTAAAACCCCCTATTCCTGATTCAATGTTTTCAGATAGAGGTTTCGTTGTCCAGGCAGGGTACTTACGTTTTCATCTACAGTAGAATGGTTCAAACGTTTGCCTACAGAGTCTTTGGAATGCGATGACGGCTCAAAATGCTTCCCAGAAGGTGTTCAGAGGGATACAATGAAGAGCTAGAAATCAGGAGTCCTCCCAATTTCAGCTCGGAGTCTCCTTCGACTTCCAGGCTTCTTCCCTTCCTTCGGGCAAGGAATAGGGAAAGATTCTGCAACGAGAAAACCCCTTCTTCAACATGTAAGAAGAGATCTTCGTGAGCAACGGAAGTATTCAAGAAGGACCCTCTCGGAGGAAGACTCATCTCTCGTACGGTTTAGATATCCTATCGTCTACTGGATGTAGCTGACTACAATCACCTCCCCTTGCCGGAGAGGCCAAAGCTCAAAGTGGAAGAACTTCTTCCACCCTTCTCCAGTCTCCTGATAAACTATTGTGGATGTTCAGGACTTTTGGACAATGTAGCGCCAACCAGGTGCCATATGCCAAAACAGACGTAAAAAATGCCAGAGGCAAACAGTCCCAAGAACACTGTCATTGTCTGATGAGGAGAAAGAGCAGGCCTACAACCTGGCACAGATGCGCTAGAGGCGAACAAATCGGACAGATAAGAGTGTCCGATGTGGACATCGCCATACATCCTCGAGACTCTACCAAGCTCGAAACTCCGGCAAGTGGGGAGGAGCCAGCCAGGCGCGAGGCGCCAGACAGGTGCGAGGCGCCAGCCAGGCGCAAACCAGGCTCTAGGCTTCATCCAGAAGAGATCCATTTCAAAGGAAGCCCTGGTCTTCTTTGAAACAAGTGTGATCGCTAAAGCACTTAATGAATAACTTGATGATTCCTACAAACAGCTGAGAATTAAGAGCGCTTGAAGTGCGAGCTTTTATGAATTCTTGTTCGTTCCATAACAATATGTCGTGAGGGACAAATTAGCTGTAACTTACGGGAGATGCAACTCTGTGTTGACTTCCCTTTGCACGAAGGAGATCAAGTTGACCTACGAGAGATCCTTCTCTCTTGGTTTTACGTGTCTAAGGATACGTTGCTGGGATAGGGAGCCGACACTGATCCTTAACTAAGTGAGTTAATTTTTATGTTAACATAGTGTTTTCTGGGCTCAGTTCGTGTCGCCCTGTGAAATAATCCTTAAGTTCATTATTTCTAGGGTAAATAACCTAATAAATACCAGAGAAAAAATAAAATCAAGAAGATGTCAGTATAACTGACTCGCTCACTCTATAAAAGAAGTGTCGGTATGGTAACAGGGGCGAGTGAGACCACTACCACGAACCTTTTGCCATTTAGAACTTCCCACATCAAAATCTCCCACCTGAGAGAGCCGATCCTAAAGGAGGATGCATCTGCTACTACTACTAATACCCACGCCAAGCGGAGTGCAGCGCCTCTAGTGGTCATCCTTTTCTATTAGCTCGTTTGCGACACGCGTTTTTTCTTCCTCTGTGTTGTGATCGTTCTTTTGGATTTATCTTCGATATGGAACGCTCAGCTATTGCCGCAGCTAAGTTAAGTACCCGAAAGGTCTAGATTTCGTATTTTTTTTGTCTTGCCAGGGACCAGTATTTTCCGTTTTTTAGGTTACTAAGGTCACCCGGGTTGCTCGTGGCGGCCATGGGTCCCGCCTCGTGTTGTTCAGATTTCCCAGTCCTCCATACTGGGACATCTTTTCTTTCCTATCATGGGTTCTTATTACGTGTTACACTATTTATTTGCATCGTATTATAGAATTTAGGAATTCACAGCCCATACCTTTGTCACCCAGTTATCTCTATGGTTTAGGTATTTATGGCTATAGTGTTTTTCCCTAGTCCAGCATCCCAGCTTTTGCTCTTCATCGGCTACGGCTGGCTCCGAGTAGTCGACTGTTCTTCGGAACGGTTCGTCTTCTCCTGGACTTCTGTCTCTCTCACTCGTGTGTTTCCTTCCATTCTTTTACGATGTATGTGTTTATTAATTATTTTTATCTAGTGTTTATATTATTCTGGGTTAGGCTAGCTTTTAGGGCGTCCAGTACCTTGGCATGCTATTACCCTTCGTGTTCATTCACACTTGGTACAGTTGGGTTCGTGTGGTCACTTGCCTAGTGGTTGTGTTGCTTATCACCTCTTGGTCCACCCTTGATCACGTGTCCCACTGGGCGCCCTACCCAGCTCCCTTCCCTCCTTCCGCGCCGTGGTTGGGGGGGGTCTGGCCGGGCTCACCACGGTTGTCATGGCAACCGCATGAGCGCCTCCCTCCCTCTCTCTCTCGAGAGGGGGGGGGGGGGGGGCTCCATGGGAGGCCCGGCCAGCTGGGAGACCACTTTTCGACTCGGGATCCGGAGGCTCCGACGTGGAGGGGGTTTGGGGTTTGGCCACCCCTCCCTCCGGCCGCCTCGGCTGCTCTCCGGTGTGTCTCGTTCGCTCTCCCTATCCCCCCCCCCCCCCCCCCCCCCCTCCATTCCTCCACCAACGGACAGAGCCCCTGCTCACTAGCCGGGGGCCCCTTCAGTTGTCGGAATAGGAGCTGGCTCCGCCAGCCACCGGGGTAGGAGTTTCCTAGTGGTCCCAGAAGCTTGCCTACTACTACCTTCTTTCCGCTACCGGAGGGGCGCTTGCTTCCTTACCCGGGCACTCCTCTAGTAGTCGGAAGGGAGGCATGTCTTACTCCCTGTATGAAGTATACATGCTCCTTTTATATTTTTGTTAATTTACTTTAACTGCCTCCTCCGTTCTCCGTCGTGGTTATTTTCTCTATCCTCACTAAGGTTTCTTATCCTTCTGGTTGCTCCCCTTTTCCAACCAGATCGCCCTAGCGCCCACATGTATTACGGTAGAGGACTAGTTTTAGAATAACTTGCATACTCCGGCATGCAACGGAGTTCGTATTTAGACTGTAAGTGTGTATTCCCGATACTCATGTATCTTTCCACTTACAGGCTACCAACTGCCAGGAACCGGGCTGCAATGCGGTTCTCCAAGACCCCTGTGGCCACGAGGAGTGCAGGACCCACGCCCCGTGCGCCACCACTGGCGAACTGATTGTCTGGCACCACGAGGCATGCACCATATGCTATGACCTTGTGAGTTAGTTGTTGGATGGAGTAAGTAGATATCAAGATAGTTACTTCCTCCATCATATATGTTTAATATATATCTTAGTTTTAAGTCTTAGTTGTAAGCTTATAGCTCCGCCGTAAAGGACTTCATTGGTCCTCTCTTTCAGACTGCTGCTGTGAAGGAGGTCGCCCTAGCGACTCTGAAGGCTTGGGTGGGTGGCTTCGGCAGGAACGCCACCAAGGGACAGCCCTACATTCTTGACAAGAAGTTGGCTGTCCAGATCTTCCCCGGAGGGAAAGCGACGGGTTATGTGGATCCCGCCACAGCAGCTCCAGCGATAGCCTCCATCCAACGCGAGGTGCAGCAGGCCTTCGTAAACGTGTCGGGCCAGGACATCGTGCCGGACATCGCCACTTTAGACATCAATGTAGAGCCAATGGCGGTAGGTGCAGAAGATTTGTTAGTCGAGGTAGGTGCTTCGGGGGCTCAAGAGTTTCCCTTGGGCGCACCTGGATCTTCTTCCACTGTTCCTTCCTCCTCTTCTTTCCAAGGCTTCATGGGATCTGAGATCCCTACTCCTACGCCTGCTGCTTCTGTGCCTCCTAAGGTAAAAGGGCACAGAGAGCAGAAGACCCTCCAGAAGACGACGTCCAAAAAGACGTCGTCTTCCTCCTCACGAAAGTCTTCGGCATCCTACTCCGGAGCAGTGAAGGCTAAGTCTGATCCTTCACATTCGAGAGGGTCGAGAAGCAAAGCTTCTAAGGAGAAGGTCCGCGCTCCGACCTTGCCAGCACCCTCCCCTGTTGCTGCCGGAACTCCCCCGGTGACCCCTGCCGGGATCACGGCACCTAGTGCCTTTGACCCCGCTACCTTTTCGGCAGGAGTCCTACAGCAAGTAGGAGAAATGGTTGGATCGCTTGGGACGAGATTTGAGCAAATGTTTGCCCAACTCTCTAGCAGCATCAACCAATCAGGTCAGTCCATCCAGGACCTCTCTAATTGTGTTCTAGAACACGATAACCGCTTTGCTGGCCTTAACCAGGCTCCTCAGGCCAACTTCCCGGTAGTAGGTACTGGTCTGGTCCAGTTACCTCCTCATGATTCTCTTCTGGCATTCTCTATGAACAATCCTTGGAGGGTAGCAGCTTATGCTCCCTTCAAGGATGGTATGATTTCAATACCGGAGTGTGGAACAAGAAGGATCGAGGACTTTGAGTTCTACCCTCCCGGATTGACTCAGCCTTTTATAGGATATGCCAGGCTAACAGAGACAGCTCTCAATAGGGAAGACAAGATCCCTAGGGAGACTGTCCTATACTAGAGACCATGCCCAGGAGGTTTAAAGGGGAGTGGGGTTCACTGTGGAGGATTGGGACTTGCCTCAATAACCAAACTCCAGGCCATTCAAGAGTCCCTTCACCATTTTTGCCACGGAGGAGGAGGCTTCACTCCCCTTTACGACAAAGATGGTGGAGACGACCCTTCATGCTGTTTTGAAGGATGAACCCATTCCACAGCTCAGGGAAGCAGAGCCCACATCTCCTCTCTTCCCTGCGTTTGGAGAACTTTGGGAGAACCTACTGGCTACTTTCACGGTAGGAAAGCTGAAACTGGACTGTGCCATAGATCAGTTCGGTGAGAAGCTACCTAGACTGCCTGATAGCCTCATTCAGGCAGAATTTGACGCGAGGACTAGGCTAGGGAGATCACTCAACTCCCTAGTCATAACTGAGATGGCTGCTCTCTCGTATGGTACGGAGCCTCTGTTTAAGATCTTGGCTAAGTCCCAACTGCAATTAGTTCAAGCAGATGCTTATGACTTTTTCATGGCCAGAAGAAACTGCCGTAAGCATGTGTTGCAAGAAGCTACCATTCGCCACGAACCGAATAGGCTTCTTGCTTCCAACATGTGGGGTGCGGACCTGTTCCCAGAGTCTTCTGTGAATGAGGTGCACAACGAAGCTTCAAGGCTTAACCAAAGCCTTAGAGCTCGGTGGGGTATCTCAACCAAGAGGAAGCAGGAGAACCCTCTCTCTTCTGGTAAGAAACTCAAGAAAACCAAGAGGTTCCAACCATACCAGCAGCAACAGCACTTCGTCCAGGCCGTCCCAGTTACCCAACCGGGTCAGCCTTCGACATCGAAAGGTCAGAGCCAACCTATCCTGTTGCTATCCCCCCAGAACCAACCCTCGACCTCGTACACCGTCTCCCCAGCTTTCAATCCCATGTTTGAAAGCCAGGCTTTCCCTACCTTCAATAGGTTCTCAAGGGGAAGCAGGGCGAGAGGTAACTTTCGCCAGCGAGGTTCGGGAAGGGCTACCAACAGAGGTAAGCACTTCAGAGGGGGACGTGGAGGCCATCCCACACAGCAGCAGTGAGGCTCCCCAGGTAGGAGGGAGGCTGTTCCTCTTCCGTCAGAGGTGGGGGTTCAGCAAATGGGCACAGAGCATCGTGTCCAAAGGACTAGGTTGGAGTTGGATCAAAGATCCTCCACCAACCAAATCATTTCTTCAACTACCGTCAAAGGAATTGGCAGATTATGCAGAGCAGCTCCTTCAGAAAGGAGTTGTGTCGAGAGTCAGGCATCTAAAATTTCAAGGGCGCTTGTTCAGCGTGCCAAAGAAAAGCTCTTCAAAAAGAAGAATAATCTTAGACTTGTCCCAGCTAAACTTTTTCATTCGGTGCAACAAGTTCAAAATGCTGACCATCTCGCAGGTACGGACCTTACTTCCCCGTGGGGCCGTCACCACCTCTATCGATCTTACAGACGCATATTATCATATCCCTATCGTGAGACACTTCCGCCCATACCTAGGTTTCAAGCTTGGAGACCAGGCATTCTCTTTCAAAGTGATGCCCTTCGGACTGAATGTAGCCCCCAGGGTATTCACGAAAATAGCGGAAGTAGTAGTTCAACAACTGAGATCACAAGGGATAATGGTAGTAGCGTACCTCGACGATTGGCTGATTTGGGCACCAACCGTCGAGGAATGCCTCAGAGCCACAGAGAAGGTAATTCAATTCCTGGAACATCTGGGGTTCCAGATAAACAAAACAAAATCCAGATTCACTCCGGAGACTCGTTTTCAGTGGCTAGGCATCCAATGGGATTTATCCTCTCACAATCTGTCAATTCCGGTGATCAAAAGAAAAGAAATAGCCAAGTCAGTGAGGCAATTCCTCAACAACAAGCAAGCTTCAAGGAGAAACCAGGAAAGAATCCTAGGTTCCCTCCAGTTTGCCTCAGTGACGGACGTCCTTTTGAAGGCAAGACTGAAAGATATAAATCGAGTTTGGCGCTCAAGAGCAAATGTCAAATCTCAAGACAAGTTGTCAGTGATTCCACAAATCCTTCGCAACCAACTTCGTCCATGGGCGAAGGTAAAGAATCTGTCCAAGTCAGTTCCCCTTCAATATCCTCCTCCGGCGTTAACTATTCACACAGACGCCTCCCTCAACCGGTTGGGGAGGATACTCTCAATTCAAGAAGTTCAGGGGACTTGGTCCACTCAGTTCGCCAGCTCCACATAAATGTTCTGGAAGCAATGGCAGTATTTCTTACCTAAAGAAGCTCCTTCCCCCAAAGAAGTCTCATCTAAGGCTAGTTTTGGACAGTGCAGTAGTAGTACACTGCATCAACAGAGGGGGATCCAAATCCAAGCATGTGAACCATGTCATGATAGCCATTTTTTCCTTAGCGAACAGGTACAAATGGCATCTATCATCCACCCATTTAGCAGGGGGTAAGGAATGTATAGCGGACGCCTTGCCGTTCAGTTCCTCTGGAATCAGAGTGGTCTCTGGATGTCAAGTCGTTCCAGTGGATGCCGGAGTGTACCAGATCTCCAGGTAGATCTATTCGCCTCACAAGCGAACCACAAGCTCCCTTGTTATGTGGCCCCCAACCTGGACCCTCTGGCCTATGCCACGGACGCCTTGTCAATAGACTGGAATCAGTGGAGAAGGATCTACATCTTTCCTCTAGTGAATCTTCTCTTGAAAGTTCTGAACAAACTCAGGACTTTCAAAGGACAAGTAGCTCTTTTAGCTCCAGATTGGCCAAAGAGCAATTGGTACCCATTGCTACTGGAATTGGGCCTCCGCCATCGACGGATTCCCAATCCCAAACTGTCTCAATCAGTACAAATGAGGACTGTGTTCGCTTCCTCAGGAATTCTCAAGACCCTAACTTTATGGACTTCATGAAGTTTGCGGCTAAAAAAGATGCAGATATTGATCCCCAAAACATCCTCTTCCTAGAATCAGATAAGAGGGAATCAACTCTAAGACAGTATGATTCTGCTGTCAAAAAGTTAGCATCTTTCCTGAAGGAAACAGACACTACAACCATGACACGTTAACTTAGCTATATCATTTTCAGGTTTCGGTCTTTTTTGTTTGTGAAAAAGGTCTACGCAGCTAGCACTATTACCACTAATGAATAAATCAGCTTTGAAGAAAATCTTTCAGTTGGGTTTTCAAATAGACTTAACAGAATCTTACTTTACGTCTATTCCCAAAGCCTGTGCTAGACTTAGACTTCTGAGAGACCTACTTCAGTTTCACGGTTTTTAAATTGACGTCCTCAAACTAGCTCGGACACTGACAACTCGACTTGCACATTTATAATGTTACTTAGAAAGACGCTATTTTTACTAAGCCTGGCCTCAGGGGCCAGAATTTCAGAACTGTCGGCTCTATCCAGAGATACGGGTCATGTGGAATTTCTCCCTTCAGGAGAAGTTTTGCTTTCCCGGATCGCAGTTTTTTTAGCTAAAAATGAGGATCCTCTAGCAAGGTGGGCACCTTGGAAAGTCATTCCTCTTCCCCAAAATCCCTCTCTCTGTCCAGTAATGGACCTTAAGAGCCCCTTCTGTCTCGGACATCCTCTAGATCCTCAGGTCCTCTCTTTATGAGAGAAGAGGTGGCACCTTATCAGTAAAAGGAATCAGACGCAGATCCTTTACTTCATTAAACAAGCCAATCCTGAATCATTCCCAAAAGCACATGATATCAGGCAGTAGCTACTCTATTAATTATTTCCAACATATGAATTTTGAGATCTTAAGAAAAGATACTCGATGGAAATCACCGACAGTCTTCAAGCGTCATTACCTGAAGTCCTTGGAATCCTTAAAATTTCAGCAGTGGCAGCGGGAAACATAGTTTCCCCTGACTCTGCCACAGTAGTTATAGTTGAAGATCCAGGTCTCCCTTCTACCCTACCTTGTAACACAAGTCTCAACCCTACCCGGTTATGCTCTACATGGTCCTCAGCCTTAGCCGCTTAGGATGAATATATGGCAATGGTCCTATAGCCTAGCGACTACACAGGAATGCATATAAATGTGATTCAGTGTTTCTACCTTACTTATATGCTAGGGTAGAACACAATAACTTTTGTATATTTTGTGTATATATTAATCTAGTTTTAGTGAATCTTCTTGAGAATTTGTTTTGATACCATAATATTAAGCCATGCTTTACCCTTTATTATTATATTAAGCTAGTTTTAAGTACCTTTATATTATAAATTTTGTATCATAACTTTGGATTCACTTATATTATACTTTTATTTTATTTTATTGTTTCATTAAGACCCTCCATTGTCATCTTGTGCTGTTTCTCTGGTACTATTTCACAGGGCGACACGAACTGAGCCCAGAAAAGGGATTTTGACGAAGGAAAAATCTATTTCTGGGCGATGGGTTCGTGTTGCCCTGTGAAACCCACCCTTATTACCCACACTGCAGCCCTAAAGGATGACCACTAGAGGCGCTGCACTCCGCTTGGCATGGGTATTAGTAGTAGTAGCAGACGCATCCTCCTTTAGGATCGGCTCTCTCAGGTGGGAGATTTTGATGTGGGAAGTTCTAAATGGCAAAAGGTTCGTGGTAGTGGTCTCACTCGCCCCTGTTACCATACCGACACTTCTTTTATAGAGTGAGCGAGTCAGTTATACTGACATCTTCTCAATTTTATTTTTTCTCTGGTATTTATTAGGTTATTTACCCTAGAAATAATGAACTTAAGGATTATTTCACAGGGCGACACGAACCCATCGCCCAGAAATAGATTTTTCCTTCGTCAAAATCCCTTTTTCCTTTGGGTTGTTTGAAAGGAGTTTGGGGATAGCTCTTTTCAAACTAAGCACAAACCCTCGTGTTAGGATCAGGATCGGTGTTGTGCTCCTTAATTATGCCCCTAGGCATAGGTGTATTGTCATGTAAGTGGATAAGACCCCATTGACAAATGACCATTAGATTCTGTCGCGTAAGTGGATAAGACCCCATTGACAGATCTACAAGAACTCTTAGCCATAGGTCACATCCTCGCTGAGGCTCTTGAGACGAAGCAGACTACTAGCAATAGCTAGGAAGTCGACCCTTTGTCTAAACACATAGGAACCAAGGTTTTATTTATTTATTACCTACAACGTATGTTGTTTACCTGTCTAATCAGTAAATAGCTGTCTCTTGCCCACCACCAATGGGTGCTAATCAGCTAAGTATATATCTGACAGGTAAGTTGAATGTATGAAAATGATATTGTTATGATACAATAAAGTTTCATACATACTTACCTGGCAGATATATACGATTATGGCCCACCCAGCCTCCCCGCAGGAGACAGGTGGAAGAGAAAATCTGGTTCTAGAAGGTAATGGTTCCTATTCCTGCCACCCAGCGGCGGGACGGTAGATCACCTGACCTACCTACCTACCTGTAGCGTGTGCCGCAAAATTTGAATTTCTGTTGGGGACGATGGAGTCTATAGCTAAGTATATATCTGCCAGGTAAGTATGTATGAAACTTTATTGTATCATAACAATATCATTTTTAATTAGGTTATAGTGTTTTTATGGATGTCTGAGAGGGTATATACCCTCTTCAGTCTATGATGTTAGGTTGTTAGTGTGGGTGTGTGTGTTGTTCAGGTGGTCTAATAAGTCCTAGCATGAATGCCCGTGGTAAGAGAGGGCTAGGGTTTCTGTCAACACATTGGTCACGTCCAGTTGTCAGATCCTTTTAGAGCTTCTTCAACAAATAGGTCACGTCCTAGTTGAGAGCTACTAAGGTAAAGCAGGCTCAAGCAGGCAAGGAACTATGAAGTCAGTAACTAACTAGCAGGTAAGGAACCAAGGAGTAGAATAATATTTATTATTTTTTATTATTTTTAAACTCTAACGATGTTGCTGTCTTTGACCCACCTCCAAATGTGTCAATCAGCTAAATATATGTTTTTTTTTTTTTTTTTCTTTTTTTTTTTTTTTTTTTTTTTTTTTTTTTTTCTTTTTTTTTCTTTTTTTTTTTTTCTTTTTTTTTTTTTTTTTTTTTTTTTTTTTTTTTTTTACCTGCCAGGTAAGTGTCATGCATAAAAATGATGTTTTTATGATAAAACAAAGTTTTATGTATACTGTACTTACCTGGCAGGTATATATAATTAAATTCCCACCCTCCTCCCCTCAGGAGACAGGGTTCAGAGAAAATCTGATGAAAATGGGAATGGTTCCAAGCGCCAGCACCACGGGAGTGGGGTGGTGATCACCTGAACTACCGGTAAACTAGCGGTTGCCGCGAGTTTTGAAAATTTCTGCCAGTGCGACAGAGAATATAGCTATATATATACCTGCCAGGTAAGTACACATAAAACTTTGTTTTATCATAAAAACGTCAATTTTATTATATAAATATTTTTGTATATGTGACTTACCCAATAATAATATTGCTGATTCCACATTGAATGGAGTTGGGATCATGGACATATTCTACTCCAAAGCATTAAATCATGTAATGAATTTAAAATGCTATGCAGATGAATACTGCCTCTGGTTGGTTTGGTTGGATGGTATTTTTACGTTGCATGGAACCAGTGGTTATTCCGCACTGGGACCAACGGCTTTACGTGACTTCTGAACCACGTCGAGAGTGAACGCCTCTGGTTGATGCTCATCTTAACTCGTAGTGGCAGTGCAGTAGAACCAAGGGTCGCCTCCTACTTAGGGGGAACTTTGTAGCAAGGGGAATGCTCCTATGGCTAGCAAAGTATTATAGGATCCCACCCTTGCCATGCGTGCAGCAACAAAATAAAACAACCGGAAAACACCGACACTTACACTGAAATAACCTCATGACCCATCCACTGAGAGTGGTGGGTGCTTCAGGTACACTTTACCCCCTGCCTCTCCAAACTCAGCACCTTACTGAAAAGATGAAGAGGTAAATGGAGAACATCCTATGCTTCCTCCAGTAATGCCATGCCAATCAGTAAAAATGGTCTTGAGGCATTGAAAAATTTCAACATTTTTTAAGCCTACATAATACAAGCCAAGATCATTTATGCCTCTGGTGGATAGATAGCAGAATGGGTATAAAGAGCAAAAAACCACTGAAAACTAATGCGCGAGATTGTCAACATGTAGTGATGATAGCAAAGTACGGACTTAGGAAAGCTTATTTGCCAGAAGAGAGCATGGGCTCTTACAGACCACACGGAGCCTTCTCTTCCTATAACTGGTTAGATTGCAGGAACACGACAATTTGAATGGAGTTGAAGGCACCAACAGAACTTGCACATGTCTCGCCATACATCTGTCTTCGTGATCAAAAACCTCACAAAGAGGACTATACAGAGAACCTCCTGTACGACTCAAGTGATGTCCTGACCGAGTAGTAGGACATTGGAGCAAAGGAAAGATCGTGTAGTTTTGACGAAGATGAACAAGGAGACTGTGTCTTCGAGCATCCAACAGTTAGCGCCAAACTACCAACAGCTGGTGCCAGGGGAGTTGTGGAAAGCACCAAGCGAGCTGAAGCAAGGGAGTTTAGCTTCACAGATGGTGCAGAGCGCCTGGATGGAGATTGGCACTCGACAAAAAAACACCCAATACGAGAAAGATCCAAGCACCCAAACCTAGTGTCCATCCAAAATACCCAAGCGGGATTAGAGCTCTGACACACTTCCTCGTCAACGGATGACAAGTCGGAACTTCCACCTTTATGAGCGTATAAGAGACTGTGAGAGTCAGCACACCTGGCGGTGAAAGCCTGGGAGAGGTCTGGCTATCTGAAGCAAGAGGTTGCTTACAATGATTCAAACTCTTAGGTGTTAGTACAGGATGTTCAAAATTGAAACTTCCCCAGCAGTGTTCAGTCGAAGCTTATAAACGCATCACAAGATGTCTTTTCAGT
The DNA here is from genome assembly GCF_015104395.2 of Macrobrachium nipponense. Taxonomy (NCBI): domain Eukaryota; kingdom Metazoa; phylum Arthropoda; class Malacostraca; order Decapoda; family Palaemonidae; genus Macrobrachium; species Macrobrachium nipponense. Next base: position 99,537,675 of record NC_061108.1, read on the forward strand.
GGCTGTCTGCCGATACCTGGGGAATAGATACAGATTCAACAGAAGGGGCAATACTGGAGGCAACCCCCTCAGACTCCCTTCAACTACCAGTATATCTTCTCTCCATTGCGGAGGAGCAGGACTGTGACTTTAGTCTTGGAGATCTGAGGGGCCAGATGTCACACATCTAGAGAGCCACCTTTCCAACAGCTGTCTGTCGATACCTGGGACTGACAACAGGTTTGACTTAGGGGGTGACTATCTGTATGTAACCCCCCGACCTGCCTTGACTTCCTGTATGTCTTCTCCCTGGTGCAGGGGGGAGCAGGACAGTGACCTTTGTCTAGGAGAATCGAGGGACAAGTAGTCTACTCCTCCACTGAACAACACTTCATTGATAAAATTATGATAATCAAAATAAAATGGTAGGAAAGGTAAGGGAAGGAAGCGATAGACCCAGACGCAGTAGGTGAGAACTGGCGTCAGCTTTGGGAGGTGTGAAGCGAGAATCGGTAGGCAAGAGACAGACACTGGGCGTTAGGGAGGCATAGGCGCCCGAAACACTGGGCACTTGGCAGCCATTGTCGACCAAAACACAAGATGATCGGCAGTCACCGGCACCTGAAACACTGGGAGCTTGGCAGTCACTGGCACCCGAAACACTAGGCGCTCGGCAGCCATTGGCGCCTGAAACAGTGGGCGCCCACGAGTGCACACTTGGACAGAAGAGAGACAGGATGCCAACCTCTCTGGAAATCTCAGTTACTTATTACTTTATGCAATAATCGATCAGTAGGTAATAGATTATTAACTACTTTATATGAAATTCTGGCATCTAGGCAAGAAAGAATCCTAAAATTGTATGAATAACATTAGCATTTCCTGTAATCAGACTTTTATATTTCAATAACGCAAAATGATGCTCGGACAGAATAGAGTCCAAAATGTTGCTTGGACAGAATAGAGTAGAGATGCTGGTGTCTCTGGTGATCTCAGTTACGTATTACTGTATGAAAATAATCAATCTAATCAATCAGTAATCTATTATTAACTACTTTATATGAAATTCTGGCATCTAGGTATGATGTATGATATTTAGGCTAAAGCCCAGGCACTGGGGCCAAGAAGGCCATTCAGCGCCGTAATGAAGGTTAAATATATTGAATTATGGTAAATGAATTAATGATTTAGTGAAAGAAATGATTAATAAATTAGATGTGACCTATAAATAAAATAAAAATATGAATTTTAATGAATGGCATAATATGCATTAAAAATGGTGTAATGTCTTTAAAAATCTGTATGATATGATAAAAAGATAATTAACTAAATGTTATTAAAAATTTGTATACACTTTAAAAAGCAGATAAGAGCAAATATCTGCTTCATCTCCCAAGATATTCAAGAGGGATTTACCCAGGAAATATCTTTCCCTTTGGTTAAAATATCTGGGACAAACCATCAGAATGTGCTCCACTGTTAGTATCTCGTCACAGTAAGCACACACTGGTGGACTGCTTCCTTCTAAAATAAACTGATGGGTTAAATAAGTGTGCCCAATCCTTAATCTCGTTAGAATAACTTCTCTTCGCCTGTCAGGCTGGAATGACGAAGGACACAGCAGTATATTTTTCCTAATAATTTTATATTTCATACAATCAACTTACCTGTCAGATATATACATAGCTAAGACTCCGTCGTCCCCGACAGAAATTCAAATTTCGCGCCACTCGCTACAGGTAGGTCAGGTGATCTACCAGCCTGCCCTGGGTGGCAGGACTAGGAACCATTCCCGTTTTCTATCATATTTTTTCTGTCGCCGTTGGTATCAACATTGTTGGTACTACCTCCTGACTGGAATTCGCTTTTCAAGACAATTGATAATCTTTTTTGGACTTTTTGGTGACGTACCTGGATCGTTGTTTTGGCATTCGCTACCGTGGACTGGATTTGGACTTGCTTTTGATTTTTCTTCAAAAATGTCTGATTCAAGTGGTTGTGTGAGAGTGTGTGTGAATGTAGGCTGCAAGGTGAGGATACCGAAGGCTTCGGTTGATCCTCACACTGTATGCCGCAAATGTAGAGGTTTTGACTGTTCTATTTCTAACACCTGTCATGAATGTGAGAGGTTGAATGTTGAGGAATGGAAGACTTTAACTTCTTACTTGAAGAAGTTAGAGAGGGATAGAGTCAGAAGGGCTGCATCTAAGGGTGTGGGTAGTACAAGGCCTATTGAGCCTTTTAATGATTCTAACTCTTCACTAAACTATGCATTTGATTCTAATTCTGTATCAGGACCCTCACTTGCTTTACATTCAGATTCGGCCTCGAAAATCGCTGATCTGAAAGCTACACTTCATAGGATGAAATCCGAAATGGCTGCCATGAAAGGTAAGGATTGTGAAAGTGATTATTTTAGTGAAGTGAGTGCCCCCAGTGTTGTGGAGGGGGCGTCTGACCGTCTCTGCGACGCTCCCAGGCCTAGACCTCTTTCAAGCTCCCAAGCCCAGAGGAGAAGAAAAGTCGAAAGCCGTACGGAGGTTGTGGAGAATTCCCCCCGGTCAGGCGTCCCTTCAGCAGGCTCTGTAGTTAGACAGACTGCTCAGGACCGCTATAGGAAAAGCGTCCTCAGAGAGTGCTTCTCTTCGTCCGCCTCTCCCTCTCCTAAACGAGGGTGGAAGGATTCGGACCTTTCCAGGCCCCTGAAAAGGCACTGGAAAGAACCTGTGTTGGACTCAAGTCCCGAACGTTTTTCTGAAGAAGCGCCTCCCTCGATCAAGAAGGCTAAGAGAGTTTTGAAGTCCCCTGACTTTGACAAAACTCCTTCGAGGTCTCCCTCTCCAGTTGAAGAAGACACCGGAGAAGCTTCCAAGAGGATTATTTTGGCTGTACAAGAACAGTTATCCGCCTTAGTAGGAGTCCTTTCGAAAGATCCTCCTCGTAGAAAAGGCGTGAGGCTTCCTGTCAAGAAGTCTCGTCTTCCTTCTCCCGCCAGGAGTGAGGCTCCTGTGGGACGTGAGGTGTATTACAGTAATACCTTGGGTTACGAATTTAATCCGTTCCAGAACCTGCTTCGTAACCTAAAAAATTCGTAACCTAAATGGATTTTCCCATAAGAATGTTATAAAAAGCAAATAATGCGTTCCACCCGACCATGAATAACCATTTCAATTCATATTTTTCCATTTATTTTTGTTCACTAAGGTTGAAAATTCGTGTAGGAATTACATAAAATTATAAAATTGAAGAATGAAATTAAATAATAAACACTAGATTTAATATGCATGCACAGTAAAACCTGAACTTTACCTTTGGCGAGTGTGGCTGCTGGCTTGACGGAGACGGAGGAGGGAAGGGTGAGGAGGAGAGGGTTAGGGCTTGGGGGGGAAATCTCCCTCCGTGAACACTTCTGGAAGACTTTCTGGTTCTTTCTCTAGAGAGCACCGTTCACTACGATCACTAATTTGTTCCGATACGTAATACAAACCCTCGGTCCTTAACATAGGAAGGTAACTAGCGGCAGCTGGGACGGTCGTAAGCTTCGAACAAGGGGAGAACGGTAGTTTAACTGCTTGTCCGATCGTGCGCGCGCCGCGCGCCCGCCCGGGCGGTGAAGAATCACTTTTGCTTTCGCCGTGGTGGTGACAGGACGTGTTCGTCATCGCTCTGCCCGCTATTTCGTCGTGTGCTTTGGATGTTTACAATTTCTTCGGACTGGTTTGTTTGTGTCTTGAATGAAATTGTAAGTACTCTTTTTTCATTTTTCATTGAGTGAAAGTGAATTAATTAATTATGGATCAAGAAGAGCTTTCGCCGCACCCACCAGCTGCCCGTAGAGTGTGTCCGGGCTGAGGGGCGTAAATGCGGCGGATTCCGCTCTTACCCAGACATTGATCCTCATGAGTTATGTTATCGGTGTCGGGGGAGGGGCCCGAGAATGCTCCCGAGCCGAACCATGTAATGTGTGTGTAAATTGGTCCGAGGCGCAGTGGGGGCTGTACGAGGGTAGGAAGAGGCGTAGGTTGACCAAGGAGTCGTCGGAAAGCTCTCCAGCGACTCCTTTGGTTACGGATACCTCGTCATCCTTCCTGCCTCCAGCTCAGCCCCCACGATTTGCGCCTTCCCCTGCGGGGGGGTTTCGGAGTCCTTCTCCTCACTCGATCCGTCGAGTGTGAGGAGGGTGCCCGATACCCGATGTTCAATTGTATTCGGGGTCTTCCGTCCGCTCTGGGTGGGGTTCGTCCTCCCCCAAGCGTGAGGGTGCCCCTCTAACTGACCCGACTGTTCCTCCCTCAGGTGTACCTTCTGTGGAGTGAACGACCTTGGACAGGTGTGGGCGTCGTTGGGACTGCAGGGCGCCCCCAGTATCCAGGGCTTGATTCAACGGCTAGCGGGTCGGCAGTTGTAACTCATGGTGTAGTCACAACAACGACTAATACTGTGTCCACACCAGCGTACGCCGCCCCTCCTCATGTGGTGTACACGCAACACATTGCGTCGGTGACTCCAACGGCATCAATCCAAAAGCCGATCGCTGCCGTACCTAAGAGGGGCGTGCGCCGCCACCTGGTTTCTATGTGCTGCCGACTCCCGACTTTCGCTGTCCCAAAAGTTCGCCCCTGGATCTACCGCCCGTCCCAATGATGAGTTTGGCTGAATTGGAGAGGTCTGTGACGCCGGACTATGCTGCCGTACCTGCCGTACCTGCAGCGAGTGTTGCTGGCCCAGCCCCTCGCGCCGCTCCTACGAAGCGCGCGGTGCGGGACGCTCATGCTGATGTTGCTGCTGGTGCTGGTCCTGTTGGTGCTGGTCCTGCTGCTGCTGGTCCTGCTGGTGCTGGTCCTGCTGGTGCTGGTCCTGATGGTGCTGGTCCTGCTGTTGATGTTCCTGCCTCCTGCCGTGCCTGCCCCTGCCACGTGCCGTCTGTCCTGGATGCCCCTGCCCACGTCGCGTCCATCATGGAGGTGCTGCCGGTTTCTCAGGTTCTTTCGGACAGGATCAGTCGGGCGTGTTGCTTCGGCAATTGGCCCGACTTTTCCGTGGATGGAAGACCTGGCGTCCGTCCTGAGAGAGCTGACGAAGAAGAGGAAAGTGTCGTCGTCGTCTTCATCGTCTTCTTCGTCGTCTGTTGCCGCCTCTCCCCCTTCGACTTCTAAGGCTTCCAAGCCGAAGAAGAAGAAGGCTGCCTCCTCCCCCCCTAAGAAGGCTCCTGCGGGACCTTCGAAGGGCCCGTCTCGCTCTGGCGTGACTGGGGGGTGCTTCTGCTGGTCCTCCTGTTCCCCTCAGGAACAGGGCCCGTCTCCTCTTCTGAGAAGAAGAAGACGGGGACCAAGGATATGCTGGCTACTGCTGGTACATCCGCGCCTGGTCTTGGTAAGCACTGCTGCTAAGCCAGGTACCGGCTCGACTTCTCGTTCGCGAGAAGGTCCGAGTGTACGGTCTCCTTCGGGCGACCGTGCAGCTAAAGTCAAGACGCCTGAGCTTGCTCACCGTCATGACAGAGGCACGGAGCAGAAGACTGTCGAGAGTCGCGCAAGTGACTCTCGCCATGGCCAGCGGCCGTCTCTCGTAGCGACCAGCCAGGTACCTCGGGTGACCGTGACGGTCTCTGACCGGCCACGGGTTGAGGCTGGGAAGAGGTCCCCTCGACCAACGGCACCAGCTTCGGCTGGTACCAGCGTTTTGACGTGCGTGAGGACGCTCACCTCGGTCTCACCGCGAAAGCGAGCTCTGTAGATCACCTGACCGCCGCTCCCACAGGGACCGGACTGAGACGGTGGCCAGCAGCAGCTCGTCTGACGCACGGGACCGCCGGTCGACGTGCTCAGTCGAGCCGCTCGCCACAAGGTGAGCGGCACGACCAGGCCTGCAGACCGATCCCCACCGCGGGTTGTGATCGGACTGCAGCCCCCCACGTACGCTGGTCCCTGGCCAGCGAACGGGGGGGGAGCGTCAGGTCTGTCTCTCCTATACCTTCAACTTCCTCGGGCTACACCGGAAGAGCGAGGGGTACCTAGGAGTGATCGTGAGAGGTGCGCCGCTCACGATCCCGCCACGACGCCGCACGCACCAGGCATGGTCTTAGGACCGCCAGGTCGTACGCGCAGTGTTTGGAGGCGACCCGTCAGGGGTCTGTTGCTGTTCCTCCTTCTGAAGGAGGAGGGTCTCGAGAAGCTGCTCCTGTTTGGAGGGACTGACGGTCCTACTCCTCAGGACGCTGTGACTCCTGAGATCCAGAGGAACTTTGCCCAGGTTATTGCGCTGATTCGTCAGCACAACGACCTGGGGGAAGGATCGCCGCTACCACATCTGAGCCCACGTCCCGGCTCGAGTCATTTTGGGGCCGAAGAGGGAACCCAAATTGACGGTGGGACTGCCGCGATCTGAGCTTGCAGACTCAGTCCTTGACCAGGTGGAGAATTTCGTCTCAGGACGAGAGGACTCACTTAAGTCAGGACGGTCTTCCAAGCTACTTCCTCCTCCTCTGCAGCGACAGCGGAAGTTCTACGTGCCATCAGTGGATCCAATACCGCCCAAACAGGTTAACCCGGAGCTAGCTAGGCTAACTCCAGGTGTGTCCCTGCAGCAGCTCCTGTCGGAGAACTTGTGGTTCTCGCAGCAGGAGGCACTGGGCCTGGAAGCTACCGCTATGGCGGCTTTCCAGGCAGTCTCTTGGTTGGATCTGTGGTCCCTCACAGTATCCAAGGTCGCGGCCGACGGCCGGGGGGGCGCTCCGCCCTCGAAGCGACCCCGACTTCAGGAGACTGTGCCAGTCTGGAGGTAGGGCCATCTCCTACCTCGCCCATCAGACTGCAAACCTGGGGGCCAACTTGGTTCTCTCCTCGTAGGGACGCTGTCCTTACACGAGTAGCCAAGGGGGCCGGGCGTGAGGCGGTAAATGGACTCCGTAACGGACCAACTGAAGAGTTCCTCCGCTCTCTTTCCCGGAGAGATGGTGGACGCTGCGGTGGAAAGACGGCGCACTGATGACAGTGACAGTCTGGTTCACCAGGCAGTTACGAAGGTTTCTGGGCAACCTCGTACAACTGCGGCTAAGCCTAAGAGTTTAGCTAGCGCTTCCTCGGCTGCTAAGACGGCTGCTCCATCGAAGCCCCGAGGAAAGACTCTTCCTGCTTCAACTTCTGGTAAAAGGAGGCCGTAACCAGCCCTCCTCCCAGCCCTCCTTTCCCCCGAGGAGGTGCTGGGAAGAAGTCGAAGCGAGGTGGGAAACGCTAGGGACGGCGTTCCCCCTCACCAGCTGCCGGAAGTGGGGGGTGCCTGGCGAGCCATTGGGCAACTTGGCAGCGCTACGGTGCCGAGACCTGGATAGTAGACGTCCTTCGGGAGGGATATCTACTACCCTTCGAATCTCGGCCACCCCTCACCTCCAACCCGGTCCATCTGCAGACATATGTTCTGGGATCCTCAAAAGGACGACGCTCTTCGGCAGGAGATCAAGACCATGCTGACCAAACGAGCTGTAGAAGTCGTAGTGGATCGGTCACCGGGCTTTTACAGCCGCCTTTTCTTAGTGGAAAAGGCATGGGGGGCGGGGGCTGGCGCCCGGTGATAGATCTCTCTCCCCTGAACCGATTTGTTCGCCAGACTCGGTTCAAGATGGAGACGGCACTTCCGTGCTGGACTCCATCAGGGAGAACGACTTCATGCTTCAGTGGACCTGAAGGATGCGTATTTTCAAATACCCATCCATCAGTCCTCCAGAAAGTACCTCTGCTTCATCTTCGACGGACGGTGTACCAATTCAGGCACTTTGCTTCGTCTCTCAACCGCCCCACAGGTGTTCACGAGAGTGTTCACGCTGGTGTCTGCTTGGGCCCATTCGCACGGGATACGTCTTCTGAGGTATCTCGACGATTGGCTGGTCCCTGGCGAGCTCCCGCTCGCAGTTGCTGCAGGACAGGGATCGACTTCTAAAGTTTTGTCGCGATCTGGGGATCGTGATAAACTACGAGAAGTCCGATCTCGAACCCAAGCAGAAGATGAAGTACCTGGGTATGCTGATCGATACGGTAGCAGCTCAAGTCCGCCCCGCAGACTTGAGGATCAGCAAATTCAGGGAGGCAGCCGGCCGGTTTCCTGTCTCGGCAGGAACAGGCAGCTCAGCAATGGCAAGTCGTGATCGGCCACCTGTCGTCACTCGAGAAGTTAGTTCCTCTACGGACGTCTTAACCTGCGGTCTCTCAGTGGAGACTAAGGGAGAGTTGGTCACAGGTAAAGGATCCACCTTACTTCCCCGTGTCCATCACGGAGAAGGTGAGGCAGGACCTAGCCTGGTGGCTCGACGACAGGAACCTCTTAAGAGGGGTGCCTCTACGCACTCCCCTCCGGAGATGCTGCTGTTCTCAGACGCATCGACCGAGGGATGGGGCGCACACCTGGAGGAGTTGCTGGCTGCAGGTGTGTGGGACCATCACGACAAGCACCTTCACATCAATGTCCTAGAAACTCAACGGCGGGCGTTTTAACGCTCTCGCCAATAAAGTTCCAAGAAACCCCGCCCTTGATGTGGACACTCGGTGGGTGGGTTGATTGTGCGACAATCACCCACGTAGTGGCATACACGTCAACAAGCATGGGGGGCCTATGTTTCCTCTTCCGCTACACCAGTTGACTGTGCAGGTGCACGAGTGGGCCACGGCTCACTCGATAGAGCTGTCCAGCACGCTACATTCCAGGTCAAGAGGAATGTAGTAGCAGACAAGCTCAGGACCGTCGGGATCAGGTAATAGGGACCGAGTGTCCCTAACACCCAGAATGGCGGAAAGGCTCTTCAAAACCTGTGGGGGGGGCGTCCGGTCATAGACCTGTTCGCCACCCTGGACAACAACACTTCAAGTTTTTTGCTCAGCCGTGCCTTGGACCCATGGGCAGCTGCAGAGGACGCTCTCCAACACCCCTGGGACAACCTCTTCGTCTACGCCTTTCCTCCCTTTTGTCTGATTCGGAAAGTGATCAGCCGAGTGCTGGTCACTCCCAATCTCAGGATGATCCTGGTGGCTCCCAAACGACCTCAAGCCGTTTGGTATCCGGACCTGCTGGCTCTTCTTGCGGAAGAACCGAGAGAGATGCCCCACTGGCACAACCTTCTAGCCCAGCCACACGTAGAGCGGTACCACCGAGCAGTCCAGTCCCTACAACTTCCACGGCTGGCTGTTATCCACCATCTCATTGCGACGAGGGGGCTTTTCTCGCAGCGCAGCAAACAGAGATGGCTGGACACCTCAGGACAGTCCTCTGCAGCTGTGTACCAGGGGAAGTGGGCCGTCTTCTGTGGTTGGTGTCGTAGACGGGGGTCTATCTCCTCTCACAGAGCCACTCTTCAGCAGGTAGCGGATTTCCTCGTGTTTCTTCGCCGAGAGAAGCTCCTCTCAGTACCCACAGTTAAAGGATATAGAGCCGCCCTGGCGCTCGTCCTAAAACTGAGGGGACTGGACATCTCGACTCGTTCGAGATCTCCTTGCTAATGAGGAGCTTCGAAAGGTCTTGCCCACCCAGGGAACTCAGGCCCCCTGAGTGGGATGTGCTCTCGTCCTTAGGAGTTTGACTCGAAGACCATTCGAGCCACTCCGAGAGTCGTCAGACAGGGATCTGACCCTCAAGACCCTCTTCTGCTGGCCCTGGCATCGGCGAAGAGAGTAGGGGAACTTCATGGTCTGTCCTTCAATGTTAAACATTCCAGGGGCTGGGGATCGTGACGCTCGATTTCGTCCCGAATTTCGTAGCTAAGACTCAGAATCCGTCGATCCCTGACGACAGGTTCGAGTCTTTCACGATCCCCTCCCTAATGGATTTCACCGACAACGATACGGATGAGATGCTGCTTTGTCCTGTGAGGGCGCTACGGCGCTATCTGAAGAAAACTCGACACCTCAGGCCTGAGTGTCGACGACTCTTACGTTAGCACTGGGGTGACCAAGAAAGAAGTATCCAAGAACACGCTTTCTTTCTGGCTGCGTGAGGTGATCAGAGAGCGTACGAGGCTGATGGTAGTGACGACATCCGTACGCTCCGACCGAGAGCCCACGAAGTCAGAGGTATTGGACCCTCTTTGGCGTTTCCGTAAGAACTTCTCCGTGGCGCAGGTCCTGAAGGCAGGTGTCTGGGCCAACCAGACTACCTTCATCCGTCCTTCTACCTTCGGGATATTGCCCACAAGTCCTTGGAATACTTTTTTTTCCTTGGGACCTGTGGTGGCCTGCTCAACACGTTGTGTAAGCTTACCCAGCACCCGAGCAGGCAGAACAGCATCGATTCCTGGTGTGACTGTAGGAATGAATGGTTGAATGAGAGTGCGACTGGCTTCTCTTCTCCATCTTTCTCTCTCTCTACTGTGGGCAGAGGGTCACGGTCGTCACCATGCTGGAAAGGAATCCGATGCAGGTAAGCTACTCGACCGAGCCCCAATCTATCCCTTTAGTTAGGGATAGAAGCAAATATCCTCCACTCCCTCCAACAAGGGGGAAGGAGTGGATGCCTACTTGAGAACAAACCCATAACTTTATGTTGGCTCCTGTACAGGAACAAGTTCTTGCAATGCTGGTACGAAGAGATACGCTTGCCTCTCTCTTAGTACTTGGCTCAGAGGTCTGACCATTGATCCTGCGGTGTGCACACCCCGATCAATCGGACAGAGGTTTGGATCCCTCCCTCCCTTGCTCTTTTTACGACCAGGGAGGCATTCCAAGGTTGGACGAACAACCAGTCTGTTCACCAAAAAGACTCAGATTCCACCCACCAAGAGAGTCTTCCTATTGTTTAAAGGACCGAGGGGTTTGTATTACGTATCGAACAAATGACAATTTGTCGAAAATTGCATTTTTCCTAACTATACAAACCTGAGGTCCTTTACATATAGTCCCACCTCATACCACCCCTCACTCTGCAACTTTTTTGCATGGGCCTAAAGCAAAGTGATTCTTCACACCCGCCCGCGCGCGGCGCGCGCAACGATCGGACAAGCAGTTAACTACCGTTTTCTCTCGCCCCTTGTTCGAAGCTTACGACCGTCCCAGCTCGCCGCTAGTTACCTTCCTATTGTTAAAGGACCTCAGGTTTGTATAGTTAGGAAAAATGCAATTTTCGACAAATTGTCATTTTACGCTTACGCAACACTATGTTGTCTTTCAACAATTTTGAAAAAATATTTTTTCTATGAGCAAATTTTCTACATCGTCGAGAATATAAGGCCGTTTGTTTCGTCAATACTGTGACACCTTTTGATGCTTTACTGGCTTTAATTTCTTCCTTTTTCTTCAAAATAGTGCAGATCGTTGATTGCGACCGCTTGAAGAATGCTGCAATGTCTTTCACGCACTCGCCTTTATACATGCATTTGGATAATTTCCTTCTTCATTTTGACTGTAATCATCTCCTTCTTTCTATGCTTTCCTTCTTGCTGCTTGCCTTCGTCATCTTGGGAGCCATTGTCTTAGTATTTGGGTAATAGTAATGTATAAGCACTATCACGGAAACAACAACACGTGCGCAAATCACTAAGCAAATTTGAGAGCGTATCACGGACAGATGCGTTCAATCTTACCGCCAGCGAGATATTGAAAGAGTTATGGTTTAAAAACAAAAGGGTCAAGGGATGCGTAGGAGGAAGTCACGTGACCCTCGTTAAGTTTTGGCCAAAAAAATGGCGTTCGCAGATCCCACGCTCATCCGATGTAAACAAAGCAGGCGTTAAGTTTTGGCCGAAAAAAATGCGTTCGCAGATCCCACGCTCATCCGATGTAAACAAATCAAGCGGCCTCCCATGATGGAAATTCGCGCATTCGTATTCCAAGCGAAATTCGTATTCCAGAATGAGGGCGTCACTTCGTAAGTTAAAAAATTCGTATACTAATCGGATCGTAACCCAAAGTATTACTGTATAGGCGTGAGATGTCTTCCGATAGGGAGTCATATGCCGAATATGAAGCGCCAGACAAGCGCGAGGCGCCAGACAAGCGGGAGGCGCCAGACAAGCGCGAAGCACCAGCCAAGCGCAAGTTTTCTACCAGACGAGAAGCGTCTTATAGGATTGAAGCACCAGATAAGCGCGAGCAACTTTACAGGCGCGAGGATTTAGCCAGACATGATACGTCTGCCAAGCCAGCAGCGTCAGCCAAGCGCGAGGCGCCAGCCAAGCACGAGAATGCAGCCAGGTGCGAGGATTCAGCCAGGCGCGAGGCGCCAGAAAAGCGTCATCCAAACAAGGATATAGCGCCAAAGAAGCGTGAGGCGCCAGCCAGGCGCGAGGCGCCAGCCAGGCGCGAGGCGCCAGCCAGGCGCGAGGCGTCAACCAGGCGCGAGGCGCCAGCCAGGCGCGAGGCGCCAACCAAGCGCAAGGAGTCTTACAGGAGCGAGACGTCTGCTTTTATTCATAAGGACGCCGTACACGCTCTTAGCCCCTCTCCTATTAGGAGTTTGTCTCCCACAGAGAGAGAAATTGGGCAGGAAGACCCAGATCTGAAATTGAATTCTCCTCCTGATCCTTTCTTGAAAGAGGACTCAGAGACGAGACTCACGGCAGAGAAGGCTGTCTAATTATAAAGTTTTGACAGCTCTCCTTCTTCAGGAATACGGAGATGCCTTGACCCCTGCCGCTCCTCCTTCTCCTCGCTCACTTTTTTCATGCTCCAAGACGCCAAAGTCGTCGTCTTTTCTGAAGATGAGGCCGACGATTTCTATGAAGAGAGCTCTTCAGTCTCTGGATAGCTGGATGCTAACCAAAAAAGAGTTAGTTAGAACAGTGTTCTGCATGCCTCCCGCTAGACTTACGGGCAAGAGAGGTATTTGGTACCAGACTGGGGAGAATATGGGGCTCACTCTCCCAGCTTCGGCTGAAGCTGACTTTTCCAGTCTGGTAGACGCATCCAGGAGGACATAGCCTTCATAATGCAAAATAACTTGGGTCTTTCGGAGTTGGATCATCTCCTCAAGGGACTCTTTCATATTTTGGAAGTCTTCAACTTCCTGGATTGGTCCCTTGGGGTGATGGCCAAGAAGGCCCATGCCTCAGAAGGACTCGATCCTGACGTACTCCTTTCGATCTTGTCGTGCATTGACAAGGCGGTACAGGACAGCTCAGGGGAAGTCTCTTCTTTATTTGGAGCCGGTCTCTTGAAGAAGAGATCTGTTTTTAGCGCTTTTCTGACGAAAGCAGTTTCTCATTCGCAAAGGGCAGCATTGTTATTCGCTCCCAGGTCTGACTTTCTGTTCCCTTCGCAGTTGGTGAGGACATTTCCCGTTCGCTGACGGAGAAAGCGACACAGGATCTTCTCCTTCAATCGTCTAGGAAAAAAGAGACCAGTGACGGTGGGAAAGAAGAAAGGTGTTAATACGCCTCTGCAGCCCTTTCGAGGAGGTCCTCCCTCTAGAGCTCCCTCTAAAAGGAAAGCGACTGAGAAGAGAGGTAGAGCTTCTTTCCGTCCCTTTATAAGGGGAAAGTGAAGCTGCGTTCCTCCAAACACCAGTAGGTGCCAGGTTCCGGGGGTTTGCGGAAGCCTGGACTCTCATCGATACAGACGCTTGGTCAGTGTCTGTTCTACAGAAAGGATACCTCATTCCTTTCCTGGACAATCCTCCCTGACGTCAACTCCGGCGGGAACTGTCCGCCAATTACAAGGACCCTGTGTTGAAAGATACTCTTCAACGAATGGTGGATCAAATGTGGGACAAGAGAGCAATAGAGCTAGTGCTGGATCAAAGCTCCCCAGGGTTTTACAATCGCCTTTTCTTGGTTGCGAAAGCCTCGGGGGGGCTGGAGACCAGTTCTAGATGTCAGCGCTCTGCAACAAGTTTGTTCAGAAAACAGAAGTTCTCCATGGAGACTTCTGCATCAGTCCTTGCGGCTCTTCGCCAAGGAGATTGGATGGTGTCTCTAGATCTCCAAGATGCCTATTTTCACGTCCCGATTCATCCTTCGTCGAAGAAGTACCTCCGTTTCATGACTGGGGAAGGATCTTCCAATTCAGAGCCTTGTGTTTCGGCCTTTCCACGGCTCCTCAGGTCTTCACGAGCCTGATGAAAAATGTGGCGAGATGGCTTCACCTGAAAGGTATCAGTATCTCTCTGTACCTGGACGACTGGCTCATCAGAGCAAAGTCAGAGAGACAGTGTTTGGAGGACCTTGCTTTGACACTAAACCTGATAAAGACCTTAGGATTGCTCGTGAACCTCGAGAAGTCCCATCTGATCCCCAGCCAGAACTTGGTCTATCTGGGGATTCGGATGGATTCTCGGGGTTTTCGAGTATTTCCTTCTCAAGAGAGACTAACGAGAGGCTTAGAGAAAGTCTCTCTCTTCTTAGGGAAAGAACGTACTTCGGCGAGGGAATGGTTGAGCCTATTAGGGACCCTTTCCTCGCTCGAACAGTTCTTTCCTCTAGGAAGACTTCATCTCCGTCCTCTTCAGTTCTTCCTCAGAAGATCGTGGAACATGAAGACAGGACTTCTTTCGGACAGTTTTCCCATTCCAGCTTGGATGAAACGCCACTTAGAATGGTGGTTGCCCCTACTGAAGGAAAACAAAGGTACTTCCCTAGAGTCTCAGAACCCGAACCTTGTATTGTTTTCCGACGCGTCGGAAAAAGGTTGGGGAGCAACCTTGGGAAAGAGAGAGGTGTCAGGCACCTGGAATGCTCTTCAAGTGTCCTGGCAAATAAACTGCAAAGAGCTGTTTGCCGTACACCTGGCCCTAAAGAGCTTTCGAGCCTTTTAGTGAGGAACAAGATAGTCCAAGTGAATGCGGACAACACAACCGCCCTTGCCTACATTCGAAGCAAGGAGGGACACACTCGTTATGCCCTATACGAGCTCGCAAGAGACCTTCTTGTGTGGACATCCCAGAGGAACATCTCCCTTTTGACGAGGTTTGTTCAAGGAGTAAGGAACGTGAGGGCAGACAGGCTGAGCAGGAACCAGGTCCTTCACACCGAATGGACCCTCCACTCAGAAGTTTGTCGGAGTCTCTGGTCTCTTTGGGGGACTCCTCATGTCGACCTCTTTGCCACGTTCCTCTCAAAAAGACTGGAAGTCTTTTGCTCAGTAGTAGAAGACCCCAGAGCTCTAACAGTAGACGCCTTCCTTCTAGATTGGTCTCATGTAGACAACGTTTATGCATTTCCCCCTTTCCCCCATTCAAGATTCTGGGGCAAGTGCTCAGGAAGTTTGACATCAAAGGGGACGAAAATGACCCTGATAGCCCCCTTTTGGCCAGCTCAAGAGTGGTTCACGGAGGTGCTGGAGTGGATGGTAGACTTCCCCAGATCCCTCCCACAAAGGATGGATCTTCTCAGACAACCACACTTCGAGAGGTTTCATCAAAACCTCCCCGCTCTCGGCTCTGACTGCCTTTCGACTATCGAAAGACTTGTCAAGCGAGAGGCTTTTCTCGCAAGGCGGCAAGCTCGATCGCTAGAGCCCGGAGAACTTCCACTATCCGAGTTTACCAGTCGAAGTGGGAAGTATTTAGAAGGTGGTGCAAGTCGAAGAAGTAGTCCTCCTCCAGTACCTCTGTAACAGAAATCGCTGATTTTCTGATATATTTGAGAGAGGAATCTCGTCTCTCCGTAGCCACTATGAAGGGCTATAGGAGTATGCTTTCGGCCGTCTTTTAGAAATAGAGGCCTAGATCTGGCAAATAATAAAGATCTACACGATCTGATTAGATCTTTTGAGACCATTAAGTCTAAGATTACATCTCCCCTAACTGGAATCTCGACGTGGTCCTGAAGTTCTTGTCCTCGGCAAGATTTGAACCTCTGCATTTGGCCTCGTTTCGTGACCTAACGAGAAAATGTTTGTTTCTTTTGTCACTGGCGACGGCTAAGAGAAGTTATTGTGAACTGCACGCCCTTAGTGATAAAGTGGGTTTATTTACTATATTCAGCCATCTGTTCATTCAAAGAGTTTATTTTTGGCGAAGAAGGAAAATTCTTTGGATCCCTGGCCGAGAAACTTCGAAGTTAAAGGCTTATCGGGTCTTGTCAGCAGGGAAACTGAGAGGTCTCTTTGCCCAGTAAGGGCTCTAAAGTTTTACATGCAGGGAAAGAACAGTTGGGAGGTTCTAGACAAGGTCTCTGGGTGCTCGGTGAAAGGATCCATCAAGACCTATGTCCAAGAATGCTTTAGCCTTTTTTGTCAGGAACGTCATTACCGACGCTCATAAGGCTTGCATGGATGACTCTTTGAAACTCCTGAGAGTGAGAGCTTATGAGGTGAGAGCAGTAGCTACGTCTCTCTCTTTTCAGAGAAATATGTCACTAAAGAATATCTTGGAAGCGACATATTGGAGGTGTAATTCAGTGTTTGCTTCTCACTATTTAAAGGACGTTCGTGTGACCTACGAAAAATGTTTTTCTTTAGGTCCTTTCGTGTCTGCGGGCACAATCCTGGGTACAGGAGCATACACCAATCCTTTAAATGATGCATAAGTCTAATAGATATGTTCTAGACTTTCTGCTGAGCAGGTGCAGGTGCCGCACAGGCGGCCAGTCACTTTCGTTCAGTAAGGAACTCTTGTGATATCTTTTATTAGACGAGTATCATAAATTTTTTTTTGGAAAATAATGTGTGCGTGTGCAATTTGGATTAGAGTTATGGTTGTTGTGAAGAGTTTGGGGATAACTCGGAGCAATTTTTTAATACTAACATGGTGGTTAGGATCAGGTGGTCGGGATTGGTTGTGTGCTCCTTCATAAGGTGTGTTGTCATATAAGTGGATCAGCACCCATTGACAAAGTCCTTTCAGGCTCTGCCGAGTAAGTGGATAAGACCCCTTCAGCAGACCCACAAGAACTCTTGGCCATAGATCACATATCTCGCTAAAGTTTTCTTGAGGTGATGCAGACTCCTGGCTACAGCCACAAAGTCTACCACCTACATGGTAGGAACCAGGTTTTTTTATACCTACAACATATGTTGTTTACCTGTCTATTCCAGAAGTAGCTGTCTCTTACCCTCCACCGAAGGGTGCCAATCAGCTATGTATATATCTGACAGGTAAGTTGATTGTATGAAAATGATATTGTTATAATACAATAAAGTTTCATACATACTTACCTGGCAGTTATATACGATTAGGGCCCACCCAGCCTCCCACCCCGCAAGGAGACAGGTGGAAGAAGATAAAAAATATGATAGAAAACGGGAATGGTTCCTAGTCCTGCCACCCAGGGCAGGCCGGTAGATCACCTGACCTACCTGTAGCGAGTGGCGCAAAATTTGAATTTCTGTCGGGGACGACGGAGTCTTAGCTATGTATATATCTGCCAGGTAAGTATGTATGAAACTTTATTGTATTATAACAATATCATCTTACTATTATTGGCAAGAAGACGAGAAGTCCACCTTTCTTGCCATTTACTTAATACATAAGACCTAATAGGGCCTTTTAGACGCACACAATATGAAAGAAAAAGCGACTCCTGAACTTTTTAAATTAACAGATGAAAGTTATTACATTTTTAATGGCTTTTAAAGTGCTTTTAGAATCCGAGTAGGTATATGACAAAATTAGTGTCACTACTTTGAAGAACTAAATCTAGGGCAAAACATGACAAATTTTCTAAGACAATTTGTATTTTGTTCATGAAACTTACCTGTCAGATACATATATAGCTGTATTTTCTGAGTCCGACAGAATTTCAAAAACTTCCGGCACACGCAGTGGTCGGCCAGGTGGTTAGTACCCATTCCCGCCGCTGGGAGGCGGGTATCAGGAACCATTCCCATTTTCTATTCATATTTTTTCTGTCGCCGGTGTTGTAAACATCTGTTTGCAGCACCATCTGGATTTTGGAAACTTCATTGCCGCTAAGTATCCTAATTGTCTTTTGATTTATTTACTTGGATTTGTGGCTAGGCATACACTATCATAAATTGATTTGAATTTGATTCATTTTTGCATAAGATATCTGAATCTAGTTAGGCTAGTTACAGAGGGTGTTGTCTGCAAAGATAGGGTGTGGCTACCGAAAGCTTCGGTGGATCCGCACTTGGTATGCACGAGGGGTACGGGTCTTTCTTCTTTGTTGAGATTTGTCATGTAAGGAGTGTGAGACTTTGTCTAATTCCGTAAGGAAGACGTATGATTCGTATGTAGGCAATTAATCAGTAAACAAAAGTCAGGGTACTGAACCTGCTAACCTTCCTGTAGACTTTATTTTGCCTAACCCTGTAGTATGGCCTACGGGCTATGAGCTTATGTCTGCGAGAGGTAATGCCCTTTACGTTATAGATTCCATCTGTATCTTGGAATCTAAAGTGCTCGCTCTCGAGTCATTGTTGTGAAGTGTAGTGCCCCTTCTGTAGTTGCTACTTCTAACCCTGTAGTATTGCCTTCGGGCCCTGAAACAGTGTCTGTAGAGGGTAATGCCCTTTCTCTGATACTGTATCGATTCGTAACTTAGAATCGAAAGTGCTTGCTTTAGAGAGCAAAAGTGAAGTGGCTAAGTGCAGTGACAGTGCCCCTTGTGTAGTGGAGGGTGCGTCAGATTGGCCTTATTTCGCCTCTAGGCCGGGACCTCTGCTGGACTCCCAGGAACACAGGGAGAGAGCATGTCGAAAGCCGAAGGAGGGTTACGAGGAACCCCCACCGATCTGACGTGCCTTTGGCAGACCTGAAGATACTCCCAGGCTGCCAAAGTGTGTGCACGTGCACGAATCCTGAAGGATTGCTTCTCGTCCTCCGAAGTGTCCTCCACGCGCAGGGGTTGGAGCTTTCGGAAGGACTCGCGCCCTCTAAATAGAAGCTTTATAGAAGAGGACGCTTCACGTCCTCTCTCTCTCTCTCTCTCTCTCGTCATGCGTTGCAGTGAGAAGTAAGAAGGCGAACGTCGCCTGAATACGTGTACGTCTTTCCACCGAGAAAAAGGGAAAAAGAAGTCATAGTAGCAGGACGCTTTTGAGCGCGGACGTCCTAGCTTTGTAACTGTGAGAATAAGAAGGCGTTCCCTCGCCCCTCGTATTCTCACATGTTCAACCCTTCTGAGACTGCTTCGTGCAGTCGGATTTCTCTCCGAGATGTCTCTCGCTCTTCTCTGAAGGCAGTTTCTCTCGCTTGTTTTGACGCCTGTCAGGAGCGTGAGACTTTTCTGCATGCTTCTTTTGACGCTCAGCTTGAATGGGATGCTCGGATGGACGCCAGGCGCGCGCGGATGCATGCCAAGCGCACGCGGGTGCACGCCAAGCGCGCGCCAGTGGACGCCAGGTGTGTCACCTGGCTGAACTTTTCTGTTGAACTCTTCAAGCAGATTTGGGCCTAAAGATTTTTTACCTCTACCTTCGGTGATCCCTTCTACCTCACCTGCAAAGAATGTGAAGTAAGCAGTGCTACGGAGGAAGCTTAAAGTGAACAGGCAACTTCGTCTTCGAAACCCAGCAAGACCACGAGTTTTGTGAATTCAAGAGGTCTCTGTCAATTAATATTGCTTTTCGCAAAGTCCAGGATTGGATGGAGTTGAGGAAAGCTCAAGGGAAGATCTCTTTTGCTCTACCGCAGTCAAGACTTTGCGGTAAGGCAGCTACGGGGTATATAAAAGCTCGACGTCCTGCACGTCATGACGCTCGACAACGTTCAGTAGGATTCTTACAAAGGCACTCATCAAGAGGACGCTCTTTAGGAAAGCGCAAGACAGGACTTCCTTTGCCGTTCTGCCAATAAATTTAAGCGTTAGCAGGCATTCGTTGTGATACGGGAGAGGAAGCCTGTTGGAGAGTTCCTTCCTCTTCCCAGGATAATTTTGCAAGCTTTTTAGTCCATCTGAAAGGGCTTTTCAGAAGATAGATTTTGTTAGTTCCTTGTTCGGGACTACGCTGCCGAAGTTGAACATCGGGGTCCTACCTGCCGTAAGCCCAGTCTCTTAACAGGATTCTTGCCCCTTCCTCGATTGATACGGGAATTGAAAAAATAATATGCTCGACTTCCTGGATTACGTTTTGTCAATTCAGTGACTTTCTCGCATTGACAAACATCTCAATAACTTTATATTGCGTAAGCGGATAAGCTTTTTTTAACAAGATTCGGAAGAGCTCTCATTCATCAATCGCAGACTCGTACAAGATATAGACTTGTAGACTACGTCAATGAACGCTTATGTCCAATAACATAAGAAGCTTGAGCTGTCCGCTTCGTTTCTCTACGATTTGTTCATGAAACTTGCCTGTCAGATACTATATATGTAGCTATATTTCCGAATTCAGCTATAGATATGCCTGCCAGGTAGGTATGAACAAACTTTATTGTATCATAACAATATCATATTTTGCCTTGCGTTATTTTACTACTGGTTGGTTCAAGTCATATACGCATGTTGTAGTTACCTCTTCGGATGGCAACCGAGAGGTCTATTATTTTAAGGGCATTTAATCGGTACTCCCTGCAGCCTTCCAGGAGTTTCCGATTTATCTTTTACAGTTTTATGGTAGTGTTATGACGACACAAACGCAGCTCTATATTTAGCGTTTTCTGTTTCGCTAAATATACCAGCTTGAGAGTCTCTTTCTGCTCAAAAATAACAGACCTATTCCTTCGTTGAATAGAGTAGCTGGCAACCTAGGCATAAGAGTAAGAGACGACGAAAGTAAGCTGCTGTCACTGAACTCCAACCGAGCCAGTACCAGCTAGTTCACTGCCATGCCCGGTTGTTTACTTCTCTCTCTCCTGCGGGATTGACTGACTAACCGTATCTCTGCGCGGGCGATTACGTCTCTCTCTCCTGCGGGATTGACTGTCTAACTGTATCTCTGCCCTACAATCACGGACTTTAGCCTAAGATTGAGGGGATTTCTAACATGCATGAATAAACATTGCCTTCGTTTTGCGTAACTATGTTCATCAGAGATATCTCTTTCTTTCGGTGCTCGTTACTGCACTGTAATAGGACTACGAGTCTACCGCGACATTGCACTATTATATGCTCTCCTGCTTAGGTAAAGCGCAGCCTTATTAGGGAAGTAAGCATGCTTGGTGAGGGAATGGATGAGCCTGCTGGGGACCATTTCCTTCCTGAAGAAGTTTGTTTCCCTGAATAGACTGCAATTCAGACCTCTACAGTTTTTTCCTATCGGAAAACTGAAATATTATCCAAGATCTAGAAATGATTCTGAACATCTTTCAGTGCTTCAAGTGGCATCTGGAGAGGGTTTCAGATGTCCTGGCACATAATCTGAAAGAATTGGAAGCAATTCGGTCGTCCCTCCAGTCCTCAAAGAACGAGTTTTGGAACCAGTGGTCCAGATCAACTCGGACAATTCCACAGCTCTCTCATATCTTAAGAAGTATCATCTCTCGGTCCCTGTTCGAGTTTACGAGAAAGAGCCTATTATGACAACAGGCATAGAACGTAACGATCCTCAAGAGGTTCGTTACAGGGTTGCAAAAGTCTGTACGAATCTTCTCGATCGACAGCAACAACTACTGACTTCCGAGTGGAATCTTTGAGTAGAAGTATGTTGAGAGTTGTGGTGATTTTAGGGACGTCCTTTCATACATCTCTTTGCTATGTTGAGGACGAAGAGGCTTCATCTACTCTGTTCCTTTATTCTTGATCCGGGAGCGATAGCATTACACGCCATCCTATGGTATTGAACGGGGATGGATGTTTAGTCTCTTTTCCTCTTTTTTCAAACTCTTAGGAAATGTAATAAGATGATTTATGACATCACAGGGAGCGACAATGACGCTGATCGCCCCATGTCGGCCTTCAAGATCCTGGATTCCTTCATAGGTCACGTCCTTCCTAGTTCACTTTTCCAAGGACCTTTTCCGAGAGAAGTCTGGTCTATACTCTAACAGCCTCACTTCGAAAGGTACCTATAAACCTCTCCGCTCTGAGTCTGACTACGTTCAGACTATCGAGATGTTGTCAGGAATAAGATTACTGTCTTCTCTTTCTGTCTGAAGAATGGGATAAGCTGGCAGTCACAACTATTAAAGAATACGCAAATATGTTGTTGGCGGCCTTTGGGCTCAGAGTTTTGCATCTGTCAAATAACAAAGCCCTTCACGATCTTTGAGGTCTGTGGAATCTTGAAACTCGCTCACCATCTACTTTTTGTCTCACCTGTTTTCTCGGAGTCAGACACTCGTGAGAGATCAGGCGACATTTAGTAGCCCTGAGTTTCTTTTTGACGAAGTCGGTTGCGTTGATACACCCCCGATGATCGTGTAACATGAGACCAGGTTGGACTGTCAGGCATTCGTCCTTCGGGACTGAACGCCTTTTTGCTCCGCGCTCCTTTCTCCTGGCACCAGAAGCTCGAGTCAGGAGTTGGCTCATGAGTTGATTCGCTGACGACGTTGGGTTGCGTTGATACACCCCCAAGGTTTGCTTAACTTGAATCGCCCAGGCAGTCCAGACACTCATCCTTCAGCGAAGAATAGTGCCTTATAGTCTTCAGAGTACAGCCTTGCTGTCCTTGATTCGTCTGACTGGTCACCTGGTCGGTCACCTGACTTTAGCACAGACGGACTGACTGTGCATGTCCAGATTGAAGCTTTCAAATGGAACTTAGACGTAGTCTGAAATTCTTGATGTCAAAGCATTTCGAACCTCTCCTTTCTGTTAACTTATTGCACGTGACCAGAAAGGCCTATTTTCTAACCACTCTAGATACGACAAAGAGGGTTAGTGAGGTTTTAAGCCATCGTCAGACGTTTTGGCTTTAGAGAACACAATGCGGTGTGTTCTCTAAACCTTCCATTGTGGCCTAAGAATGGAAACCCGTCTAGTCCTTGGGCCAGGAGCTTGGAATCAAGGGATAGCACAAGTTATTGGGCAAGAGCCAGAGAGAGTCCTGTGCCCTGTCGGGTCTCTCAAGTTTTATCTACATAAAACTGAAGATGTCGAAGTCCTTTGGACAATCTGCAGTGTTCCGAAAAAGACCAGACTTGTCCATATCAAAGAACACCCTGGCTTTATTGTTAAGGAGTTCTTTCAAAAAAGGCTCTTTCATTGTGTTTGAACAAAGATTAGAAATCTTTTGATCTGAATGCTCACAAGGTGAGGGCGCGGCCTCGGAAGCATTTCAACAGAGCATGGCACTCAGTTACATCCTGAGTACCACGTTTTAGCGAAGCAACTCTGTGTTCGCTTCACACTCCCTGCGGGATGTGAAGACGGCATATGAGATCTGCTGCTCGCTAGGGCCATACGTGTCTGCAGACACAATCTTGGGGGCAAGAAGTACCACTCATCCTATCCTGTAGAAAATGGTTAGGAAGAGCTCTTAATTTAGTTGTTGAGTCGCCGCCAATGGCGACTTCTTAACTCTTAAGCCTTAGTTAAAAACACCTTAACTTTGGCTAGGTTGGTCAGGTGGTGATATATATATATATATATATATATATATATATATATATATATATATATATATATATTATTTTACTTCTTAGCCCTCATGTTATGGTCAATATGGTCTAGTCACATTGTGATCACGCCCCCGTTGACAGATCATCTGGAGTGCACCAGCTACATAGGTCTCTACCTCGCTGGCAGCTCTAGTAAAGCAGAAGCAGACTTGGGTGACAGTAATCACGAAGTCAGCTATGCTAACAGGTGGAACCAAGATGTAAATCATCTGCATGCATTTGTTTCCCAAAATCCTTCTATTCTGTCCCTTTCCACCTCCAACGGTGGGATTCAGCTATATACGTATATATCTGACAGGTAAGTTTCATAAACAAAATGATATTGTTATGATACAATAAAGTTTGTCCATACTTACCTGGCAGATATATATAATCAAGTACCCACCCACCTCCCCTCAGGGGACAGTGGGAATAAAAATATGAATAGAAAATGGGAATGGTTCCTGATACCCGCCTCCCAGCGGCGGGAATGGGTACTAACCACCTGGCCGACCACTGCGTGTGCCGGAAGTTTTTGAAATTCTGTCGGACTCAGAAAATACAGCTATATATATATCTGCCAGGTAAGTATGAACAAACTTTATTGTGTCATAACAATATCATTTTTCATAGCTACAAACCTGAGGTCTTAACAATAGGATAATTTCTAGCGCCTAGCTGGATCCGGTTAAAAAGCAGATGAAAGCAAGGAATCTTGTGTTATCTGGCAACGCATGCATAGATTGGATGAAGAATGGTCAAACGCCGATCATCTATCTACGCCAGTCTTTCCCAACTCAGGATGACTTAATAAAAAGAGGGGCGGCTAGAGGTGGACAGTATAACGTTAAGACCTCAGGTTTGTAGCTATGAAAAATACAAATTGTCTTAGAAAATTTGTCATTTGTTCATAAGCAAACAAACCCTCGGTCTTAACAATAGGATAGACTCATACTTGGAGGGAGGTATAAGACATCCTAGACCAGCTGGGGGCCTACCCGCCAGTCCAGCTCTCAAAAGAAATAGTTCTTGGAGAGGGACTGAAGCCCGTTGAGAAGCTAGATACACTAATATCTAACCACTCAGAACCTGAGTGACGTACAATGATATATGAGATAACCATTGTATAGGGAATCAAAGAGAAACTTTGACTGTCCAATAACAAACCAAGGCACTAGGGTTTGTAGTACTCCCAACTCCTCCTTGCTCAAGAGTGGAGCCTATGCTACTAAATAGTGGCTAAGATATTGTATATTGCAACGACACACTACCAGTATGACTACCTCACTCACCTGTATCAGACCAGTCCGGCAAATGACGTGTCAATTCCTTAAACCGCCCGAAGGAAGAAGGAAAGGTACAAGAGAAAGGAGACCAGCCAACTCACTCATTCTCTCATCCACACAATCATCTTAGGTAAGATACAAAGGTGCCCTGTTAAGGGCAATATGAGTTACCACAACCTGTTGGGCAGCCACCACAGGACCCAGGGAAAACGTGTCCATAGATCTGTGGGCAACATCCTTAAGATAGAAGGATATATGGGATAACCATTGTATAGGGAACCAAAGAGAAACTTTGACTGTCCAATAACAAACCAAGGCACTAGGGTTTGTAGTACTCCCAACTCCTCCTTGCTCAAGAGCGGAGCCTATGCTACTAAATAGTGGCTAAGATATTGTATATTGCACGACCACACTACCAGTATGACTACCTCACTCACCTGTATCAGACCAGTCCGGCAAATGACGTGTCAATTCCTTAAACCGCCCGAAGGAAGAAGGAAAGGTACAAGAGAAAGGAGACCAGCCAACTCACTCATTCTCTCATCCACACAATCATCTTAGGTAAGATACAAAGGTGCCCTGTTAAGGGCAACTATGAGTTACACAACCTGTTGGGCAGCCACCACAGGACCCAGGGAAAACGTGTCCATAGATCTGTGGGCAACATCCTTAAGATAGAAGGAGGTGAACGTGGACTGGCGTAACCAAGTACCAGCGCTCAGCACTCTATGTACAGCCAAGTTCTTTTTGAAAGCCAGAGAGGGACCAATACCCCTAACGTCATGTGCTCTAGCCTGCACAGACGTGGTGATGGAATCATCAAGAGTCAAGTATGCCTGTCTGATGGCTTCCCATATCCTAAAAAGAGATAGTATTCTTAGATACCTCTTTCTTTGTACGGCCTTTACTAACAAAAAGTCTGTGGCAGCCTGGTCTAAGGTGCCGAGTCCTTTTAAGATAGGGCCCGTATAGGACACAACAAAAGCTCTTGAGCATCATCACCCACAAAGTCAGTCAGTGATGAAATGGAAAATGAAGCGAACCTGTCATCATGCACAGAGGGATTTTGGGTCTTGGCCATGAATTCCGGGACAAATTCGAAGGACACTGACTTCCAACCCCTGGTGTGCTTCACCTCATAACTCAGACCGTGGAGCTCTCCTACCCTTTTAGAAGATGCCAAAGCCAAAAGGAAAACTGTCTTGAGTGTCAGGTTCCTGTCAGATGAGCGATGCAAGGGCTCATATGGACTCTTTGTTAAGCTATTAAGCACCAAGGAAACATCCCACGTTGGAGGCTTGAGCTCTCTAGGAGAACTCGACTGCTCAAACCCCTTAACTAGTAGGGAAAGTTCCCAGGAAGAGATGTCGATACCCTTAAGGCGTAACACCAAACTCAGTGCCGCCCTGCAGCCTCTAATAGCAGACACGGACAAACGTTACTCGTCTCTGAGGAAGGTTCAAAAGTCTGCTATTCGCTGAATAGAAGTAGTGAGTGGAGAAAAACCCCGTTTACGACACCAATCACAGTAGATCACCCATTTGCCTTGGTAAACTGCGGAGGTCGACTTCCTAAGACTGCTGGACATGTGCCCAGCTGATTTCTGAGAAAAGCCTCTCTCTCGGAGGAGATAGTTGATAGCCTCCAACCGTGAAGAGACAGGGATTCTACTGACTGGTGGAACCTTTCTTCATGGGGCTGACACAGGAGATGCCACCAAGGGGGAATCTCCCTCGGAATCTCTGACAACAACGATAGCAGATCTGGAAACCATTCCGCCTGAGGCCACAGAGGGACTACCAAAGTCATTCTGAGACCCTGTGAACTCATCAGCCTGTTCAGAACCTGACGGATCAAACAAAATGGAGGGAAGGCATACACCTCCAGGTTGTCCCAGGGATGCTGGAATCCGTCTTCTGCCAATGCTAAGGGATCTGGGACCACTGAACAGAACACCTCCAGCTTCCTGTTGTAGCGTGTCGTAAAAAGGTCCAGCATGGGTCTCCCCCAAATCTGGAAAAGCTTGTCTGCCACCACTTGATGAAGGGACCACTCTGTGCCTAGGATCTAATCCTGGCGACTGAGTGTGTCTGCGACCACATTCCATTTCTCTGGGATATACCTGGCTGAGAGCTCTACCGAATTGCTGATTGCCCACTGGTGAAGCTCGACGGTCTAGGCATGAATTTGCTGAGAAACCAGGCCTCCCTGTTTGTTCACGTAGGCTACCACCGTGGTGTTGTCCGACATGAGAAAGACAGAGTGACCCTCTACCATCCCCCGAAACTCCTTCAGACCCAGGAAAGCCGCCTTCAACTCCAAGACGTTGATATGCAGCTGCTTGTCCTCCAAACCCCAAACGCCTGAAGCGATGAGGCCACCTAAGTGCGCGCCCCAACTTGCGAGGAAGGCGTCCGAGAACAGAAGGAAGTCCGGAGGGAGAGAATGCAGTTGGACGCCCTTCAATAGATTCTGGTCGTCCAACTACCAACGAAGGTCTTCTCTCACTTCCAAAGACAGTGGAACCATAAACAGGGGAGAGTCCCCTACCAGAGACCAGAATTCCCCCAGTCTCCATTGCAGAGACCGAAGATGAAGATGCCAACGAGGGACCAGCTTCTCCAGGGAAGATAGCACTCCCAGAAGAACCTGCCACTGATGAGCAGACTGATGCGACTTCGACAGGAAGTTGCGCTCCACAGCCCGCAACTTCTCCAATCTCTGATCCGACGGGAAAACTCTTGCCACTGTCGTATCGATGACCATGCCCCGGCAGAGAATCCTTTGAGTGGGTACGAGATTCGACTTTTCCTGGTTGACTAATATGCCCAGGTCCAGACAGAACCTAAGAAGACGATCCCTCTCTTTCAGCAGCTTCTCCCTGGAAACTGCCAAGACCAACCAATTGTCGAGGTACCTCAGTAAACGGATCCCCTGAGCATGGGCCCAACTTAACACGAGAGAGAGAAGACCCTTGTGAACACTTGAGGGGCTGTCGTTAACCCGAAGCACAAGACTTTGAACTCGAAGATCTTGTCTGCCAGAGAGAAGCGAAGGAACTTCCTGGACGTGGGATGAAGAGGGATTTGGAAGTATGCGTCCCTTAAGTCTATTGAAAGCATGAAGTCGCCTTCCCTCACAGCTGCCAACACCGAGCGCGGGGTCTCCATCTTGAACCGTGTCTTCCTGATGAAGCGATTCAAGGTGGAAGTCGATCACAGGCCTCCATCCTCCGGATGCCTTGGGCACCAAGAAGATGTGACTATAAAACCCCAGGGATGGACGCACTACTTCCTCTATCGCATCCTTGTCCAGCATTTTCTGCACTTCCTCCTGAAGAGCCAAGAACTTCAGAGAATCTGGAGGATACGTCTTCCTGAGCTGCGGCTTGTCCGACAGAGGAGGAGAGAAGTTGAATGGCAACAGGTACCCCACCCAAAGGACATCTACCACCCACTTCTCCGGCCCGCAACTCTGCCACTTGGCCCAATGGCCAGCCAGCCACCCCCCCCTCCCCACCTGTGGCGCAGGAGAGGGAGAGGTGCCCAACCTACCGACGGCCCCCTTTACCTCTGCCCCTGGGGCCTCTTCTTGGTTTTAAGGAACGAGAGCGAAAGGGGCGTTGATCTTGAGACTTGGGCTATGTCGAACAGGAAGGCCCTGCCAAACTTGAGGTCCTCGATGGCCTAACAGGCGACGATCTCCTCAACTGCTGCTGGACCAGGGGAGGAGGAGGGGCCGGACATCTCCGAGGGCGGGGCTCTGATTTAGACACAGCTTGGTGCACCAGCCGGTCCTTGGTATCTGCCCAGCGTCGGTCTATTGCATTTTCGAGTTCTGTCCGTGGAAACAAGAATTGCGACTCCAACAGATCACCGTTCCTCAAGGCCAGAAAAGACTCGGTGTTGAGCGACCTCTCCATCCTAGACATAGCCGCGTCCCTCCTTACCAGAAGAAGATTAGCCCATAGATTGCACTGAGGTGAGCCAAATAAGAAAACGCCTTGCCCCTGGACTGCAATAGACTGGCAAGCGAGGCGGCACTCACCAACCCTTCCGGGGACCCGTCAGAAGCTATATTGGCAATCATCACAGACCGTCTGCAACATGGAGGCCACCGTAGATTCCATAGCTAAGGCGTCTTGCGGAGACAAGGACGGAGCCACTGACCTCACCTGTTCCAAAGTCAAACCCGGCTTCAGGCAAATGATGTCTGGGTTAAGGTGGCGTGACAACAAAAACGCAGAGCTCGTAGCATAGTACTTCCTATGTCTTGTGAGAGGTGGGGGTAGTAGTTTGGTAGAGCCTCTAGAGCGAAGTGAACCGTCCCGGTCAGAAACAGAGGTGTTAACCTTCTGCAAGACCGACTGAACGTGCCCCGACAACGGCAGCTGAAGAGATGATTTGGGGTCCTGAGTAGCTCCCACCAAGGTTTCCAAGCAAGGAGGAGTGTAAGACGAACGAGCCTGAGTCCTACTTTCCAAATTGTTAAACCCACGAATGAGATCAACTACTTCCGAAAAGGAAGACAGAAACTCCTGCGTGTCCCCCTCCTCCTGCTCAGGCACCGGTGACCGACGACGAGAAGGATGTGTAGGCTCTTCTAATGCGCCTTCTTCACCAAAATTCACAGAAGGGTTAGCAGCCACACTGTCCGAAACCCCTACTAACCTATTTGGGCTGGGTCCAAGAGACAGCCTCTGAGATGGACCCACTGTAACACTAGGCACATCACTACCTCAACAGGTGACTCCAGACTTCCATGAACGGACACGGGCGTGGCGGCCATACGTACGTGAGATGGGGGGGAAACTCGAGCACTCGAGATTGACGGAGAATCCCTTATAATCGAAGTCTTGGAAGCACCAGTGAGAGAGGCAGGCAAACACTCCTGCACCACCTCCGTGCTCACTACCTTCGACCTTTAGACAGGCGCCTTCAGATCTTTATGGCAATGAATAGGCCACGGAGAAGAAGGAGCACTACATCACGTGCACGGGCAGGGGAGGTTGCAACACACTCGCAACGTGCAAGGATGGAAGGGGGTTGTGGGGTGGTTGCACGTTCGAGATTCGGTGGCGAAGCAACCCCTGCAGAAAACAAATCACTAACATTGCCTGAAACCACAGCACTTTCGGCGAAGGAAGGGCAAAGTCCTTAGCCTTCCAACACTTGATACGCCGATGAGGCGTAGAGGGGGAAAAGGGAGAGGAAGACAGGACTAGCTTCTTATGCGCACTCTTCTCGGAAGGCGGGGACGAAGCAACGCGTTTCCTACCAGTCCTCCCAACTGATAAGGCAGCCAACTTCACATCCAATACAGAGTCCAGCTTCTGAAGCACTGCCTGGCATATGACCTTGGACTGATGTCCCAGAGTAGGCTCCGAAGACAAGGAAGGGAGATGTTGCAAACTGGGCGGCAGTGATGGCTTCGCGGCTAAGTGAGGCGGCATCATTGATGGGAGTGATGTCACAAGCTGTGGTGACGTCCCGGCTTCCCCTCTGTGCGAGGAGGAAATACACCACTGGCGGAGGAATACACAAAGATGGACCCCGTGACGTCATCAACGGGGCTGACGCCGCAGCGTCACTCCGATACAAAGCGATGGCAGACACCGGTGGAGCAATACAAGATGGCCGACTGCTCTCACCCGCAGAGACGAGGCCGGGAGGAGGGGGGGATGGCCTGCCTGGTCCGGGAAGGGGGGTGCGAGCCTCCACAAAATGCGCTAGCAACCATCCCCCAAGGACGGGGTATCCCCTAGCCCAAGCGTCTTCCAAATCGCTGCCATTTTGGACGCCTCTGACTCTGGACCCTTCTCGGGAACCAAAAAAGCTCCCGAGGAAGAGGGGGCTACATTACAAAAAATACCCTGGCGACCTCCCAATACTTCCATCGACGAATCAATGGAAGAAAAGGAAGGAGATGCAGGGACAACGCTACTATGGGGGTTGGCTACTATGGAAGACGAAACATCGGGAATAGGAGCAAAGCCCTCCCAAGTAGGAAGAGTGGAGACTCTCCAATGTTCCCTCTTACTATAAAACTTCCTAGAATTTTTGTACGATTCATAATCGTACAAAAATTTGAATGACACCTATTGCATGTGATGTGAGGGTCTGTCTCTGACGAAGCCAAAAAACGAGAACACGGGAACCCAGGAACTCTGGGGCACATATGCTGACGCCGAGAAGGAGCAGAAGCCATAATACCAAGTAAAAAAACACACACACACTAAAGGAAACGAAATGGGCAATGAACCAGGAAAAGGCCAAGAGAGGAAAAAACACAACTCGCCCAGGCGGTTAAGAAAAGACTGGTGTAGATGATCGGCGTTTGACCACTCTTCACCCGATCTACACATGTGTTGCCAGATATCACAAGATTCCTTGCTTTCATCTGCTTTTTAACCGGATCCAGCTAGGCGCTAGAAATTATCCTAATGTTAAGACCGAGGGTTTGTTCGCGTATGAACAACTACGGCTGTTAATTCGGCTGTAAATATTGATGCAAAGGCAGATAATTTAGCTGTATATGCTGTATCACCAAGGATAATAGCACACCCAACACCACTATCTGACTTTGATCCATCTGTATAAATCTTCACATAACTGGCATGGGAACGTCGTGCTCTAAGAATTTTCCTCTCATCTCTTCTTCAGTGCAGTCCTTTTTCTTAAACAATTTCTTGCATACTAATGCTTCAGGAATAAGCCATGGAGGATTTAAAGGATGTTTTACTTCCTGGACTTTCTGGGGTTTGAGATGGTTATCCCTAACAAGGGTTTAGTCGAATTTGGAATGGTCTAGAAGCTCTTGTACCAGAGAAATTCCACGAGTCTGTTTCTTTGAGTACTTGAAAGGAGGGATTTTTGGTAGCACTTTTCATTCTAGCCATGATACAGATCAAGGGGAAGATGATCTGTGTTGACATATATGCTTTCAACAGAAGTTCTAAAAGCCCCTGAGCATATTCTCAACCCCATGCTCTGTACAACATCCAATTCCTTTAGCTTGGTTTTACAAGCTGAGAAATAGATCTGACAGCCATAGTCTAGCTTGGAGCGACACAGCGAGTCACATAGCCTCAAAAGGGATTTCTTATTAGCCCCCAACTAAAACCAGAAAAAACCTTTAAAATATTCAAAGGTTTTTTACATTAATCTTTATGGCATTTATGTGGCTGGCCCATGTTAATTTGTGGTCAATAATCATCCCCAGAAATTTTACTTCATTTTCATAAGGAATGATAGATCCTTTTAAACTACGTAAGTGTGGGAATTTCTTCCACATGCCGGCATCTGGTAAATCTTACTGCAACTGTTTTGGAAGACGAGAATTTAAAACCATTCTCATCAGCCCACTAAGTAATTGCATTAATAGACCTTTGCAGATGTTTACATACTGACAATGAATTATATCCTGTGCAGTATATTGCAAGGTCATCAACAAAAAATGACAAATTTTCTAAGACTTTGTATTTTTCATAGTTACAAACCTGAGGTCTTAACAAGAGGATAATTTCTAGCGCCTAGCTGGATCTGGTTAAAAAACATGAAAGCAAGGAATCTTGTGATATCTGGCAACACATGCGTGGATTGGGTGAAGAATGGTCAAAGACCACTCACCTACGCCACCGCATCAGTCTTTCCCAACTCAGGATGTCTTAACACAGAGGGTCGGCTAGGGGTGGGCAGTATTAAGACCTCAGGTTTGTAGCTATGAAAAATACAAATTGTGTGGAAAATTTGTCATTTGTTCATATGCGAACAAACCTTCGGTCTTAACAATAGGATAGACTCATACTTGGAGGGAGGTACACTCGACAAGAAAACTGAAGATACAGTTTTCATTAGCTTTCGTTCATCCAATTTCCCATTTGTTTTTACTGGAAAGACATAATATCGCTAAATTTACTCTAGAATATGAAAATATACTGCAAATTATATCATATAAGTTAAAACTGCAAAACAAAGCCGTTCAGATACTTAAAAACACGATATATGTCCGAAGTAATTGGAATTTCTCAGATGGATTCGTTCATAGAGATCTGGTAGATAGAATGTGAATTTCTGATTTTAGTACTATGTATCACGACGACAATATTTACTTGTTTTGCTTCATGAACGGGGATATATTGCGTCATTGTAAGTGGTGAATGTAATTATTTTAGTTTCTACAAACTTATGATTGTGTTCCAAAGCAATTAAAGTTAGCTGACATCAATGGCACTTAGTGTTGCAACAGCTAAGGTAGGTTGAACAAATCTAGTTGCATCCGCAGGAGCGTTTTCTATGATGTGAGGAGGAGCCCTAGAACTTCGAGCGGGAAAGCGCAAGTCACTGGATATTGGCTAACGTAACAGATTTCACACTTTGATTACTTTGACGTTGACATGGATCGAATGCTTGTTGCTGTTTACAAAGCTATTGTCTTTAAACATAAATCTTAATCAAGGTTAAAGTAGCATGTCAGCTCAAAGATTTTCTGGCTATATGCTCCCATTACAAAGCAGTTCGTAGTAGCCTACAGCCCTACACGACTGCATTCTTTGCCGCTAGGCTGAAAGATCTCCCACGGTATAAAACTATGATTGCCTGTGCAATACATATCGAGTTATTTGTGGTGATAAATATTTTTACTTTACACAGCTTTTTTCGTGAATGATTTGTGGATGAAACCCGATTTTCAAAAGTAAAGACTATATCAAGAGAGCAAGAATGGCCGCACCCTGTGTCTAAAATTTTTCACGATTTTTTACAATCTTTGAATGCTACGGCAACTGTCGAATGTAATCAAGATTAGGGTATGAATTTCTTAGAGAATTAACTTGAATATTATGATCCTTCAAATTTTATCTAGCATAGTGCAGCACGATCTTGGCAGTCATATCCTATCGCGCAAGCATAGGCCTATCGATAGAGATAATTAATTCATTATATTTTCTTCTGCCTTTTCCCCGTCACAAATCCGTCACCAGTACTATAATTCTCTCTCTCTCTCTCTCTCTCTCTCTCTCTCTCTCTCTCTCTCTCCACTTCTGAAACATACTTTAAAAAAAATATATATTGCCACTCAATCCCCCAAAGAAAATATAATGAAATTAAGTAGTTATAAATAGGCCTAAGCTGTCACATGAGCAGATTTTGCTCCTCTCTCTCTCCCACTTTTAAAACACATTTGAAAAAATATTATTACTCAATCTCTCAAAGTAAATATAATGAATTAAGTATCTATAGACAGACCTATGCTTGCGCTCTCTCTCTCTCTCTCTCTCTCTCTCTCTCTCTCTCTCTCTCTCTCTCTCTCTCTCTTTTCCAAGTTTCTCTCTCTCTCTCTCTCTCTCTCTCTCTCTCTCTCTCTCTCCCCACTTTTGAAATATTTGAAAAAATATTATCACTTAATCTCTCAAAGTAAATAATAATGAATTAAGTGTCTCTATCGATAGGCCTATGCTTGTGCGCTCTCTCTCTCTATCGTCAAAATATTACATTCTTTACTGCACTGTTCCTCACGATTTCCACAAGTACTGCCCAAATTTGAAAACCCTTTCTCTCATTGTTTAAGATCCGTCTTTAATTATGTATGAATTTTACGCCAGTTAGGTGTCAAAGATTACTTATAAATAAGGTTTCACAGTAGGTTTTAAAAAAGGATGATCGATGTTCTACCCTGAACTGACGTTACCAAACCAGCATTAATGAATAATATAGAGCCTGTTTCTACATTCAAGTATAAATGATTATAGGACCTCAACAGAATCTTTATGGGTAAAGTTTATGGAAATCTAGAAAGCAACGAACACTATGATTTTGAAGCTCCGCCCCTTTTCAAGAGTTGCCAGGTGTGGGATTATTGAATAATATACCATGTCCGAAGATTTAAAAAACTGTATCTTAAGTTTCCTTGCCGAGTGTACAAGACATCCTAGACCGGCTGGGGGCCTACCCACCAGTCCTGCTTCCAGAAGAAATGATCTGGAGAGAGACTGAAACCCGTTAACCCTTAAACGCCGGAGCGGTAAATAAAAAAATGACTCCCGTGTGGCGGAGGGGTTTGAGAGTGAGCGTGGAAGCAGAAAAATATTTTTTTCAAAAAAATCAGCGCGCTTAGTTTTTCAAGATTAAGAGTTGATTTTTGGCTCCTTTTTTTGTCATTGCTTGAAGTTTAGTATGCAACCATCAGAAATGAAAAAAAATTATCATTATCATATATAAATAAGGCGATATTATGGATAGCACAAAAACGAAATTTTTTCATATATAATTGTATTCAAATTCGCGCTGTGCACCAAACGGTTAGAGGTAACAAGTTACTTTTTTTTCGTTGTAATGTGCACTAAATTGCGATCATTTTGATATATAACACATTGTAAAACGATAAAAGCAACACAGAGAAAATATTATCACAAAATGATGCATGAATTTGTAGCGCGCGGATGTAAAAAAATAATTTTTTAAAAAATTCACCATAAATCGAAATATTGTTATAGAGACTTGCAATTTGTTTCAAAATGAAGGAGAATGATTGAAGATTACGATACTGTAAGTGTTTTAGCTTACAATGCAGTTTTTCGGGCCATTTCGAACGAGTTAAAGTTGACCGAATGTCAAATTTTGTTTAAAATTTTTATTTATATGCAAATATAAAAAAAAATGAGAAATGCTACACCTTCCAATATTTGTTTTTTTTTTATATTGTGCATGGTTTTGCGCACATTTTTCATATATAAAACTCTAAAAAACAAAAAAAAAGCGTAATATTTGAAAAGGCTCAAAATATTAGGAGAATGTGACCTACGCGTTTCCGAGATTTTCGGCCGAGAATCGGCGCGCGGACGGAATAAAAATATTTTTTTCAAATATTCACCATAAATCGAGATATTGTTCTAGAGACTTGCAATATGTTTTTAAATTGAAGATAAATGATTAAATATTACTAGACTGTAAGATTTTTATGTTACAAAATGCGTTTTTTTTTACCATTTCGGTTGAGTCCAAAGTTGACCGATCGTAGTTTTTTTTCGTACTTATCGTACTTTATATGCAAATATTTCAAAAATGATAAATGCTACAACCTTCCAATATTTTTGTTAATTGTGCACGTTTTTGCGCACATTTCCATATATAAACCTCTAAAAAAAGCGTAATATGAAAAGGCTCAAATATTAGGAGAATGTGACCTACGCGTTTCGGATATTTTCGGCCGAGAATCGGCGCGCGGAGGAATAAAAATATTTTTTTCAAATATTCACCATAAATCGAGAGTATTTGTTCTAGGAGAGACTTGCAACATGTTTTAAATTGAAGATAAATGATTGAATATTACTAGACTGTAAGATTTTTATGTTATAAATGCGTTTTTTTGACCTTTTCGGTTGAGTCAAAGTTTGACCGATCGTAGTTTTTTCGTACTTATCGTACTTTATATGCAGAATATTTCAAAAATGAGAAATGCTACAACCTTCCAATATTTATTGTTTATATTGTGCATGTTTGCGCACATTTCCATATATAAACCTTCAAAAAAAAAAAGCGTAATATGAAAAGGCTCAAATATTAGGAGAATGTGACCTACGCGGTTTAGAGATTTCGGCCGAGAATCGGCGCGCGGAAGGGGAAAACAAAAAAAATATTTTTTTTCAAAAATTCACCATAAATCGAGATATTGTTCTACAGAACTTGCAATTTGTTTTAAAATGAAGATAAATGATTGAATAATTACTAGACTGTAAGATTTTTATGTTATAAATGCGTTTTTTTACCTTTTTCGGTTGAGTCAAGTTGACCGATCGTAGTTTTTTTCGTACTTATCGTACTTTATATGCAAATATTTCAAAAATGATAAATGCTACAACCTTCCAATATTTTATTGTTTATTATTTGTGCATGTCCAATTGCGCACATTTCCATATATAGACCTTTAAAAAGCGTAATATTGAAAAGGCTCAAATATTAGGAGAATGTGACCTACGCGTTTCCGAGATTTTCGCCGAGAATCGTCGCGCGGAGGGGAAGGGGAAAAAAATATTTTTTTCAAAAATTCACCATAATCAGATATTGTTCTAGAGACTTGCAATATGTTTTAAAATGAAGATAAATGATTGAATATTACTATACTGTAAGATTATTATGTTATAAAAGCGTTTTATGACCTTTTCGGTTGAGTCAAAGTTGACCGATCGTAGTTTTTTTCGTACTTATCGTACTTTATATGCAAATCATTTTCAAAAATGATAAATGCCCCTACAACCTTCCAAAATTTTTAGTTATATTGTGCATGTTTTTGCGCAACATTTCCATATATAAAAACCTTTAAAAAAAAAGCGTAATATGAAAAGGCTCAAATATTAGGAGAATGGTGGAACCTACGCGTTTCCGGAGATCGGCCGAGAATCGTCGCGCGGAGGGGCAAAAAAACTATTTGTTTTTTTTCAAAAATTCACCATAAATCGAGATACTGTTCTAGAGACTTGAAATTTGTTTTAAAATGAAGGTAAATGATTGAATATTACTAGACTGTAAGATTTTTATGTTATAAATGCGTTTTTTGACCTTTTCGGTTGAGTCAAAGGTGACCGATCGTAGTTTTTTTCGTACTTATCGTACTTTATATGCAAATATTTCAAAAATGATAAATTGCTACAACCTTCCAAAATTTTTTGTTATAATGTGCATGGTTTTGCGCACATTTCCATATATAAACCTTTAAAAAAAGCGTAATATGAAAAGGCTCAAATATTAGGAGAATGTGACCTACGCGTTTCCGAGATTTTCGGCCGAGAATCGGCGCGCGGAGGGGAAAAACATATTTTTTTCAAAAATTCACCATAAATCGAGATACTGTTCTAGAGACTTGCAATTTGTTTTTAAAATGAAGATAAATGATTTAATATTACTATACTGGTAAGATTTTTATGTTTATAAATGCGTTTTTTGACCTTTTCGGTTGAGTCCACGTTGACCGATCGTAGTTTTTTTCGTACTTATCGTACTTTATATGCAAATATTTCAAAAATGATAAATGCTACAAACTTCCCATATTTTCTGTTATATTGTGCATATTTTTGCGCACATTTCCATATATAAAACTATAAAATAAGCGTAATATGAAAAGGCACAAATATTAGGAGAATGTGACCTACGCGTTTCGGATATTTTCGGCCGAGAATCGGCGCGCGGAGGGAATAAAAATATTTTTTTCAAATATTCACCATAAATCGAGATATTGTTTCTAGAGACTTGCAATTTGTTTTAAGTGAAGGTAAATGATTGAATATTACTAGACTGTAAGTAATTTGCTTACCCAATATATAATATATATATATATATATATATATATATATATATATATATATATATATATATATATATATATATATATATATATATATATATATATATATATATATAATATATATATAATTTTTTTTTTACACGTAAAATATATATATTACATTCTTCGATTCTGGTACCAATACATAAATAAAAGGAATGCAGGTGACACTTCTCTTTTCGCATACAATGAAATGTCTTATTATTATTTTATCATGCACACATTCAGATATATAAAAAATTGTAATAAATATAAAACTAAATATAAAATAAATGCAGATACTCACTCGTAATCCTGACTCTTTCGTTCTATTCTTGTTTTCTCCCTCCTCCATTGAAGAGTCTTGCATTTTTTTTCCACTCGACATGACGAGGTACAGGTGGAGGAGGGAGACGCGCGCCCTTACTGCTGATGGACCCGGCGGCCCCGTGCGCCCTCCGCTGTCGGTTTAGGGGGCGCGCTCCAATACATGACCTTATGTGGTACTTTCGGTCACACTCCCCTATCCTGCAAAGAGCAACTTTGCAGAGACGACAGAAGAACCGGGTGTCTCTCCTTCTGCCATTCATATGGCACACCCGGCACCGTTTCTGCCTTCGCCCTTCTAAGGCCTCCAGTATGTGTTCCCCTGGCTGCAGCCGACACGCAGGGTCCACTACCCGACGAGAAGCGGTGATGGCGGGGCCGGCAGCAAGAGAGGCGTCGTCAGCAGGGGCGTCAGCAGCAGGGCATCGTCAGCAGGGGCGGCGGCAGCAGGGCGTCGTCAGCAGGGGCGGCGGCAGCAGGGGCGTCGTCAGCAGGGGAGTCGTCAGCAGGGGCGGCGGCGGCGGCAGCAGGGGCGGCGGCAGGTCGAGCGAAGTTGGCCCTCCTATCTGCCCTTTCCTCTAGGGGCAGATCTGCAGCTCGGGGCAGGGGGTCAGTTTTATGGAAGGCCACTCATCGGGATCGAAGTTGATGAGGGCATTCCCGGCTACCTCTAGGAACTGTATGTAGGTCAACCTCGGAAGATTGTCACCGCGGTACCCACAGTACAGTATGTAGGCATTTTGGAGGGCCAACTGAAGGATGATTTGAGGAGCTTTTGTGTCCACCTTCTGGTTCTCCTGCGAAGGGATAGTACTGGATGAGCTGATCAAAGAGATCAACTCCTCCCATGTGCCTGTTGTAGTGCCAATGACAGTAGGCCGCTCGGTACGAAACTCCTCAAACACAACTCTGCCCTGTCGACGTGTCTTCTTCCGCTGTACGATCTCTTCTTGGATGGGTTCATGACTCGTCGTAATCATGAGGACGAGTCGGACACCCTTCCAACAGATGACGAAGACAGCGCCCTTCCGCCGCCACTCTGTCTCTCCTCTTGCCAGGTGTTGCGGATGACTAGCGAACCTCTTGAGGACATTCGGGGCCCCACGCACCAACCGAAGGGTACCACTGACGTGAACACCTGCTTCATACAGTTCCTGGGCCAGGGATACCGAGTTATAATAATTATCCATAAACAGGTGATATCCCTGGTTACGGAAACGTCCCACAAGGTTGAATACAGTGTCACGCAGCGTGGAGAAGACCCCGGTATACACTGAAAAGTCCACAACGTATCCAGTGTTGGCCTCGGTAATGAGAAAGAATTTCACACCATATTTCTTTGGCTTCTTAGGGTTATACACTTTTATACTAAGACGTCCTTTGTAAGGCATCATCCCCTATCCAAAGACAGGTTCTTTCCAGGAATCACGAGATTACTACACCGCTCACGGATATAATCCAACACTGTACGCACTAAAATGAGGCGATCACTGTTATTCCGGGGTATGGCCCTTCGGTTGAAGGCGTTGAAGTACCTGTCCATCGCCAGGAAATTATCACGGGACATAACGCCAGGCACATTCGGCATACATAAAAAATAATTTCTCCTCCAATATTGCCTGACGTCGACAGCAGGTGTCATACCAAAATAAATGTGGAGCCCCAAAAAATGTGCCATGTCAATGAGTTGGGGCAACCCCGGCCAGTAAAAAATCACGACAAGGTCGTCTTTCAGCTCATACCGGCAGTTAC
Source organism: Macrobrachium nipponense (assembly GCF_015104395.2). Lineage (NCBI taxonomy): Eukaryota > Metazoa > Arthropoda > Malacostraca > Decapoda > Palaemonidae > Macrobrachium > Macrobrachium nipponense. The sequence goes on from NC_061108.1 coordinate 99,577,691, forward strand.
CGAGCGTAAGTCCACCGTCTCGTGTATCCAGGTATTCCAGCAATTCCCGCGTCAGGAAAAGCTGGATGAACCCCAAAACAGTCAGGGGTACTGGTACGGTCATCCCAGGGGTTGCCGTGAAGGGGTGCATGTTAGGAGGGGTGGGGTCCTCCGTCCACCCCTCGTCACTCCCCAACGACCGACCTTCACCTTGGCTGGCGCGACGAGCCGACCTTCTACGTGCCCGCGCACGCGCACCGCACAGGGTGCGAGCACGATGCACAATACCCCCCCCCCCCCCCCCCCCCCCCCCCCCCCCCCCCCCCCACCCCCCCCCCCCCCCCCCCCCGTTGGCCCATCACCCTCACTTAGGCCCTCACTTTCTGTATCGTCCTCTGCAATAAAACTTGAGCCCGTATCCCCACCCTCCCCCTCCTCCTCAGATTCCCCCTCGTATGCACTGAATTCGAGCTCACTTTCGGGATGTGAGCCTCGAACGGACATTGGGGGCAAATATTCATCCTCACTTTCATCGGGACTGATGTCCTCATCACTCGATGACCATCCGCCATCAAAATGAGGACTTGCGACATGTTCCCGATCAAGCTCCGAAAGATATTCGTCTATGTCCCTTGGTTGGAGGCCTCCCAAATGCCTACGAATGCCCCTAAGGACGCCCACATGCTTCCTAGGGGTAACCAAAGGCATACGATGTGTTCCCAAAACACTTTCAGCCACACGTGGCCGCACAGAACGGCCTTGAGGCGCGGGGTCATGCTGGGTGCTTGGCCCCTCGCCAGCATCCAGGTCCAAAACTCGTCTTACACGATCCCTTCCGACGGGTAAAACGCGCCTTTCACGGTTCACACGTCATTGAGACATATCTAGGAATGTCCTGTAGCAATACAAATGCTCAAAGTCTCGCACAAGTCCAGAAAACACGCTTTTCACGAAAGATCGCTCTCGGATGGTGCGCTACTGATGCTGGCTGGAGCGAGAAGAAGGGATATCGCGCATGCGCACCTGGGTCACGCTTCAAAACAAAACAAGGCCTTGATCCGTGAACTCCCAGCATTCCCCAAGGCGCGTGATTCAAAAGTTTTAGGCTGGTAGGCCTATAAGTATTTTTCCGCGAATTTAAAAAAAAACTTTCGTATGTCGACGTAAAATACGTCCAGTCGGCACCCGACAGACAATTTATCTCGACGTAAAATACGTCCAGTCGGCGTTTAAGGGTTAAGAAGCTAGATAAATTGAAATCTAACCACTCAGAGTTTCATAATTTTTCGTTCACCTGCCTGATGCACGATTCATGCCTTATTTATCTATTTTTCTTTCAAAAGATGGAAGAAATCATGTGTAATGACGTTAAAAACAGTCACTGATATCTTTAGAACATTATGTTATGTTATTGTGTAAAACTATTTTCCTATAGCAAAATTGACGTGAACGAAACGAAGTGACAAAAAACGTCATATCACAACCATAGATATACATTAGCAAATAGATAGGAGACACCTATCACTTGTAGTATCGCATAAACATAGTCCTTAAATTATCATTTCAATATTAAGTTCAAGGTAGTTGAACTATTCCATTTGTTAAATTTTACAGAAAACATTGGAATCTCACAAAATGCTATTAAATTAAAAAAAAAAACGAAAAAAAAAAAACGATATCTTAACAGTGTGAACCAGGCGACCTCACTCTATAGCTTTTGATATTATGTGCACGGGAATCTAATGTTAATATGTCATTTATCGGTCTAAGAAACATCCCTCGATGAGCGAGAGAATTATTGCGCTGCATTCGGTGCAAGTTCCTGTTGGAGAGATATCAAGAAAGCTTAATAAATAAGAGAGAATCATACATAGATGAATAAAATCGTTTAAAGAACGGCAAAATTTAGAACGGGCCTAGAGGTGGAACACCTCGAAGCACCACATGAAAGCAAGACAATACAGTAGTGTAAATGTTGCTGAGCAGCATTCATTTGTGAACTTTGAATTCTAGTGCCTCGTCACGACATTGCTGAACCAGGAATCATACGCTTATGACTGGTGTCTGATGAAAACTTTAGATGGAGAGGAAGAGATTTTTAAATCTACACTTGAAGTCTTTGGTAGTTGTCTAATGAATAAGTCTAATGAATAAGCAAACTTATCTTTTGATGGATGAGAGATTCAGTTAGGCTTACTCTTTTTGTTTTGTTTTTTATCGGTGGCCAGTGAATACCACGGATAGGGAGGGAAACTGTTTCAATGCTGCATGCATTTTTTTCTTCAAAACTTAAAGAATACATTTTAATGGTAGATACTTTATTAACATTGGCCTAATCCTTCCATCACTCCTATACGCCACCTCCGCTCTCTTCTACGTCTCAGGCGACTAAATCCGACAAGTTCTCACTACGAACTCCTTCTCATGAAAGCACCACAATGATAACAGTTATTTTAAAATTCCCAGCACCGACAACGGACGCCTTAAAATGCATGTTTATAAATTATTTTCTGTTCAAAGAAACTATCTTTCATTCCACAAAATATGTAGCCGTCAAAGAGCAACCCTTGATTAAAGCAGTAGGCTTTTCTTGAAAGAAACGAAAAGAAAAAAAAACATATGAAATAGACTTAAACGAGAACGTCACCTTTCATATTTCTTATCCTTTCAGCTACTTATAATATGCTTATGGTAGTAGGTATAGTACGTATACATGTGAAACTAATTTGAATTAATTTCTATTTAGAAAAAATGAATAGCTACAGAAAGATCAACCTAAGAAAGCTTTAAGGAAAGTAAGCCTTTCTTAATGTATTTCAGTTTTGACTCCCACAGCTTTCCAAGGTGTCCAAATGAAACAGGATGATATGCAAGGAATTCGATCAAAAATAAGACTGAATTATATTCGTTTGATTTTTTAATGATTGCTTTTTAACTTTGAATAGCTAGGTCTGAGTAAATTAATGTTAAGTAATTATGAAAAGGATAAGAAGAAAGGCGAACATGGCTAATAAAACAAGAATAACGGGAATAGTAAAATCAAGCAGAATAATATATATATATATATATATATATATATATATATATATATATATATATATACATATACATATATATATATATATATATATATATATATATATATATATATATATACATATATATATATATATATATATATATATATATATATATATCTATATATATATATTTATTGTCGATTTAAATATTCATTAATATTACGTATCCGAGAGAGTATACTGCTGAAAACTGACCTAGGCAAATCATGTGGGAAAATCAGACGTCCAATTTAGGCCCACTAAATGTGTTATGCAAATTATTTTATTGTTCAAAGGACAAAATTAGTTTAACTAAACATCGTTTTCAAAGAATATTAACGCCTTGATGTATTATTTATCGGCTGTAGGAGACGAAATGACAACACCCCAGTGCAGTACGATACGTTGAGTCAAGACTCGAGCGGCAGCAAAGCCAACTTCAAAAACTTTGGTATGCTGTCACGAAGCTAGAGTTGAGAATAAAATTAAAAATCGTGGACCCATCGGTATATATTTTCCTTACTTTGCAATATAATTATCTTTAATACACTGAATAAGTGTACTCAGTTCTAATGTAATTTATTTCAAGTATAGCACCTAATCTGGCACCTGCATATGGCAATATTTCCATAACGAACAATGAATTAAGAAACTACGCCAATTCTTCGTTGGCCGTCTGTACATTGATATATGGGAGAACCTTTGTATAGGGAACCAAAGAGAAACTTTGACTGTCCAATAGCAAACCAATACACCAGGGTTTGTACTACTCCCAACCCCTCCTTGCCAAGGAATAGAGCATATGCTACCGAATGAAGGGTATGATATTTGTATATTAAGCGACCACACTATCGGTATGACTACCTTACTCACCTGTCTGTATCAGACCAGTCCAGCGAATGACGTGTCTATTCCTTAACCCGCCCGAAATTATCCTGTTGTTAAGACCGAAGGTTTGTTCGCGTATGAACAAATGAGCATTTAACAGGAGGCAAGATTTTTTTTTTATTACATTATTTATTGCCACTGAAAAGAGTGTTACTATTAAAACGCTACCTTGGGGAACTCCTTCCTCCTGCACAAGAGGTTGGGAGAAAGAGTTCCCCATTTTTACCTTAAAAAATCTGTGTGTTAAAAAGGAATATATAAATCTGATCATTCTTCCACATATGCCCATTTTGTGCAGTGTCATATGCTTTTTCGAGGTCAAAAAATACTCCAATGGTCTGACATTGCTTGGCAAATCCTTGCTGGATTTGGTTGGTCAGCTTCAGTAAGGGATCAAGGGTGGAGCAGTTTTTCCTGAAACCAAATTGAAATGATAATATTAATTTTTAGTTTTTAAGTGCCAAACTAGTCTAATATTTATCATTTTCTCCATCAGCTTACACACACAGCTGGTAAGAGCTATTGGTCAATAGCTGGTGGATAGGGAATCTTTATAATTATGGCTTTTTAATAGGAACATCTATGGATATTTTCCAGTCATTGGGTAAAATTCCAGTTTCCCATATTTTTTTTATAATCTTGAGTAAATATTTTTTGGCATCGTCTAGGAGGTGTTTAAGCATTTCATATATGATTATATCCTCACCTGGAGTTGTGGATTCACTAGAGGAGAGCGCCTCCCATAATTCTCTCAAGGAAAACTTGTAGTTGTATGGTTCAGATTATCCTGAATCGAATTCCAGAATAATTTCAGAATTCCTAATTATTTTAAATTCTCGAGAATAATTGTTGGCGCTGGAAACTTCAGAAAAGTGTTTTCCTAGCTTATTGGCAACTTCATTGGGCTCTATGATCAGAGTGTCATTTATTTTTAATGAGGGTAATGGTGAAGCAACAAATTTCCCACTCAGTTAACTTATTTTGTGCCACACCACTTTCAGTGAAGTCTTTGAGTTTATTCCATTAATAGTATAGTAAAGCCAACTTTCTCTTTCAGCTCTCTTATAAAAGACCGTTGCTTGGCTAAAGCACCTTTGTAGACTAATTTTGACTGAGGAGAGCCACTAGTTTTGTAACGTCTGTAGCACTTCCTAGTAACTTTCCTCAGAATACCACAAGTCTTATTCCACCAGGGAACTGCAGGTCTATGCAGTTTGCCTTTTGTTTTGGGAATCGAGCCTTCAGCACTCTTCAGTGTAGATTCAATAAAGTAATCATAAGCATCTAGATAAGAATGAAATGACTCAAACTTTCTATCTAGTTTGATGCCCTTACTAAATTTATCCCAGTCTGCATCCTCTACCTTCCACTTCGGTAAAACTTCAGATGGACCATTCACAGCATATATTTCAAATGGATCGGTTAATGATCACTCCCATTTAAATTTCCGTTAACAGACCAACTAAAATCAAGGTGGATACTTGTTGAAGAGATACTAAGGTCCAGTAAAGAGAAACGATAATCTTGAATGCTGTGGAAAGTCATTGACCCATCATTATATAGGGTAACATCATTCCTATCAATTAGGTCTTCAATTAATTCCCCTTTACTGTCTAGAAATCGACCTTCCCAAAGGGGGTTGTGGGCATTGAAATCTTCTAGGAGAAGTAAAGGAGCTGGAAGTTGGTTGATTAAGGACTGAATATCTTCACTGTTAAAAACAAGATCTGGTGGAAGGTATAATGAGCAGACTGTTATTCTCTTTTCCAAGATGACTGAAATAGCAACAGCTTGTAGAGTTGTATTTAACTGTATTATGGAGTGCTGCAGAGATATATTAACAATAATTGCAGCACCTCCATGGGCCCAACCACCACTTGGGAGATAGGAGTTATATATTGAATAACTTAGTCCAGGATTATAAGGAGAGTTGCCTAACATTGTCTCTTGCAGGCATATAACTCCTGGTTTGGATTCATGAATTAAGACTTTAAGGTCTTCTGTGCGGGCTCTGAGACCTTTACAGTTCCACTGAAGGATATCGAACATGAATGTTAAGGTGTTAAAATTTGCTACTTCCCACTGCTTAGAAGGGAAGTACTGTTCCTAGTGCGGAGAGGAAAGTTCTCCTTTATAAGTGATTGTTTCTTTAATCCCCTTTCATTTGAATTGGGATTTAGGGTTTTTGGCTGACCATATTTCTGGTTATGATCCTGATCAGAATTTCTACTGTGATTCTGTGAATCACAATGTTCATTTGTCTTAGGGTGGCAAGACCGATCAGAACTCACATGTTTTTGGGCTGAACTTCCAAAACACTGAACCCATTAGAGGTTTTTATTTTAAAGCTATCACTATTTGGGGATGTATGCCTTGTGCGCTTCTTGGTGGTTGTAATTGTAGTTTTGTTTTCATTTTTGTTTGTGGCTGTGACAATTGATGACTCTGAATTAGCTCTAACTAATTGGGCTTGCTACCTTGGCTTATTCTTGTTGGAAGTGTTTTTGGAACAGCTTCCCGAATTATTCATTGATTTTGGCTCCCTTTTTCTTGGAGGTGAGCCTGCAACTATCATATTAGTCACCTTTGTATTGATTTTGGGAGGTGAGTTTTCTGTACTTCTTGAAGTACAACTTTTGGTGTTGGACTCCAAGGCACTAGCAGATGAAAATTCCTTGACAGATTGGGGATTTTCATTATTTACAGTCCATGGAGTAGCAGGTGTGTAATGCCTACTATCAGATAAGAGTTATTAGTTGCCTTACATTGCTGGTATTTTTCATCAGATAAGAGTTATTAGTTGCCTTACATTGCTGGTATTTTTCATAAGTTTTATTACTGAAGCATAGGTGGAGTTGGCACTTTTGTTTGCCCCCATTATCAAAAAATTTGCTTCGCTAATGCTGATATGTATATTCATTATCGACCACTGCTAATACTTATTCTTCAAATCTGTATCTGAGGCAAGCCCTAGAATTTGGAGAGTGATCACCCTTACATTGAAAACAGTATTGGGCTGCTTCGCAATCATCAAAATTATCACGCTCCGCAGAGCACACAGAACATCTTTTCTTGTTTCCACATGAGTTTTGAAAGTGGCCATATTCAAACCATTATCGACACTGTTTAGGATTTCTTTTATATCTTTTAACCTGCATCCTCTCATGGCCAACAACGATTAACCTGCATCCTCTCATGGCTAACAACGATTAACCTGCATCCTCTCATGGCCAACAACGATAGTATCAAGTACGTAATTGGAGGAGAAGGTTAAAAGGATAGCTGCATCCCCTCCTAGTTTTTTACGTGAGAAACACTAGGAGGACATCGATGGAGAATCTCCTCCTCTTCAAAAAACTGCAGGTCTTTTGAGTATACTACCCCTTTCAGTGTGTTAAAGAATCTATGTGATGCCATACATTCGATATTTTCACTTTCAGGATGTTTATAATTAGATAGTAAAATTGCTTGGGCTTCATTACCAGCTTTTATTAGCAAGTTCTTTCCATAACATTTTATATTTCCAATGGGAATGGAACCTACCTTGCTCTCAATACATTCAGCAGCCTTTATAAAATTTTTCCCTCCTTCCTTGTAGCTAGCAACATGCCATATAGGGGTAGGAGTGCTCTGGTACATGGTGCTGGTCCATGTTCTTCATTCTTTGGGATAAAATCAAATGGATCATCATTTAAATTTTTCACTGAAAACATTTTCGTGCTAAGAACTGAATCATTGAGAATGTGGCCATGGAGTCTTTGTTGTGCCTCACTAGCTTCCAAGGGTGAGGAAAATTTAACATGAGCAGAAAATGACTACCTGTCTTTTTCTAGAAGTAGTAATTTCATTCTCTCCACTTTACCAAATTGTTTCATTACACTGTACAAACATTCATAATCTAATGACAAATTTATAATAGTGCAATGAAGGACTCTACTGTTTGGATCAAATCCACCAGATTTACTAAAACTCCCGGTTGTCTCAGTGTTTGCTTCTGTCTGATAGCTGAGCTCAAATCCTTGTTCATGTCCAAAGTCGTTGCCAGTCCCAGTAAGTCGTCAGATCGAGGGGAGGGAGAACTAGTAACCAAATCCATAGAATTATGCCGGTTCGCATTCAGAAGTCCAAAAAGTGCACATCCAACATCCAAAAGCCCTGCTGAGACCCCAACAGCACATCAGAAAGGGAAACCAAAGCAGCCTCTAATGCCCAAACTCCCCACCCCAACAAACCGTACAAGCCCACAAAGCGATCCCAGGATACTAAGCATGCACACACCAGACCACCTCGCACAAACCGGCTCACCTACACACCCAAAACTGCTTGGTTTTATCAAGAAAGTATTGTGGATCAGTCAGGTATTCGCATTCTCCACCAATGGCACAAGTGAGAACTGACTCCCAATAGTCCACCCCATACCCTACCCTTTCAGGATAGCATCAATATGCTTGCAGTGGCCCAGGTATAAGCCAATCCGCCTGCTGGGAGTTCTGCCCCCACTAATGGGGACTGACTCCCCACTCCAAACGTATTGGTGGGCTTCCGGACAGAAGCCAGGAGTCCCATCCCCAAACACCAGCCCCCCCTGGATTCCGATGGGCTGATCCCTTGATGGTTCTGCCCTCAAGATGGTAATAGGAAAATCCCATCACTATCTTTTAGGTCCAAACCATATCGGGTGGTGACTCAACCACCACAACTCCCACAATAAGCTTTGAATGCAAACCCCTTCCAAGGCACGATCCCTTCTCAGACTCACCTAAGCAGTAAAATTTTTCAAAAAGTGGAAAATTCCACTAAATTACTCAAAAAAATGTCTAATATTTTAAATACAGGAAACTCTTGGACTCAAACTCGGGAACAAATTCCAGGGGTTCAAGAGCCCCCTCACTACGTCAAGGTGGCCTCACTTTGAGGGGGCCATCTAGGTATGAAGGCATGATAAAATTGTATAAATAAGATTAGCATTTCCTTAAAATAATGCAAATGTATGTGTACATTTTTGTATAATGTAACAAAACAAATTCAACTCTAATAGTGAAAATTACTGTGCTTTGATTCTCTATAATCAGTGGTAAAGGAATAAAATAAATATTTACAAATATATGAAATAGCATTTCATATTCATACTCAGATATGTATGTTTACCTTCTAAAATAAGAAAATTTTTTTATATCAACAAGTAGTTTTCATATTAAGTCTCAAAGCAAATCCAACTCTAATGGTATATAAGAATAAAGCATATTTACAAGTGGAATTCAAAGCAATTGAATTCAATGATTGATTACGCACCAGGTCGCACCCCGCTTATTGACTCAAATGGCCTGAGCTCCAGTCTGCCAAGCGAGCTGGAGGCTAGGATCAAACAATCACAACTGTATATGACAGCAGGAAAATACCTCAGCACACTGAGGCCATGCTAGCCCTTTCTGTAACGTACCAAAGTACTGCCAAAGCAAAAACCCGGTAGTTAATTATTCTCAACTGACAGGAACATATCTGCCTGTGGCTTCCCAAAGCCTACCAATAACACCATTCCCTCCTTACTACATTTCAACCTCCACCTTTGTCTCTGCAAAGGAAAATTGATGAGTATCTGTGGTACGGGGGATCCCCTACCAGTCTCACTGTATGTACGATCTTGCGAGACTGTCACATCAACCCTACGAGCCGAGCAATTGCCGCGCGAGCAATCACCAGTAAGGTGTGTCACCACCCCTTCCTTCCACACCGTGCCAGAGTCATGACAGTGAGCAGACTCAGTGTCACCGACTCTATCTGTATGCACCGACTCTATCTGTACGCTCATCGGTAGATTTACCTGCACTTGGGGAAACTCACAAACGAGAACCCAAAACTGTATTAGTCCTAAAGGCAGAATCTCTAGGACTAGAAGTAGAAGTCTGAGCCGAAGTTTGAACTCCTACGGTCCCCTACTCGCGCCCTTGAGGGCGATGAGACAGTTTCCATTCCCGAAGGAACGTGGGAACCAGCGGAAGGCCCACCTGTCTCCCCAGAATGGTGAGACAGACCCTTAGAAGCCCCAGAATGAGACTTTTGGGGGGGGGGAGACAACATTCTTCTTTCTTGGCAGGGGAGCCTCGAAAGATGAAGGGGAAGAGGCAGCAGATGACGACGACAACGAAGACTAAGATGAGGAAGAAGACAACAACACCTTGTGCTCCTTCTTGGACTACTTCTTTGTCAGCTTCCTCAGGGCAGTAGTCAGATCCCCAATCCTAGGTGCCACTGGAGCGGCTGCCAAAGCAGCTGGGACAGAAGGTGGCAACACCATGGCAGCTCTCTCATAATCAGGAACTGGTACAGCAGCAGGCACAGGCACGGATATCACAGGCTTGAAGGCAACCAGCGGAAGATCCAGTAGGGATGTCACTCTTGGTGGATGTTGATACGTCGCTGGGGGACACAAGACGGCATAACCTGGAGGAGGAAGGGCAGGTACAGATCCGCCCTTGAAGTATGGGGCACAGATGAAACCACCACCAAAGGTGTTACGGTGGTCACATGCTGGGTATAAACCAGGTTAGAAGGTGCCACATACCCAGGTATGGACAAAGTCATAGTCGTTCCTACAGTGGCACCATGAGTCACAGGGGCAGACGAGAAATGGTGCATCAGCCCCTGGAGTGAAGGTACACCAGGCAGCCCCAGCTTCAGCCAAACCTGTTGCAAGTCCCCAACCGCAGAGGCAGCCACACCTGAGGAAGCAAAAGTCAGGTTAGTAAGAGGAGCCCCTACTCGCCATGAAGGGGAAAAATCCCCACCGGAGCGACCAGAAGCCCCCAACTACAACTCCAAGTCAGCTACCTTCCCCCCTCTTCTACACTTGACAAGTCTACCGAAGAAGTGGAGGGAGATATTCCCCCCGAAGGGAATATCTCCTTTACAAGGAGGGAGAAAGGAAGACGAAGGATTGCCCACCAATGAAGTTGTCGGAGGTGTGTAACCCTCTGACGAAGCCTTGAAAGAATTCCCCCGAGATCGCTTCCTCCCCCTTTATACCTTCCCCACTGTTCTGCCAACCAAGAGACACAAGCATCACATGACTTTTCAATAGTACACTCGCCCTTAACACTTCACGCAAAGGGCATGAGGACCAATCTTTATTTTTCAGCGAAAGAGAATGGGGGGCACTTAAGCTTATGAGATTTGTGCAAGACAAACAAAACAGGCAAACAAATTACACAGATACAAACAGCAGGGAAAGATCTCACAAGTTTGAATAATCTTCATATGATGACAATAGGACAGAGCGAAAGCACGTCTGTTCACCATGGCGGCAAAGTGGTATATTTACATCAAGTCGGGCAAAACTCCCGACTACCAGACAAGCAGTTACTGCCTAACTACCTTTTTATTATTCTTTTATGACCAAAGTCCAGCCTATGCTGAAAGTAATTCCTTATGTAAAGGACCAAGGGTTTGTATAACATGTATGAACAAACTGTATACAGGAGAAAAACAGCCAGAGTCAAAATTATCACAGCCAATTCACATCATGTGCACAAGGACACAGCAAGAAAAATAATTGTGATGAATGTAAACATTCCAACAACACAGGTGATTACAGACAGCCCATCCACGTTAGCCAAGCATCATTCTTTTGTTTAGAGTGCAGATTGTACCTGACAGCACGAAGATGTTAGCTAACTTCAAAAGCAGATGAGTTCATCCCAGTTAATTCCATTTACCGGCAAAACTTTGAACAGAAACACATGAAAATAACAAGATATAGTCCCAATATGCTACCTTTCCCTGAAATGCATGGGACAAAAAATGAAAAAAAAAGAAAAAAAGTAAGGAGCCTTACTTGCATGGCAAGAACATGAAAATACAATATAAACAAAGAATGGTTTAATTTTACTTCAGACCAGTGGTCCATGCACCCTTTTACCATATGTTAGAATGTCATTCTACCCCCTCCCCTTTCCAAAATTGCCCACCTCAAAAGTTGCATGCCAAATAATATGCAACAAAATGCTATGACAAACACACAAGCCCAGTGTGACTTATCAGTAATGCAGACCGATCCATGCTGCATTTTGTGAGGTCCTAGAGCCAGTCCTGCCAATCTAAGGTCACAATCCCTCCTAACCTTGAAACTCTAAAATTCCTCCCTGATTGAGAACTGCTGCAGTTTAGACAGATGCTTGAGGTTTGAGTTTTTATACCCTAACCTCAAGTTTCCTGGATATGCATGGTACAAAAGGCATATTCGTAACTCACTTTAACCAAAATTTTTTTCCAGCAAAAGTTGTTACCTACTTAGATTTTTTCTAAGTGGTTTGTTGAAGTCAACACTATCACAAAAGTGGAGCTCCCAACTGGATTTTATCAGTCAAGTGCACTGTGAGAAAGGATGGACTATTTGCCTGGAATATCTTCTGGAACCGTAAGTACATCGGAAAATGCTGAACCAAGATCAGTTGTTTTGTTATAAGTTTCACAAATTATGTAGGATTTTGGAAATCATGCACCACTTGAAAAAGCCGGTTACCGTCTGCAGATATGGCAAATTTTATTCACATACAGGTGAAACTTACAAAGACAAGAAAAGATGGCAAAATAAATTCTCAATTAGTAATATCATAAGCTACCTTCTTGCAAAGTTCTCATCTTCCACCATAGAAGTTAATTTTAATTGTGAAACACGAGTTAACCCTCTATAGTCTGACAACCAGCAGCCTTCAACACCTAGGGAAGATCCTGCAAATCAAAGATGTCAGTCCTACTGATAGTTCTGATTTAAATTACATCAAGTTTATGGAATTTTTACAAACTATTATCTTGCACTATGTTAAGGACCTAGTGCCCTAGGTTAGGGAGGACCTTTGTAAAATTCATGACTTTTATAAAAGTGTTCTAACTGCAAAGTTAGGTTACGTGGTGGATGTAGTTAAGTGAGGACCCAGCATCCTATGTTAGGTTAGGAGCTGGAGGGGAGCTCCCCCACCCCCAGTAAGGACACAGCCCCTAATCTATGTAAGGCAAGAATCTAAGTCAAGGTAAGGACCTGGCATCCTACGCAGTGGTGGAACTACTGGGGATGCAGGAGGTGCAATGCACCAGGGCCCACTGTGATTGGGGCCAATAATTCGTTAGTTGATTAATTTGGTAATATATTTGTAAATATGTTTAGGTAATATAAATAATAAAATATAAATGATAATGATGATGATGATCATGGTAGAGCTTTACAATTTCTTTGGCCGCCGTATAAAACGTGGGCCCTGCTGAAAGACTTAGCTTGTGTCTCAGAAGTTATTGGGAAAGTAACACCAAAATGATCATGTCCAACTCAATGGTCTTCTCTAAACGGCTCACTAGTTCCTTTAAGATTTCGCTATTCAGATGTTGTAAAAGGTCTCTACATGACTCACTGGTTTTAAGATTTCACTATTCAAATGTTGTAAAAGGGCTCTTAAAGATAAGTCGTCTTAGTGATTGTCATAAAGAACAAGATGCTGCAGATGGCCTACTGAGGAAAATTATGACATTTGTGCTCAAATTTGGGAACTGCCAGGCAGATCCATTTTCCAAACTAGTCTACTTAGAGCAAAGGCACCACCTTCCTACGGTGTGTTGCAGATTAGAGAGTGATGCGCGAGTCCCTACTCATATTGATAATTTTATCAAACAATCAAACAACTTAGTCTCGTCATGCACGATGGCATTATTTTTACTCAAAATAGATTAGTTAATGTAAGTAACAGTAAAAGTGAATTGATGTTGTTGCCTTTAAAACAGGCATGGGCAACTGTTTGTCAACTAGGGGCCGCAATTTACTATTTCCAAGTGGGTGAGGGCCGTATGATAATGCATATATGCAAGAAATATTACTTTCAAGCATAACTTCATTAGACTTAATTCTATATCAGATCCCAATTCTTCAGTGCACCTTGTCACAGTTCTTCGAGATAAACTGATATTTTCAGTCTTTTTTTTTCTGGACACAATTTCAAATACAGCAAACAAACATTCTTTTATAAATTCTCCATCACTATAGGTTTTTAAATACTTACCAATTTTTTCTGCAACAATGTAACTGGCTTACACAGTATTATCATTCTCATTATGTTTCTTAACAAATAAAACGTTTTCTGTCCTATCAAGGCTTTTCTCAATTTTTCAACTTTTTCTTCTCTTGGTCAACCAATAAGATTGTGATATGAAGGATGTTTTGTCAAGTAATGTCTTTTCAAATTGTACTCCTTCAATACACTACCTCTAAACAAACGAGGCACACTGGTTTCTCGTTCCATAGCACAAAAAAATAGTCTATCGTCCACTTATCTTGAAACACACGACCTTCATCAATTAACTTTCTTTTCTTTGACATACTTGGGGTTCAAATATTTCAAAAATTGTATTCTTGACTGTATGGATACAAGGAGAACTATGCTCTTCGTGGGTTGATAGAAATGGAATGAATAGTGGTTTGTTCCCTTTTATATAGAGACAAAAGCCAGAAAATGAAAACATAGGGACTAATCCCTATTAAATCTCCAAATTGACAGACAGACCATTAACTCGGATTAAGGTTCATGGTTAAAAGGGATGAAGATAAATACCTTTTCTCAGTGGGATTTCCACGGCTAAACTGATTTCCCAGGACCAGTAACCCCCCTTGGGATGACCACTGACTGAGAAAGAGGAATTTTGAAGATGAAGGCTGAGCATTTACTAATTTGAGTTTTTTATGCTTTCAGAAACATAAAAAACTCCGAGGGCCGCACTTCAACATGCGGCGGGCTGCATGTTGCCCATGCCTGCTTTAAAAGGTCAATTAGTTTCTTTATACCCAAAACACCTCCACCTCACTCATATGATATGCATTGTGGGGTCAATATTCTAATGACTCCTTCAACAGGAATGTTGGAGCCCAGGGTTGGGGGCTACCGCCAAGAGAGTAGTTGGGAGATGCAGAGCATGTATCATGGCCTTCAAGCCTCTTCTCCAGCAACCCCTCCCGACTGATCAAGCACTCATAACACATCCCTTTGACAAGGTCGGTGTAGACCACATGGGCCCCATCCCAGTAGAAGGTGGAGTGGGGCACATTCTGATTATCACCTGTTTGGCCAGCCGTGCAGTGTACCTAGACTGCTGTGGTGGCCTGGACACCGGCACCTTCATTTCGGTACTCTAAAGACTTGCTGCCATCCATGGCGCCCCACCACTGTGTACAGCGACAACGCGATAACCTTCCGTGCAGCAAGTACCTTTCTGAAGGAAGTGTACGATGAGGACGTCACTCGACAGTTCATGCGTAGAATGAGAATAAAATGGATCTTCCAGACTCCCAGATCTCCTTGGAAAGGGGGATTCCTAGAGAGGTTAATTAGGGTAGTCAAAAGGACATTGGGTACCACCCTGCGACGCAATATCTTCAATGAAGAACAGCTTCAAACCCTCATTAAGAAGGCTGAGGCTGAGGCTGTTGTTAACAACTGCCCCTTGATGTACACCGGGGACATGCGTGAGGATGAAGCCCTCACACCATTGCACCTCATCCATTGAGATGTAGTTCGTCTGCTCCCGCCTGTGGTTCCTCATAAGGACATGCTTCTGACGTTGACCACTCGCCAACTGCATCAACAGTACCTCAGACTAACCAACACCCTCAATTGCTTCAAACTTTACTGGAGGGAAGGTTACCTGAAGTCACTACAGGAGCAACACGACCTACGAGGGGCCTCCTGACTGTACTGCGTGAAGGCGGCATCGTGTTGGTCAAGACTAATCAACGGAAACGCAGTCAATGGCCCCTTGGTAAGATCATTGAAGTGACCCTGACAGAAAGGGAGTCATCAGAATGTAGAAGGTACTCTTCAAAGACGAGAAGCGCCTGCAAGCAGTACAACATATCCCACTGGAGATCAACACCCACGACGACGAGAGCCAGGAAGAAGGGACCCAGAATGACAACGGTTATGACGCAGCAGGTAATGGTGAGAGTCAGGTTGAAATTAGTGAAGAAGAGTTAAGTCAACAGATTGAAAGACTCGATATGAATGGTTGTGAAACAGATAATGATAGGGATAAAATGAGTGAGACAGTGAATGAAGCAGGGATCTGACCAAAAAGGAAAGCTGCTGTTGAACATAGAAAAAGAATGTCAGAGTGGAGAAAAGATAATTTTGTGTAGTGTATGTTGAGAGGTGAACTATGAAAGAGTGCGAGTTGGGAGATTTGAAGGTGTTAGGGTTGTGATAGTGTTTTTTGTTTTTGCATCTCATGAGACTGAATAGAGCAGTCCGCAGACAGCTTCAACTGTGCAAACTGTGCTCTTTGTAAACTCTATGTCCATTATGTAATTCATATCTTGCACAGGACAGGACGAGCTCCCTCATTAAAACTCCCACCAGAGTGTTGGGCAGCTGATTGCTATTGTTAAGCAACCACACGACTGAATGACGAGTGGAACACTTGGACACTATTCGATCATAATAATCGTTATAGGCATGTAATCCCTTTGTTGCAATTCTTACCTTAACTGGTTGGTTTCGTAGCATATTTATTTCATGCTTTTATGATTACTGCATGAACTGTTTACACAATTGATAAATAATTTTTGTGTTACCCTGATTGCTATCATTAATGTTGGTACTGATAGTAATACGCTCTATGATGAGCACTGAATCAATTGCACTTTCCTTGAGAAGAATTTTGAATAGAATTGTGTATCAATTTGTTGCATTGACATTGACAGAATTATGTTCCATGTGTTATTGCCATTGTTTGAATTGCTCTTAATATTGATATGAATGCTTTTTTAATGCGTTGCTGTTGATATATTGCTTGTGCGCTTGAATTACCTTTTCATATGCTCATTGCCATTGCCATGATGTGGCCTGTCTTGCTTACTGCATTGCTATTGAATTGATGTTTGCTATGCTGCTTTCAATGATGCTTTAGCATTGCTTGAATTTAATTGAAATGGGTTTTGCCCATTTCATTACCATTCTTTGTATTGATTGATTTACGTTTTGTACATTGCTTGTGACGCTGATTGTATTGTGTATTGATATTTCATGTCTTTGCCATTTGTCAAGTGATCACTCAGTACTGTATCTGTTTGTCGTTGAGAGTTAGGCGCGTATCGTAGCGCTACATACGCCTCTGGGCCTCGACCCCCTGACACCATGCTCGCTTGCCCTCGTTGCCTTCCTTTTGCCACTTTCCCTTTTTTTTCAGAAGGTGGAGGATGTTGTGAAAAAATAAGTGCACATATTTTTCCATGACTCATTCCCGCCTGTACACATACGTCAAAAATGCCACGTATACATTAGTTGGTAACAAGAACGAGATGTTTCTTGAGTTACATTGCCCTTTTTATTGTTTTGTAACTTTCACTCCCCGTGGAACACACTCATACCAGTTACATTGTGATAATTTCAACTTACATGAAGGAAATAAGTCCTTATTATAAAATTTAACTCGTGAGGGTATAAAGAGGCTCTGTCCACTCCATCGCCCTCCATCTATCCAGAGATCTCAACTTTATAAGTAGGGCAGATGGGAAGCTCCAGTTTATGACATGAATAGTATTTCCATGAGGGAGCTGTGAGTGACTTCGAGTGACTGTGTGTAACTTGAGTGAGTAATCTTGTATCTTTGCCATCGTCGCCTTTAGAGTGTAAAATAATATTTACAGTGATTTTGTAATGATTCAAGATCCCGGTCATGTGTCTATTTGAGAAGAGTTAGCGTGTTTTTGTGAGTTTTTCTTAGAATCTTGTGGTTGTGTGGCCACTTCAACTTTTATGTAAAGTAAGGGTAGAACGATCCTATCATGTTTGCAACTTACCTTATAAATTTGTATATATGAATTCAAATCTACTATTTTTGTATGCTAAAATTTGTGAGTGTTTCCAATCAAGCTGTCCTTGTGTACGGGCTGGACCCTATCCCCTAAGGTAGGACTATCGGCCTCCCTCCATCTGGCACAAACCAGTGAACCGTCGCAATACCATTCGCGACATACGTCTTACTTGATTGGAGTTTCAGATTGAGGAGGAGTGTTCTTGCTATGAAAAGGGGGTCTGTTATAAAACTGTTTTGTCCTTCTTCTCTTTCATACCTCGCACTGAACTGTTTGTCTGGTGATCTTTTCATACTTTGTTTACTTACCTGATGGAGGGACAGTAGGAGCTATGTACCAAGTAATTCCCTTTTCTTTTGTATTTCCTTTTGTTTATTCCTTTTGTATCTATTTGGTTTAATTAGATTTACTTTGAGGATCTTACATAGTTTGTATTACATTTATTATAGGGTCATTGCTAATTATATTCATGGTTGTTTCAGGTAATAATCTACTGAAGTTTAAGTTGAATAAAGCTTGGGTATCAGCAGACAAGTCTTTTAATGTCACAACAATTTATTCAGCTTAAACCATGGAGAATCTATTGAAGCCTGCCCGTCTGGATCTGGACCCCAGCTCCCCTTCTGCAGCAAAGAAATGGCGGCATTGGCACAAGACGTTTTCCAGCTTTATTCAAGAATGTGGTGAAAGGGCACCAAATAAACTGAGGACACTCGTGAACTATGTCAGTCATAATGTGTATGAATACATTGAGGAGTGTGTGAATTATGATACTGCCATTTCTATATTGGAAAAGTTATATGTTAAGCCTTGAAATATTCACCAGGCATTTACTTGCTACTCGCCAACAAAACTTTGGATGAGTTTTTGAGAAACTTTGGATGAGTTTTTGAGAGAATTGCATAAATTGGGCAAGGACTGTAATTTAAAGGCAGTTAGTGCAGAACAGTACAGAGAGGAGCTGATCAGGGATGCTTTTATAAATGGCCCCTATCATTTGGCAGCTTCTTGAAAATAAAACTCTAAACTTACAGGCAGCTTATGACCAGGCTTACTCTTTAGACCTTGCCCAATGTAATGCTAGTTCTTACAGTCACATGCTTCCTCATGTTTGGCATACTGCTGCTGTGGTTACTGCTGATCATGCTCTTATAGCAGATGATCATGTGAAGAGTGGACCAACGTCTGAGAGCTGTGAGGTAACTGCTGGAAATCAAGTATTAGTGGCTACTCTGTCCATGAAGAGAAAGTGCTTTTTTTTTTTTGTGGAGGTCCCTATCATATTCGTGCACACTGTCCAGCTCGGGATTCCATTTGCAATAAATGTGCCAAGAAGGGGCACTTTGCAAAAGCATGCCTGTCTAAACAATCTGCATATGGAGGTAAATCTACAACAGCTACAGTATTTGATCCCTCACAGTCATCTGTTCTTGCGCCTAACACTGGAACCACTATCTATCGGGCAGCTACTACAACAACAATCAATGGACAGAAGTTGACAGCCCTTGTCGACTCATGCAGTGATGGCAGTTATATAGATGCAGATGTAGCATGGGAATTGAAGCTACCAATACATCCTACCGATAAAGATGTGCTTTAGCACAGAAATCTTTGCAAACAAACTCTCCAGGTTATGTCAATGTGGACTTGACTCTTCATCTTAAGGGAGAAACTTATCCATCCACGCGTCTAGCAGTGATGAAGGATTTATGTTCGGGAGTATTACTTGGTCAGGACTTCCGAGAACAGCATCAGAAAGTGACTACTGAATATGGTAGACCGAAACCTGCGCTCAACTTATCTGGTGCTAACTCCTACTGTTCGTTGGCAGCCGCTGCTGTGGATGAGCCTTCTATCTTCCAACATTTGTTACCTAATTGTAAGCCTATTGTCACCATATTAAGACACTACTGTAAAGATAACAAAGAATTCATTGAAGCAGAGACTAGACATCTCTTGGCTGAGGGTGTTATTGAGGATAGCATATCACTGTGGAGAGTTCAAGTTATGGTGGTTAAGGATCCCTTAAATCGGCAAAAGAAAAGGATGTGTGTCGATTATTCGCAAACTATAAACCTGTATACAGAACTGGATGCTTATCCATTACCAAGGACTGACACCATATTTAATGAACTCTCAACAATAGTGTATTTTCGACTTTTGACTTGAAAAGCGCTTACCACCAAGTCCCACTAAAGGAATCAGACAAGGAGTATGCAGCTTTTGAAGCCAACGGATGCTTGTACCAGTTCTGTAGAGTACCTTTTGGAGTTACCAATGAAGTAGAAGTCTTTCAACGAACTATGGAGAAGTTTGTGAAAGAAGAAAACTTACAAGGTGCTTTCCCATATTTGGACTATCACTATTGCTGGACACACTCAAGAACAACATGATCAGAATGTGCAGCGCTTTCTTGAGATCATCAGCAAGAGGAACCTAACTCTCAATGCTACTAAAACTATTAAATCTGTGCATACCATTAACATTCTAGGCTACTGTGTGGGAAATGGCATAATAAAGCCTGACTTGGAAAGACTCCGGCCTCTACAAGAACTATCACCTTCTACTAGTCAAGGATCTTTAAAGAGGGCAATGGGTATGTTTGCCTATTATGCTAAATGGATACAGAATTTTTCTACTAAGATTCAACCGCTGGCAAGAGTAAAGAAATTTCCTTTAAATGAAGAAGCTTTGCAGGCTTTTGAACTACTCAAACAGGAACTTGAAGTAGCAACACTACACTGTGTGGATGAAAATTTGCCTTTTGAGGTCGAATGTGATGCCTCAGAAGTAGCAGTCTTGGCAGTACTCAACCAGAGTGGCAGGCCTGTGGCCTTCATGTCTAGGACTTTATAAGGAAGTGAAGTGCACTATCACATCGTAGAAAAGGAGGTCATGGCTATTGTGGAAGCTGTACGTAAGTGGAGTAATTTCCTTTCTAGACAGCACTTTGATCTCGTTACAGCCAACGTTCAGTGGCCTTCATGTTCGATAACAGGAAACGCACTAAAGTTAAGAATAATAAGATCCAGGGATGGCGGATGGAACCAGCCTTCAGTTATACAGTACATTATCGCCCTGGTAAAGAGAATGTGGTTCCTGATGTCTTCACTCGAGCTTTTTGCGGTTCTGTGGTTTCCACGTCATCTACCCTCACTGAACTAGATGGGAATCTGTGCTATCCAGGAGTGACTCGCTTATTGCACTTTGTGAGATTGAAAAATCTTCCCTTTTCCACTGAGGACGCTAAGGTCTGTGCTTCCAGCAGGATATGTGCTGAGTTGAAACCGAGGTTCTACAAACTCCAAGAAGGAACACTCATCAATGCGACACAACCAATGGAGAGATTAAGCATTGACTTTAAGGGACCAGCTTAGACGGCCTCACGCAACTCCTATCTACTTATTGTGGTTGATGAATATTCTCATTTTCCTTTTGCTTTTCCATGCCCCAACATGAACACAACTACAGTGATTAAGTGGTTAGAACAAATATTCAGCCTGTGTGGGATGCCTCAGTATATACATTCAGATGAAGGAACCTCATTCATGTCCAGGGAGCTCAAAACCTATCTCGCATAGAAGCGAGTTGCAACAAGTCGAACTACCCCTTTTCACCCAATTGGTAATGGGCAAGTGGAGCAGGTCAACGGTACTGTATGGAAGGCAATTCAGCTGGCACTCAGGTCCATAAATCTTCCCGATCAGCACTGGGAATTAGTACTCACTGATGTGATACATTCACTCAGATCCCTTCCTCTGGGAGCTCTCTGCCTTCATGGATTATGTCGTCAGGACCAGTATTACTGAGGAGGTTTGTCAGAACAAGCAATAATGAACCCCTGGTGGATGAATTTGAACTATTAGATGCTAACCCAACATATGCTAACATTAGACATCCCAGCGGACGAGAGTCAACGGTTTCCATACGTGACTTGGCCCCATGCCCTAGGGACTATTCGGTTGCTGAAAATCAAGAACTTCCGTCTGTTCCATTGTCACCAAAGGCCGTACAATCTCACTCTCCAGAGTCATCCACAACAACCCATCAAGAGTTTCTGAAGGGCATGGAACTTCACCCAGAAGCTGAGATTGGAACAGAGGCTGCATTGCCTCCAGTACGGAGATCAACCTGGGTGTCAAGGGCTCCAAACTGATACGGATGGGATTGATTACTTATGAAGTGACGTAACCAATTTTATATCTAGAGGGGAAGAATGTTATTAAACTGTTTTGTCCTTTTGCTCTTTCATACCTCGCGCTGAACTGTTTGTCTGGTGATCTTTTCATACTTTGTTTACTTACCTGACAGAGGGACAGTAGGAGCAATGTACCACCAAGTAATTCCCTTTTCTTTTGTATTTCCTTTTGTTTATTCCTTTTGTATCTATTTGGTTTAATTGGATTTACTTTGGGGATCTTATGTAATTTGTATTACATTTATTATGGGGTCATTGCTAATTATAATCACTGTTGTTTTATGTAATAATCTACTGAAGTTTAAGTTGAATAAAGCTTGGGTAGCAGCAGACAAGTCTTTTAATGTCACAACATGGTCATAATTTCAAAAAGATTCTTAAGGACTTATTCCCTTATGGGGTGACAATATAATCCCAAATTAATATTCAAATGGACTATTGGTGGGCTTCAAAATCATTGCAATAATAAACTTCACAAAAACAAAATTCGATCCAGAACCATCTCGTTCTTGTGGCCAATTGGCATACGTGGAATTCCTTACGTGTGTTGGACAGGCAGAATTCAGTCATGGAAAAATAGTGCACATATTTTTTCATGACTGCCTGATTTCCAAAATCCTACATAATTTGTGAAACTTATTACGAAACAATCAATCTTGGTTCAGCGTTTTCCCATGTACCCACAATTCCAGTTGAAAATAACAGAAGACATTCCAGACAAGATACCCATTCTTTCTCACAATGCACTAGACACAACCCAAGTTGGGAGCTTCACTTTTGTGACATTATTAAACAAACAACTTAGAAAAAAGCTGGGAAGGTACTAGTTTTTCTCAGGAATCATGGATTCACGGAATTTAGGCCAAAAATCCAAGCATTGGCCAAAACTTCAGCCACTCTGCATTAAAAAACAAGTTGAGGTGGTTGGACAGCAAGATGAGATCCTGAGTTAACTCTGTCAGGAGGACACCAGGTTGATGAAAAATGTGAGAGTCAGAAGTGTTAAGAGGAAGACAGGAAGTGCAAGAGATTGTGACAGGTCTAACACTCGTGAGCGGTGGCAAAATATGACGTCACTGATTCCCATCTTGCCTCGTATTATGTCTGCCTTTGCTGAGTGAACCAAGTAAGTCGGCTAGTTTGAAATTGCACTTGAAAGCAAAAAGGTTCTTGGTTTCTATTGCTCAGTTTATGGTTGTAATAACTCAAGAGGATAACACCACAGGGCAAGGTATAAGTTTCTTGAGACTTTCTAAAGACAGTGAATTTTAAAGTTTCATTTAAAAATTCATGCACAGATCGGAGTGTATTTGCATTTTCTGATGCGCCACACATAATCAAGCTATTAAGAAATCATTTTTATGGAACATAGATTTCACACAGTGTGAGGGCTAGAGAAAGATAGCTAACCTCTGAAGCTTTATTAGTCCATACAGAGTTCAGGGCAACACTGATTACGAGTGATCCTTATCAGCGGGAAGCTGCAACCGATTCTCTCCTTGCTGTGCCATGCAAGGCACACCCACCATCGTCCAAATATAAGGATTCTATTTTATTAAAATTTTGGTAAAACTCCATACACGTCATAAGAAAGCTCAAGGGAATAGCGACGTGACGGGCGTTGTCGGTGACGTCACAGCCTCTCGGAAGTTTGTCTACGTAGGAGGGCCTCGGTACGTACCAAAGAAATGAGGAAAAAACAGGAGGGGGTTGCTGACTGACGTTTAATGTGCGTGTGAGTGGTGTACACATACGGTACATATTAAATTGATAATTAAATATGTATACACATATATAAACAGTAGTACGTAGTTGTTGTTGTTGTTGAAATAAGCGCTACTAATATTGATTTATTCATATGGGGGGGGGGGGGGGGGGCGCACGTGACCACGTGGGGCCCCATCCCCTTAAATCCACTACTAAATGCGTCATGAAATACGTTACCGTCCAATTATAAGGAAAAAATGGCATGCACGGAAAGTGCATGATTCGCTAGTTTAATGATGAATTAGATATTTCTTGGAAATTAGGTCCTACTAAAAGACAGTTTTATTTATTTATGCTTGTATACATACGAACGTATAGAGCACTAAATGTTTTCTGAAATACCATCATACACGTCTTTTTCTTTGAAATGTGTGGTTTTCATGACGAGTTTGCAAACGCCATGCCCCAATATGATGTATACTGTATACCAGAAATAAAAATGAAGGGTCAACTTCTCAGAACATAAAGAGGAACAAGTGTCCACAGCTCTTAAGCGAATTACAACAGAAATTCTGACGGAGCATTTTCATTCAAAATTCTTTGAAAGTTATGTCAGAACATCAAATCGAAATGATATGGGAACTTAAAAAATACATATTCTATAGTGCAGTGATTAATTTTTTTTTTTTTTTTTGCGGCACTATGAACATTATACAGTATTTCTCACATACGGAAATAATTGCAATTGTGTTGCTTACAGGTAGGTCTATTGAGATTTGACACACTGACCATATTTTACGAAAAATTACCTCAGCACTAATGTAAATAAATACAAACACATGCCTTAACTGTTGGGACAGCGTTTGTAGGAATGTGTAGATCTAAAATAAAATAGCCTACTTGTTCTTTGCGAAGAGGTATGAAACCTGTAGATAACGGATTTTTACGTCTCCGGAAGTGGACTTTATAGCCATTTTTACGTCTCCGGAGGTGAACGGCATTCGTGTATAGTATGTCTATCCCCTTTCAGCAGGAACATGGCCGCATCGTACCTTAGTCTAAAGCCATAGAAATTGTGTGGCCGGCGCTACAAACGCGGGTTTCTTTTCGAGCTCTTGGCATCTTTTGCTTGTTTGCCGTTGGGATGGGAGTCCTTTGACCCCAATGATTCGGTGGTTTCGCGAAGTAAATCGTCAATCATGCACTTGAACTGAACTGCCTATTCTTGTGGATCTCTGCTATTTTTCACTCTCACAAGCGCAGGCCGCTTCAAATTCGAGGAAGACAATGGGCCGCTGGAACAACTTATCTTTTCCTTTCATTCACTGTTTAAAATTTACAGCTTGCTTAATTGAGCAATGGAAAAAAATTATCTTTTTTTATATGTATGCTCTTATCGTTCTTTTCGTATCGCACCTTATGTGCTTTAAGTAATTATAGGTCAACTGCAAAGAGCAACATTTTTGGTGCAAGCTTTACATTTACTTTGTGTGCACAGCAAATAATATGTCTTTGAACAAGGGTTTGGGCGTTCTTGTTCGTTTGTTTGTCTTGCTGTCATTTCTCGTTCTTTATTATATATAGACTTGAAGGATGTTTTTTTCTTGGTTTATACATACACACACATAATCAGCTACACCCTGAGTATATAAAACGCAATTAGGATACTGGTTAATGCTATGCAAGAGAAATTTGGACAAATTATGAAGCATATGCTGCATTTTAAAATGAAGGACTTCAACAGAAAAACCTATTTACATACACCACACTTGCTCTAATATTTACCATTAATGTAAGTACACTTCTGTTTAACAAAAAAAAAAAAGAAAAAGGAAAAAAAAGGTTGGGTGGGGAACAAGAATAGATTTTAAAAGTGGAGAGGAGACAGCTGGATAAATAATGACAGATCGATTAAATAGCTCCCCAATGAACTGGCATTACAACCATCGTGGTCAAAGACAAAAAATACCACAGTGTACTAATTTGAAACTAATCGGGAGAGACTAGTAGATAAGAAAATGCGTTGAATGTTCGTCACAACAAAGGAAGCAAACAAATCAACTCGATTACAGCGCCCGAAACCACACTAGTGTTACTGACCTATATTTTTTTCTTAAACCGAATTTCAACTTCACATGATCTTTCTTCATTTTCATAATCCGAAACATTGTTAAAAGAAGCAGACTGTTGCTATGTATTATTTGTGAGAGATCGAATACGGAAATAACAAGGTTTTCAATCACACACATTCACATAGATAGTGAGAGTAAAATAAACACATTGAGGTAATTTAGTGGAGAGAACATTCTACCATAAACTTTTTCTTGATAGAGCAAGATATACAGACTACTCCGTGCTCTGCTCTCAAGGTAAATTTGCTTCAATGACTATTTAAGAACCATCAGCTAACTATAATGCATTTGAGCAGACTATAAGTAATCTGACTTATTATGTGGCCTCACCACCTAAATGTCGGTATTCCCCATCTAAATAAAAGACGTTTATGTTCACACCGTCAAGCATATTTTCAGCGAAAGATAATATCTCAAAAAAAAAAAAAAAAAAAAAAAAACCTGGAGCCTGATATTTTCTTATGAGAGGCAAAAGATGAAATCCTTTCTCTAACGGCTAGTCTAGAACACCAACACTGATGTGACAAAATATTGTCATGATGATATTGTATAAAAAAAAGCTGGTTGTCTTAGATCATCTTCATGATTTACGCACATTCAAATCTTGTTTTTAATTGCGCCTTAGCTAGCGTTACGCACCCAGAGCCCAGAGCCGCTGTATTCTCTTTGTTTACGTTCTTACACATTTTTCTAACATACCTTCACCATCTGTCCAGCCTTCATTGCTCTTGCCTCCAGCCTAGAGAAAAGGAGAAGAAGAAAAAAGAATGAGAACGACAACGTTCCCGAGGAGACCAGACTGTGAAGAACAATTTCACTGCGTCTTTGAAAGAGAAGTTATTTATACCAAAGGAAGATAAGAACCAGGTGAGAATTCTACATTTAACATGAGTAATTATGTTACAGCACTTTTTTCGATCTGTCTTTTTATGTATTCAATGATTATACTTACCATTGCTGTAAGTTGTGACCTGAGCGCTTTTTGATCATATTACATGTTATCAATTTTCTAGATTTGAGAGGTTTGATACTTGAGTGGATTACAGAATTTAGCAATTCTGTGTTGAGATGGTTTACTCTCGTATTCACTTTTTCCTCCTCGACTGTTGGAGACTGTGTTTTAATGAGCCCAGGTCCTTAGAAATATATCGACAAAGAACTGTTCAAGCTGTTGATGGCAGCATTTTGAATTACTAATTGGAGGGGGGGGGGGGGGGGGGATGAACAATGAAGTCAGCTTTACCGAGAGGCAAAGATGACCACTCGGCGTCCGTTGATCTAATCGCTATCTTAATTTTAAAGCAATATTAGTTATTAACTCTCCTCGAACACCTTTCTGTTCTCAAACAGGTTCAAATCCCTTTTTGTTGTTGTCGATGTTACATATTAAGGAGGTTTCGGTATTTTTTAAACTATTTTACTTTATTTTCTTATAGTAATCTAAGGATTCAACGTTTGCTATTTGACATAAGCCGTCTTAATCGCGTTTTAATTATTAAAATTGAGATCGTTGTTTTCCACGTCCCCCGCTGGTTCTTCTGTTAACTGATTCATGATTTTATGAGGACCTTGGCCATTCATCTATTGGCCTTTAGTGTGAAAAAAACCGTATCAGAAAAAAGCCTTATATATTTGCTCTTTAGCCGATTTTTAGTGACCACCAGGAAAAGAATAATTACGTGAAAATTTAAAATTCATGCGACAACATTTAAAGAAGAGTTCAAAGAAATTTTTGACTATCAAAGTGCCCATTTTTTTAAAACTCTAGCTGCACCTTAGATAATAGAGCTTAGCTGAAAAAAATGCGCATTTAAGTTCTAATGCCCACGCGGCCTCTACTGCTTTCTGGAGATGTTTCCATTATTTTTAGCATTTTCTTCAGTCTTCAAGTGATAAGCAGAAACTGCTACTTGGTTCCTCAGTTTATTTATTCATTGTCTTATGGCACTCTTCAGGGCTACGATTAATTTACAAACTAACGCTCCAGCATAAAGGTACGTAAAGCCTAAAATCTGATTGAAAACAAGACCAAAATGAAAAATTACCACAAATTTTACAATTCATGGAATGTGGAAACCACGTGGGGCAGTATGATTAATGTAGAAACATCCTGGCCTGTGTACAAGAAAAATGCAAATTTTTTCTGAGATGAAAATTCGTGTTGAATTTTTATTGTAGAGAGAAACATAACATCAACTCCAAAGACTTTTTTTTTTTTTTTGACTAATTCTATTCTCATGAGTGACGTTCTCTTATCGCAGTCTATTTGTCGTTCTAGCCGGCGGAACAGAATTTCCTTTCCTGGGTGTCCTCCTTAAGACTAAGTATCATGGGTTTACCATTGGCGTTCCAGTGAAGCCTACTAACCCCTGTCTTACCATGAACGATGAACGACAGCAGTGGGTGCTCCCGGATGTATAGTAGGCTATTCAGCCAATGCGTTCGTTACTTTGTCCCTTCGTAACTGTCATTCTTTAGATTATACACCACACAGCTTTAAATATCAGTCCATACCGAGTATTTTAGCGGTACGGTATATGCAGATCATGGACTAATGGTACTGTGGTTTCCTGCATCATGTAGTTAGCGGTTGAGATAAAATTTTTATGACTGTTGCACACCATAAATCTAACAAATGTAAAGAACGCAAAGTCGTCAATTTATATACATATATTATCATATATATATATTATATATATATATATATATATATATATATATATATATATATATAGATATAATAATATATATATATATGATATATATAATAGTTATATATATTGCCCAGAGCCTAAGATAAGTGTCAGTCTCATTTGACATCTTCTGATACTTTGTTAAGAGGACTGCAAATCAGCTTTGGTATATGATTTTAATGTTCCAATATTTACCTTCAATGAAGAGTGCCGAAGGTCTGCCGCGTAATTACCTAACCTTCAAGCAGAATTACTTTTATCATCGTGAAAATTCCGATCCTAGTGATTTTGCTACTATGGAGGCTTTCCTAGTTAAATACTATACTGAATCAGTCAGTTACAAAACGAGGAAAACTATATTATTAGTGGAACTTACGTGCCAAATATGAACTTTGTCTCGTTTAGTTTAAAACTTAAGGGCAAGGCCCCACCTATGACCACATTTTCCTAAGAATCCACTCATCACTATTTGCATAACCTTGTTAACACACAAACGAACCAGACAAAAACATAACCCTGTTGTAGGAAGCAGTTGTGGTATTGCGAATGACTTCATTTGGATACTGCTCTTGCTCTAAGCAAACAATTCTCCATTCTGATCAACCGCAAAGCTATTCTTCTTCCTTTGATCTCCACCAGCAATATCAAAATAACTATCAGTTTTCCTGTAAGAATCTTAGCTTCATAATTATGAATGAGCTCATTATAGATGTGTTACTTCTTTGTAATCCCAGTTTTGGGACGTTTCCAGTCTATAGATTTGTAGAGCGAGAGTTCTATTGGAAGGGTAGGGATGGACTTTCTAGGTCTTCATACAATGTGCTCAACATTAGTAACAACGTGCCTAGCTATTAGTAGCACATTCACTTCCCGTTTTACGAAACCTCCTAACTAAACGGAATACGATATTGCCATATGTTACCTTAAGGTGTCCCATTTCCAGCTTGCGAGCTTTCTACGTGGAAATAACAAAACAGCTTGAGGAGAGTTTTTTTTTTTTAATTGGATAAGGCGTAGCGCAACGCGATTCATTGGTATTTCAAGCGTGATTATGCATTTTTACTCAAAGGCCGATGGGAGAGGCAATTCACTGCCCTCATCTAACCTTCGTTCAGATGTAAGAAAGCGGCAAAAGGAAAATAGTGCGACCTAATCCAGAAAGAAAAGACAGACTCACCTGCTGAAAGAAGGAAGATTACAGAATGGTCCCTCAGTCTCAACAAGTAATTTGCGAGTTGTTTTCGGGATGTCTCGTCATAGATGCCCACACACTCTCCTCTGAAAGACTGATGTCGAAGAATTTCAGTCATGACAAGAATCAGTTGCAAGTAATAGTTAAATGTGTTGGAAGGGACCACTAACTCAACAGAACGAAATCAGGACAATCCAGCAATCACAACAACTGCAATAATCCCCTCCTGAAGAAGTTAGTTTCACTGAATATTCCCCTTTCGGATTCAAGGAAGAACAAACTGGAATAGAATGCAGAAAGAAAAACAAATTGCAAACTGCAATAGGTAATAACGAACGAAAATAAATATGACAATATTGCTGGCCACATCTTTTGCATGTAAACACTAAGCCGTGTTTATAACTGTATTAATAAATAAATACAAAACGAAAACGGAATATCGTACCTAAGATTCTAAAATCTCTGAAAAGTAACAACTTATGAGTTTACTTTAGGTTAATTGGACGAAAGAAATGATTAAACTACTAAACGTATCACAGTTAATGACGTTATAGGCTTACCTCATCGTTGTCAATCATTTTGCAGTTATTTGAAATAGTTTCTCCGGTTGTAGTTAATCTACGTATAAACTTTTTCGCTGCTGGCACATCCTAAAAGCACATCCACTTATCCCTTATAATGAAAAAGACAGAAATCCTAAATCAGGAGATAGAAAGCGCGTAATAAGACCGAAAACTGTGATCTCTCTGATACAAAGCGCATCGGACCAACCATATCACCATATACTAATGGACGGTCAAGATACCATAGATTACAGGGAAAAATTGAAATCATCTCACTCCAGAGAACAGCATGCACCTGTAGCTTCAAAAGCTAATAGACAGAGATGCGTATTGCTCATTACAATGTAGATCATACCCTAATACTGAAAGATAACTTTTGTGGCATCTAATTAACTGGATATGTTTTACCGTATTGGTTCAGCTTCTTGTCTTCCTAATAAGCATTATTCTCTTATGCTCTGTTTGTCTTCAGCGTTCAAGGGCTGTTATATCGACGACTAAAAGATTGTTATTATTTCTTTCCATTCAACTGGTGCTGTGGGGCTCATTTAGTACTGGAATTTAAAGTTTTGTTTCTATCACTTGTAAATTTTAGTCGAAATTTCAGCAATGGAACCATTTGGTTACTCATTGCAGCAGTGACCCACTAGAAATGCTTTGCGGTCGTCTTCCAGTGCAGGAATTAAAATGTAAGAATGTCTTCCTTAGGTACCATATGAACATCCCTGAAACCCCTATTATCAAAACGAATTTGTAATTTTAAGAGTTAATTGGTTCTCAATGACAGGATCACCTGGTTTTGTCCTACAAGTTTAGTTCCCAGTTTCTTTAGAGTAGTGATAAAAAAAACTTAATCCAGTTTGTGCTTAAAGAAACATACACGACATTTTTAACCAGAAGCGACGAGAAGGAAAAGCAAAGTTCGAAAGACATTGACAGAAAAAGGAAAATACAAGAATAAAAGTCGTATAATCCTGTGGCAGTGATAGTCAGCACATTTTTTCTGGGAACAACTTACCAATATAGAACTCAACACTGAATGAGAGAGAGAGAGAGAGAGAGAGAGAGAGAGAGAGAGAGAGAGAGAGAGAGAGAGAGAGAGAATTTTCCTTAAAGAAAGTGATGACGCCGAAGTCAAACGAATACGCGAATATGGCTCTATTTAAGGTTAGGCATTTTCACTGGAAAACTTAGGGTAATTCCAGGAGTCGTAGCTTCCAAAAGAATCAAGCGTAAGCTCTATTAAAGGACAGCTACAATAGGATTTTTCCCGCCTCAGTGCAAGGTCAAGAGACAAACATATACAGACAAATATATATTAAGTGACCTTATGGCTGTTTCAGATTTATTTAAAATGGTGGGGAGAATAATAAGATAAGGTGTAGGTGCAAGCTTGTGGTAAAAAGAAGAGGTTTTACAATGTGTACTGAACTGTTGATGGGCGTGGGTGGCATTGATGGATGATGATGATTGCGAGGAAAAGCTTCTGGGGGCATCAAATTTTGAGTTGCGAAAGGTGTACACATATCTGATTCAACCCTTTAAGTCGAATTTAATGGATAGGTAAAAACGTAAGTAGTTACATGCAAACGTAAATGTCCAGTCTTAGAATAATAATAGATAATCATAATAATAAATAATAATAATAATAATAATAATAATAATCATAACTAATAATAATAATAATAATAATAATAATAATAATAATAATAATAATAATAATAATAATAATAATAATATAAAAAAATCACATTCCGTGACTCAAGAATACCCGACAGAGAGAGGATATAGAAGAAGATTGGTCAACATCTGGAATGAGAGGAATAACACCCCCCAAACAGAGCAGAGGCTGGCAGACCAAGTAAGGAACATAACGAAAAAGAACTGGCTCTCCCCAACAGAAAGAGAAGAACTGGAAAGGGAAATGTCACACGACAACGAATTACACGAAGACGAACTGAGAGACGATGCCACAGAAGACGACAGGGAGGATGAGGTATCAAACAACGACACACGAAGAAACACCGACGAAGTAACAGAGAGGACGGAATGGGTAGAAAAGATTAGACAATGGATGGAGCCAGATACAGAGAGAACAAAGATCCCCTCCATGAAAGCCTACAACACCAAAAAATTAAGGGAGAAAACAAGTGAGGTCA
Organism: Macrobrachium nipponense; assembly: GCF_015104395.2. Lineage (NCBI taxonomy): Eukaryota > Metazoa > Arthropoda > Malacostraca > Decapoda > Palaemonidae > Macrobrachium > Macrobrachium nipponense. The sequence goes on from NC_061108.1 coordinate 99,610,107, forward strand.
ATGAAATAATGGGCATAATACACACCACCAGTATCACAGAAACAAATAACTTGACATATGCAGGAGCAAGATTAGTAGCAGAACTGATGGGGATTCGAACACCAACACCACCAGCACAACCAACCCAACAGAAACCAAAACAGCAACCTCCTTGGAAAAGGCGCCTGGAAAAGCAAATCGTGGTGATGAGATCTAACTTGAGTAAACTGAAAGAGATGGCAGAAAAAAGGCTAAGAAGCAAGAAAACAAGGGAGGAACTCAACGAGAAATACAAAGTACAAGAGAGGGGACTAAACAACACAATAGAAGATGTCAAACAGAGGCTTAAGGCCAAAGCACATAAGATCCAACGGTACATGAACAGGAATAAGGGATACCAACAGAACAAACTATTCGGAACCAACCAGAAAAGACTATACAGCCAACTAAGAGGGGAAGACAACCACCCAGAAATTCCTGAAGCCGAATCAAGTAAGAGACTCTGGGAAAACATATGGAGCAATCCGGTAGCACACAACAAACATGCAACATGGCTCCAGGAAATCAAGGAAGAAGAAACAGGGAGAATAAAACAAAGATTCACAGAGATCACGACAGACACAGTCAGACACCAACTAAAGAAAATGCCAAACTGGAAAGCCCCAGGTCCCGATGAAGTCCATGGATACTGGCTCAAAAACTTCAAGGCCCTACACCCACGAATAGCAGAACAACTCCAGCATTGTATCTCAAATCACCAAGCACCCAAATGGATGACCACAGGAAGAACATCCTTAGTACAAAAAGACAGGAGTAAGGGAAATATAGCCAGTAACTACAGGCCTATCACCTGCCTACCAATAATGTGGAAGTTACTAACAGGTATCATCAGTGAAAGGCTATACAACTACCTAGAGGAGACAAACACCATCCCCCACCAACAGAAAGGCTGCAGAAGGAAGTGTAGGGGCACAAAAGACCAGCTCCTGATAGACAAAATGATAATGAAGAACAGTAGGAGAAGGAAAACCAACCTAAGCATGGCATGGATAGACTATAAGAAAGCCTTCGACATGATACCACACACATGGCTAATAGAATGCCTGAAAATATATGGGGCAGAGGAAAACACCATCAGCTTCCTCAAAAATACAATGCGCAACTGGAATACAATACTTACAAGCTCTGGAATAAGACTAGCAGAGGTTAATATCAGGAGAGGATCTTCCAGGGCGACTCACTGTCCCCACTACTCTTCGTAGTAGCCATGATTCCCAATGACAAAAGTACTACAGAAGATGGATGCCGGGTACCAACTCAAGAAAAGAGGCAACAGAATTAACCATCTGATGTTCATGGACGACATCAAGCTGTATGGTAAGAGCATCAAGGAAATAGATACCCTAATCCAGACTGTAAGGATTGTATCTGGGGACATCAGGATGGAGTTTGGAATAGAAAAATGCGCCTTGGTCAACATACAAAAAGGCAAAGTAACGAGAACTGAAGGGATAAAGCTACCAGATGGGAGCAACATCAAACACATAGATGAGACAGGATACAAATACCTGGGAATAATGGAAGGAGGGGATATAAAACACCAAGAGATGAAGGACACGATCAGGAAAGAATATATGCAGAGACTCAAGGCGATACTCAAGTCAAAACTCAATGCCGGAAATATGATAAAAGCCGTAAACACATGGGCAGTGCCAGTAATCAGATACAGTGCAGGAATAGTGGAATGGACGAAGGCAGAACTCCGCAGCATAGATCAGAAAACCAGGAAACATATGACAATACACAAAGTACTACACCCAAGCGCAAATACGGACAGACTATACATAACACGAAAGGAAGGAGGGAGAGGACTACTAAGTATAGAGGACTGCGTCAACATCGAAAACAGAGCACTGGGGCAATATCTGAAAACCAGTGAAGACGAGTGGCTAAAGAGTGCATGGGAAGAAGGACTAATAAAAGTAGACGAAGAACCAGAAATATACAGAGACAGGAGAATGACAGACAGAACAGAGGACTGGCACAACAAACCAATGCACGGACAATACATGAGACAGACTAAAGAACTAGCCAGCGATGACACATGGCAATGGCTACAGAGGGGAGAGCTAAAGAAGGAAACTGAAGGAATGATAACAGCGGCACAAGATCAGGCCCTAAGAACCAGATATGTTCAAAGAACGATAGACGGAAATAACATCTCTCCCATATGTAGGAAGTGCAATACGAAAAATGAAACCATAAACCACATAGCAAGTGAATGCCCGGCACTTGCACAGAACCAGTACAAAAAGAGGCATGATTCAGTGGCAAAAGCCCTCCACTGGAGCCTGTGCAAGAAACATCAGCTACCTTGCAGTAATAAGTGGTACGAGCACCAACCTGAAGGAGTGATAGAAAACGATCAGGCAAAGATCCTCTGGGACTATGGTATCAGAACAGATAGGGTGATACGTGCAAACAGACCAGACGTGACGTTGATTGACAAAGTCAAGAAGAAAGTATCACTCATTGATGTCGCAATACCATGGGACACCAGAGTTGAAGAGAAAGAGAGGGAAAAATTGGATAAGTATCAAGATCTGAAAATAGAAATAAGAAGGATATGGGATATGCCAGTGGAAATCGTACCCATAATCATAGGAGCACTAGGCACGATCCCAAGATCCCTGAAAAGGAATCTAGAAAAACTAGAGGCTGAAGTAGCTCCAGGACTCATGCAGAAGAGTGTGATCCTAGAAACGGCACACATAGTAAGAAAAGTGATGGACTCCTAAGGAGGCAGGATGCAACCCGGAACCCCACACTATAAATACCACCCAGTCGAATTGGAGGACTGTGATAGAGCAAAAAAAAAAAATAAATAAACAATAATAATAATAATAATAATAATAATAATAATAATAATAATAATAATAATAATAATAATAATAATAATAATAATAATAATAATACCTGAAGGAGTGATAGAAAACGATCAGGCAAAGATCCTCTGGGACTATGGTATCAGAACAGATAGGGTGATACGTGCAAACAGACTAGATTTGACGTTGATTGACAAAATCAAGAAGAAAGTATCACTCATTGATGTCGCAATACCATGGGACATCAGAGTTGAAGAGAAAGAAAGGGAAAAATTGAATAAGTATCAAGACCTGAAAATAGAAATAAGAAGGATATGGGATATGCCAGTGGAAATTGTACCCATAATCATAGAAACACTAGGCACGATCCTAAGATCCCTGAAAAGGAATCTGGAAAAACTAGAGGCTGAAGTAACTCCAGGACTCATGCAGAAGAGTGTGATCCTAGAAACGGCGCACATAGTAAGAAAAGTGATGGACTCCTAAGGAGGCAGGATGCAACCCGGAACCCCACACTATAAATACCTCCCAGTCGAATTAGAGGACTGTGATAGAGCAAAAAAATAATAATAATAATATGACTGCTGCTTCAGCACTATTAATCTTATAAAGAGTCTTCTCTATCTTTCTGATGACGGCTTTCTCGTTGTTGCTTAGACTGGCGAGCAACAACGAGAAAGCCGTCATCAGAAAGATAGAGAAGACTCTTTATAAGATTAATAGTGCTGAAGCAGCAGTCATTTTTAACAAAACATGTCTACGAGAGGGTCTCCTTCCGAAATAATAATAATAATAATAATAATAATAATAATAATAATAATAATAATAATAATAATAATAATAATACTAATAGGGTTGGTTTTGGGACTTCAGTAACCAGCTTAGAAAATAAAAATGTAAATGATGAAATATGAATGACATCGCTTAAGGCAGTTGCTGTGTTGACTGATGACGACGATAATTAGTTAAGCTGCAGCCTAGATGGAAAACAGACTGTAACAAGGACACGGGTTTCAAAATGGAGAGCATCCCAGTACGGAAAAAGAAATACCGAAGCAAAGCATGAAATATTTGAGCGAGATAACAAAGGAAAAATATAACATAAGATAAATGAACTATAAAAGTAATCCAAGCAATTAACATGGGCGGATCGCCCTTTTGCTGAATAAAGATGACCTTTTAGACGCCTGACATGAACTTCTTATATTGTAAATTTAGAAGTGTATGACAACCAATATTGCTCTATTATGTGACTGAAGACTTGCTACTCATCAGGGAAGCTCTCTCTCTCTCTCTCTCTCTCTCTCTCTCTCTCTCTCTCTCTCTCTATCTCTCTAATATATATATATGTAAATAGATATATATATATATATATATATATATATATATTATATATATATATATATATGTATGTATATACATACATACATACATACATACATACATACATACATGTATAAACTCGTATATCTATATTAGTCAAAGCATAATTTATGAGTTTTATTTTTCTTTGTATAGTTCCCCCTCTGCACGGTTTTTTTTTTTATTTGTAGTTTCAGAAAAAAAGTAATGTTCTGTAAAATTCGAGCTTCATTATAAAGTATATGTTAATTTCGTACATAAGTTTATTTTGCAGAAATGTGTAGTAATAAAGTATCAGTGAGGTTTGGAGGAATGGACGCATCACGAGCAGAGGTATCATGGATGTTTGGATGTCAGCAGCCCTACTCTTCTATCTTTGGCCAGTACGTGACTGGCTCGATCATCCAAATCCTTTGCGTCATTTACGTGTTCTTTCGCTAATAGCAAGAAGTTCCTGTTTTCTTCAAGTAACTGGAAAGTTGACAAAAGTACTAGATCCACATTCAAACCAAGCGAGCAAGTAGTCTTCCAATTGCTGCCGGTCTCTGCACCGCCTGTATGAAGGCACCTTAGTTGCCTTCGTTGCGACGAACCCTGCGTTCCAATTCGAGCGGCTCAATCTCTGATTTGGTGTCAAGTATGGTATTAAGGGTAATTTCCGGAGGGTGTGAGGTCAGTAATGGTGTCTATCTCTTCTCTTGTTCCTGACCTAGTATGATCGGAGCACCAGGCTCTAGTTTTGTTGCATAACTACGATGATTTTTAATTAGGAACGATAAACTGATACTTGTACACGTTCAAGCCTACTTATTATTTGCAACTTTACTAGACTTTTTAACATAATCTTCTCGGTTTATTAACAACAAAAGCAATATAATGTGATAATCTTTATTTTATTTGCAACTTTACCAGACTTTTTAACATAACCTTCTCGGTTTATTAACAATAAAAGCAATAAAATGTGATAAGCTTTATTGATCTTACTAAGCATTTTACTCAAACTAAAATGAAACATTATGGCCCCTGTACTCTTCCTCTCAGAAGTTTCAGAAAAGTCAAGCAAGGCTCGGGGACATAAGTAAAGAGCAAGAGAGGAGCGATATAACCCACATATAGGCGTCACCGCAACGCTATAAGGGTAAAGAGGTGACAAAGGATTAGGGACTTCTGTGTACATACAGCCACAGCACGGAAAGCTTCTGCGCCTTACACAACTGAACGACTCCCGGATGCAGAAGCCCTTGCTTGGTCTTAATCGCGTCAACCTGCCATAACATGGAAGGATTTTAGCTGCCATAGACTCTACGTTGCTTTGTCGTCCTCCTCTTGTTCGTGAGGCATTCTAGAGGCAGCGGAAGTTCCCTCACTTGAATCATCCGTGCAATCGTCATCGTGGTTTTCCCTCGTCATTTCCAAATATATTTCCAGGAAAAGAACATTGTTTTAAAAGAATTAACTTCTTTTGGCAGAACTATGATTTGTTTTCTAATTGTCTTTCAGATGACTGTCAAATGCAGTTGTTATACCAGAACGCTCCTTTAAAACCAAGGTCTGTTGTATATATTTCGGAAAACAGTTTCGATTGAATTGGAAGTTTCCGAGTTTATTTTTACGATATGATTTTGACCAAATCCTTTAAAACGGCCTTTTAATCAGTATTTTCTGAAACCTTGAATATTAACTGTTCTCTAAAAGTAGTGTATTATAAGTGTATTATAACTTAGCAGTTCAGTATAACTTAAGGAATTATAACCACAGAGCATATTTAAGTAAGTTACTTCATGGTCATTGGATATTTGTCGTGCCGTATTTTGTGCGATAATGTGCGTCAATGAATGTTACCAATGACAAGTCTTAAAGAATAGGGGAATCGTTACGTTTAAATGTTTGTTGAGTGATGTTGATCACAAAGATCATTAAATACTGATAATTTTTTCAACGAACAAAAAAGAAACGCCTGAAAGCTTTGGAAAGCCTCGTCTCCTTCCTATTACAATCACTGAATTGAATTTCATTGAATACAGAACTTAGCCCAAAGGGCAAGCACTGGGACCTATGAGGTCATTTAGCGCCGAAACGAAAAATTGACAGTAGAAAGGTTTGAAAGGTGTAACAGGAGGAAAACCTAGCAGCAGCCCTTTCAATTGTTAGGACAGGGTGGAAAGTATGACGAAAGAAAGAGGATATGAAATGAGGTACAGTAAAAGGAACGAAAGGGGTTGCAGATAGGGGGCGAAGGCTCGCTGCAAAGAACATTAAATAATGCCAACAGTGCAGCATATGAGGTGCAATAACGGCGCTACCCCTTACGGGATTCATCACCATGATTTGCGCACTGGGAACAAGACGGGAAACGACAACCCTTATGAGTAGTATATAACATAATGTCTCCCATCAGTGACACATAAGCCTCTTAGGACCTGAATGTAGAACAAAACCTTAATTATAACTAAATGTGAGTATTTTAATAAGCGGAAAATGCTTAAACCACAAGTTAACTTTTCTTAAAGAAATGCTTTGATTCTAGGTACCTCTGCATGAGTTAGAAGTCTGAAAAGGGGAATTAGATACGTTACGCTTGATTGCTTATCAGAATTTGTTATATTTAAGATTTAAAATATTTTTTGTTGGGTGGGGGGGGGGGCTGGAAAATTATTTTGCTAAAGTTTATCAGTTACTGGATAATTTCAGATTAAACCTTGGTTTCTTTTCTCTCTTCATGTATTATATATATATATATATATATATATATATATATTATATATATATATACATATATATAGTATAATATGTGTGTATACATATAAATTATATACATGTATAATTATAATTCAGTTTCTTAAAATCTAACTATAAAATGTGCTAAAATCTAACAAGATAAATGATCTGACAAGTAAAAAAAAAAAAAAAAAAAAAAATCCTACCCACGAAGACACCGAAGAAACAGATCTTTATTTCAACCTAAATACCAACAATTTCATACCAGAGGTACCCTGACAATAATCTTCGCAAAAAACACTGACTGCAGACTGCAGGAGACTGCGTGTCCCCAAGAAATAACCCAAAATGAAACTGGACCCAGAATTCGGGAATAAAGATGGAAGAAGGGAAAATTACCATTTTTGTTGTGACAGAGAACCGGGTTGGCCTCTCAAGTTGATTGACCAAAGCCCAGAGGCTTACAATCAGGTCTCTTGTACCCATGCCGTGTCATAAGCCAGCTTAATCTAAACCACCCAACCGACCTCTTCTATGACTTATGATCATAGGCCTTGGTGCTAGCATCAAGTGATCTTACCGTCCTACACATGACATCAGTTATAGTAAATTGACACAGGCCCTATTCAAATCCGTTAAACTGTAATGTTCTAATTTCCCGAGAGCTCAAAATGTTCCTTGTGAAAAAGATGAAAAACTAATCTTCACTTACCGGAATATTCACATCTCGGAAAGTTCAAAGTACCTTGCACTGAAAGAACTACTGTAAGATCGTTTTTGATCAGCTGGTGCTTTGTAAACTGTTCTAATATGCCTATCCACATTGAGAATCTTTCTTTGTACAAAGGGCAGTGAGCCTGGCAGTCTACTGTCCTTTTCTGAAAAAAAATTAATAACAATATGATACATGTTTGCACATATAGACTTTTTCTATGCAGGACTATCAGACTGTTGATTTAATGAAAGTGCTAGGTCTAGGTCAAGGACTAAACTACCTAACAGAAAAATCTAAGATCTCCAATAGTTATATATTACCTAGTAAGGCCTCAGAAACGCTTCTACGAAAGAAGCGTACGTTAGACACAATTTCATTCACAGCATTCAATTACGTTCAAGTGATCTCCTTGGAAGAAATTTGCCTGACTATTTCAAGTTTGTGAACTACATAATCAGCAAAATTAACCAGGTTTAGCAAATCATTATTATTATTATTATTCGAATTTTCGTTTGGCAACAAAATATGTCAACATCTTGTGATACTGCCATCCATAAACACATTTTTTTTCTGAATTCTGGTCAGTTGACTTTATAAAAAAATTAACGTTACTCTCAAGTACATCTAGAAGAGCCCCTCAGCTCCGTAATAATATCCATTTCAGTCACTGTCCAATGAACATTCACAAATAAGTTAACAGTTTTTGTCCTCGCTTGAGCAGTTCTGAAGCTGTAAAGAATTGGGTTACTCGAGAAAATATCTTGTTAACTTATTCTGTGCATCCACCCGGGTAAACTGATGCTGGGAGGATTGAGAGAATAAAAAAAACCATGTATAACTACAAATTATGAATCAGAATAGACCATAACCTCAACGTCATTCGCACAGTACATTTAGCTATTCAATTCATCGTCACTCCACCGTTATTATGAAACTTTAGCTCGAAGACTAGCAATGGAGATAAAATGTACTGGCAGAAAGAGGCCTGTATTCCAAGAGAACAAAACCAAATCATAAAAGAGAGTCTTTTGCAAGTTACCCGATCATCTGTCTAAGACGGCAACGACTCACGCACGCTAGGTAAGACGCCGTCTTGTTCGAATGTGTGCCAAGGTTGAGGTGGTAACCTCTAAGACTTTACACCCAAAAGGATGGCTGTGGCATTATCTATTTTGACGTTCTAGATTCCTTTCTTTGCTGTTTCTATGTGGGTCATTCGGTTCTTGCTTTTGTTGATACTATTCTGCAATAAGATCTTAAATCTGCCCACCGACTGAAAATATTTACTTCGGAACTTCCAAAAATTGGTTAGCTTTAGGTTCTGTAACCCTTAGCTAACTGGAAGTATGGTTGTCCTCAAAATCTATACAAATTTTTGTCACGGGATATTTTTATATTTTATTGTATTGTAGACTCACTTTTCAAAGACATTAACAGACTACCTGGGGCCTTTGTTCCTCTCGTGCGAGCAACGAACACCTGTGTTACCTGGACCCAAGTAAATGAAAAAGAATGTGATTTAAATTCGATTATTCCTTTAGCTTGACATACTTCGCTGACACTGGTGTAGCCGAATCTAGAAACTCTGAACCAGTTGCTGCTAAAAGGATTAGGTCAAAGTGTTGCGGGGCTTCACAAGCAGTTGCGAGTTAGTATCGTGATTAATTTCAGCCATTTTAATGGTTTTGATAACAATTTCGAAGAAAAATGTGTACTATATATGTAGAGTAGACTGGGCATATACGTCATCTAGAAAATATAAGAAAATAACCTCCTCTCCTTACTGTATTTTCGACTGTATTAAGAACTGCCTGGAAACCTCTCGAGGGCTGGAATGAAGGTTATGGGCGAGCATGGGATTGCTGGCTTCCATCATGGTTTATTCCAGATCGCCCACCGAAGGAGAGAAGTAGTTCGAGAGGAAAGTTGCTCTGGACACTAGAGCACAAGCTCCTCTGGGACTAGTTTCTAATGTGTTGATCTAAGTTGAGTTGAAAGAATAGTGAACTGCACATCGAGAGAAGGAAAAGTCTGCTGCTACAAGGTGGGTAGTAATGGATTGGTGACTCCCTGTTTTGATTTAGTAGGATTAAACACGTTCTTCTTTCTCTGACAACTTGGTTTGGTTTTCGTCAGACTCCCACAATCAGTCACAAGTTTCAGAATTCACGGCTTTTATTTTCATTTTTCAAGGTGGAGTCCTTAATCCTACGCTTTCATTCCTTCTTCCTGAGCTTCAGAGTAGGATAAATTGAAAATATAAATTTTCGTGTTGAATGGAATTGAATATAAAATTTAGGCCAAAGGCCATGTACTGGGAATTATGACGTCATTCAGCGCTGAAACATAAATTGACAGTAAAATGTTCGATAGGTGTTGTTAGGAGAGGGTGGAAAGTAAGATGGAAGAAAGAGAACATGAAACGAGCTGCAGTAAAAGGAATGAAAGGGGTTGAAGCTAGGGGCCGAAAGGACGCTGCACAGAACCTTGAGTATGCCCTACAGTGCACCACATGAGGTGCACTGACGGCACTAATCCCCCTTCCAAGAATTTTCGTGGTAATTTTATACATTCATACAGATATATATATATATATATATATATATATATATATATATATATATATATAGTATATATTATATCTACACCACCATTAATAATAGGCTCAGAACTGTAACCAAGAATCGGTTGATCCGTCTTGTTACAAGGATAATAGTGAGAATACCATATTCCACTGGTGAATAATTCTACACTTTCCCAAATAATGATTACACTCCTCGGAGAGGCAAAACAAAATTCTCACTCCTTTCTTGTAGGCCGAAGCATTATGCAATAAAATTCTTTATCAAATGTAAGACAAAGACAAAGGTAAAAAAGGAAGTGAGGTTTAATCACAAGGGAAGTGACAGAACAAGCTCAGAGAAGTTTATATGTATCACCTGAATTATGCAGAAAAATTATTCCAGCTGACAGTCAACGTTAGAACAGGCAACTAAAGTGTGTTTAGGTGTTCGCATTAAAGGATGATAAATTCGACGTCATGTCCCACTAAACACTAACCGAAATTGCACCCGAACAAAAAAATAAAAAAAGATAAAAAAAAATTGCAGGCCATTGACAATGAAAGACAATACAGGTTGAAGAGCAATTAATTTGGCTAAACGCTTTGCCTTGGATTCAGTCTTTAGACGAAAAGCAACACAAGGTTAAAATGCTAGAACGAAATTTCAAACAAAAATAGCCGCGACCACCATAATGCTTCGAAAACTAGCACAATCCCTTACTTTGAGCATGATCGTTTGAACTTACAATAAAGGCTTTTACAATGCTTGTCTGTAACAATTTGAACGTCTCGAATGACAGGGGAGAGAGGCTGGATTCTACAATAGATATAGAGAGCCATCATCCGACGAAATCGAGAAGAAACAGATGAGTGCGTAGAAAGAAAACTGGATAGAAAATAATTCTTGTAGAAACTGAATTTCACTAAATTGTGAGTTCCTTACTCAGATACAATTTTCAAACTAAACTTGCTGGAAACAGATATGTCAGTCCAGTCACTGGACAAAATCTAATCGGAAAATATTGCTGAGAAAAATCAACAGATTTTGTGACGGGAGCAGCTCTTGCTCTGACTACTGAAACATAATGGAGGACCACAAAACGTCAGTGGCATAGACATAATGGTTCCTGGTGGACCATATCGTGAGAAACACCTTTTCGCACTAAAGAGAGAATGAAATCAAACATGAGAATAATTCAGTACTTAGTAAAAACACAGAAAAGTAGTCAAAAGAAATATGAGCTATTATATTTCTTCTGACCAGACTGGAAAGAGCATTGATTCAAGCAGTGAAAATCTGGAGAAATTTACAAATATCAGACCAAGTTTACTAGTAACTATTTAAAGTTTGGTACAGAAACAATCCAAACTGGTATGGCGAAAACTAAGGACTTAATAGGTTCTTAAAGAATCTGTAAATCCTTATCCCCTATAAAACTATGAAAATCGTCACAAAGGACACCTAAAGTAGGACCCCTTTTACATTTTAGATTTACGCAGAAAGTGCAAAAATATATCTTTTTATTCCACTGCGTCTTTAACCAAATCAATACAAAGGAAGATATACTGAAAGGATTTAGTGATGTGCTACTTGTTTGTATTATGAGTTTTCTTGACTTTTCACCCCAGTTTTCTTATTTGTCTTCTCACTCGACCTAATTTAAGCTCGTTACAACCCGCCTACATTTGGGTCACGCTATTCGAGGTCGGCACTTGTACGAGTTCCGAATGTGACGGAGGTGTAGAGCCCTCGGAGAGTGAAAATATTTCTGAGTTCAGTAATGATTACCCAGTGTTCTTTTTTATTATTATATATTTCCCTTGCTTCACCTTTCTCCCTTTATCCTGCAATGTTAATTCCATGGATCTTGATGTCCCCTTTCTAGAGTGTACGAACAAGTGCGCTTCTTCTTTGCCAATGCCTTCCATTTCTTTATGCTCCTGCTCTTCCTTCAGTTTCTGGCTCGATACGAACATTTTATTACCATTTGTGCAGACAGGTACTTAATAATCGAAAGTTATCAAGTTCAAATTGTAAATTCAAGATGAACGAGGTTGCCCTTTTCACTTCATTACTCAACCAGTCGGAAAGAAGACTAAGAGTAGAAATAACATTTGACCTACTGACATGATCCCCAAATGGGCAAGGGCACGGGGCTAGGAAGTATCAGGGTTATCCCAATTTTCAATGATAAGACTAAAGGGTGACCAGGAAAATTGAACTGAACTGAGTATATACAGAATTTAACCCAGAGACCAAGCACCGGAACATATGAGGTTCATTCAGCGCGGAAACGGAAACTGACAGTAATAGTTTTGAACTGTGTGACAGGAGGAAATCCTCACACTTGCACCATGAATCAATTGTTAAGAGATGGTGGAAAGTAGGATGGAAGAAAGAGAATATGAAAGGAAGTACACTAAAAGGAACAAATGGGTTGCAGCTAGGGACCGAAGGCACGCTGCAAAGAACCTTAAGTAATGCCCACGGTGCATAGCATGAGGTACACTGATGGCACTATTCCCTACGGGTGGTTACAAGGTGAAACCTTGACGGGCCACCCGGCCCCTCACGTCACCTGACGCTACCAAACGACTGGCCGATAAGAGCGGCTTTAGCGGAGAAATAACGCTTGCCGTGTGAGTTAATAAAGACAACAAGAATTCGGGAGTCTGATGTGAACCAGAATGGGTGACAAATGAAGCCTAAGTGTTATATGTACATCCACATAAAAAAAAATTGTATGTCGTTTTTTTATTTTTCAAACTAATCTTATTACTAAAATAACTAAATATATATTCCAAAGAAATTGCAATTTTTGTTACAAGCATTATCAAAATGAAAAATCGTTCCGTAATAAGATTTTAAAAGAAGACCTTGTGTCTCCTGTCGTTTCCACATCCATCCGCTTAGTGAGGCTATTTCTAATATATTCCATAATTGCAGCCATTTATATGGCATCAATATTTGGAACAGTTCACGCTGGGCTTCCAAATATCCCTACACATAATCCATTTTGAGTATGGAGGTCTGACCCATCAGAGATATCTCCCTCGTCCTCTCTTCGTCTCTCGCGGTAATAGGATGAAAAGGCGTCGAGCACGACACGTTTGTATTGTACCTACTGAACAGTTCTTCGCCAGCAGCTCTTTTACAATCATTAGTAGACGCTGAAGAGATCAGCCACACTGAACATCCGAACTGTTTGGCTGATTTACGAAAAGAATATGACATATTTTGAATGGGATAAAGGAAAGCTATACCAAATACAGTGTCTACACTTTAAACGAGAAGATAATTACCGACGCTAATCTTGGCACTGGCGAAGACAATCGGAAGTTTCAGAAATTCTGTTTTACTAGTACTGCCTATCAAGCACAGAACAGTTACCGTACAACATAAAAAGAACGTAGTCTATGCAAAACGCATTCGCATGTGCATACAGATATTGAATGCATTCACTGCGTATGTATTACCTACTGATAATACATATATACGCCATATTTGTTTAGTGCTTATGAGCGTGAACATATATGTATCATTAGGCTATAGTACATAGATCTAGAATGCATATATACATAGAAACGTATGAACAGACTTGTACTGAAAGTCCCTTCGACCTTTCCTAAGATTTCATTATAAACTTAAGCTTATTGTGGGTGATTTAATTGGTAAATCATTAATTATTGAAAACCTACTTTAACTAAACTTCCATTTTTATTTTATTTTCTTCGACGCGTAATCCTGTCATGCTGGGCTCATTTCCGTTCCCTCACCTCTTACAAAAGCGAAGAGCTACGGACGGAAATGGCGGGAGTAGCAAAGCTCGTGTCAGCCTCATGTAAGGCTTCATCGCCGAAGGAGGTGGAGTGATGTGATCCATGTAGCTGAACTACAGCCACCCACTTTTTGCACCTTTGTTTTCTGTTATTTTTTATGGTACGGTCGTTTCTCTTTACGAATGTAGATCTCAGTCTCAGGTGCAATAGCCACATTGTTGTTTTGAAATGCAGACTAGAAGAAAATGATCATTTTTATTTGTGTATTTTTTCTTTGTATCTGTCATAGTCTGCAGCCGTGTTACATCTTTCTTATGTTACTAGACTATCGGCCAAAAATTTACTTTGATTCAAAAGCAACACAAATAAATAAATAATAAATGAATAAATAAAATGTATGGAATTGCTGCAAGAATGCCAGCTTTGAATAGCTGTCGCAATCAATTTTATTTGTATTATGATAATTTTTTAAAATGCGTCATAAAGCTGTGTTGGCTTCCATATGATGGCCTTTGCAAAGGTAGTCTAGAAAAACTAAAAGGCGCGAATTTTTGCTCGATGTGTATTCTACTTGGGTTATCATTACAGAGGCATTTGGCATTTAGGTTAGTAATGGTGGAATGAATTGGAATACATAATTTAGGCCAAAGGCCAAGCGCTGGGACTAATGAGGCCATTCAGCGCTGAAAGGGAGCTTGAAAGTAAAGATGGTTTTAAAGTTATAACAAGAGGAAGAACTCGCAGTTGAAATATGAAACAATTGTTGGGCGAGGGTGGAAAGGGAGATGAAATGGAAGATAAATAATATGAATGGAGGTATAGTAAAAAAAGAATGAAAGGGGTTGCAGGTTGCGGCCGAGCGAACGCTGCAAAGACCCATAAGTAATACTTACAGTGCACCGCGTGAGGTGCACTGATGGTACTACCCCTACGGAGATGATGGAAAGAGCATTCAACTCCCTGAAATCTCCCTTTTACTTTGATGTGATAGAGGAAAAGGCTGAAACAAGTTGGCGCTAGAGCTCTTGAACTGAATATAGACTTTAGGCCAACGGCGAAGCACAGGGACCTAAAAGGCCATTCAACGCTGAAACGGAAATTGATAGTAAAAAGTTTGAAGGTGTAACAGAAGGAAAACCTTACAGTTGAACTATGAATCAACTGTTAGCAGAGGGTGGAGAGTAAAATGGAAGAGAGCATAAAAGGAAGTACAGTAAAGGGAACGAAAGGGGTTGAAGATAGGGCCCGAAGGCACGCTGCAAAGAACCTTAAGCGGTGCACTGACGACACTAACCACCCTACGGAGACTAGAGCTCTTGACTGCTAACGCTTGTTCTCAATAGTTACATTATGTAACGCAACAGCCCATTACTATCCTATTTATGATGATTTCAGTAGATGAAACCTATTCACATGGAACAAGCACACAGGGGCCACTGACCTGATGTTTAAGCTTCCAAAGAATGCTGGTTTAACCTCCCACCGCAGATCCCACTCTGCAGCAGTAACTGATCATGATAAGGAACCAGTGATTTTTCATTATCCTCGGGGGAGACCCTAACCCGCGACATCTGAGTGGCATGTCATGATACTAGCTACCAAGCTGGCATATGGCCAGCACTTGTTCAGACAACACCGACAATGTTGTGGAAATAAGCTGAGTGTTTCTTGATCTTATTATTCTGTATTTGCTCAAGATTTAACTTGGATTGATAAATTTACACAGTGTTGGTAAGGAAACTTTGTTCTAGACTGCTTCTCCTTAACAAACTGTCTCGAAAAAAATGTGCACCATTTTCTCTCGACTTAAATTCGCCGCGTCCAGAGTCTGAAGCAATGAAGATGAGAGCTGACGGCAGGGGCGATGGTTCTTTCTCGGGTATGATGTATTTATGTATGCTTTTGAATTTGCCTTTGGCAGAGTCGTGGGAACCTCTTTCGTATTTTATTTTGTCATAAAGTTTGCATTGAAACCGCTACATCAACTACTGATTGAGTGGTAGTTGACTTCGGAAATGCTTAACTGGCTATCGTAGATAGCATCACCCATGAAATGGCTCGTACTTCCTTTCCAATGTATCCGAGAAGTAAGCCGCGTGTTTCTGGAGCTCCCTTGTCCGCGGTCAGATCTGCAACTTATCATGCATTGTGACTTGGGTTCTTGGTTCAATATTTTGTCATGTGTAAATCGTTCCATTAACTGAGTAGTGTTAAATGAGTATCGTTCCCCAACCCATTTCGTCCCTTTTTTTGTTATTCCTTAATCGTTTAGAGATTATTGAAATTGAACAGTCACGGACCCCTTAAGGATCACGTGGTCGTTAATTGAAATCTAGTATAGCGTTTATGCGTTAATGAATCCCATTTTTCTATCGAATGTGCAAGTAGTCATGAGATATATAAATATTTTTGTAATAAAATATTGTTAAAATTTGTCACCATCTTCACTTGTCCTTCGAGTAGGAACCGACTTATGTGCTATACAGGCTAACTAGGCCATTTGCCAATAACCTCAGGCAAACCAGTAGAAACCCAGTTGCGAGGTTTTATTTCGCAACACAAACAACCCCTAGTATTTAATTGCCATGCGTCTTTATAACTTGTATCCTATACGTTTCTTAGGGGGAGGTTATGGCATAGTTCTGAAAGAATTTCGTCATATGACCTTTATATTCAAGATTCACTTGCAATCGAGTTACATATGTTGATGGGTCAGGTTGTCCATAAAAGTGCCTCAAAAAGGAATTTGTTCGCTTTTCCTTGCTGTAAATTTATCTTTGTAAAATTGCCAATCAATAAAAGAAGCCAAAGAAGATCATATGAGGTCCTAAGCCATTGGAAGAACTGCGTCCAAGCCCCTCCCTCTACTGTTGTAATGTTGGACATATTTTCAACCAAAAAGTTACAGAATAACACGCCTTATTAAATCATTATTTCTGAAACTTTCAATGCCTTAAGGGTAGGCTCCACTTTGGAGGGGTCCCGATTGTAAAAGATCGTAAAAAATATTTGCCAAAAATACACTAATCAAGACAGGCTAATGAAATTATCAGGCATTATTAGCACTATAATAACGCATATTCTCTGTGAGTTTTATCATCCTACAGGGAAAATTAATGATTTTATTAAAAAAAATGTGAAAAAATGCAAAAATTCCGGGCCCCTCGTACTGAAGGTTATTTGGTGATTGGTGAGAAACTACAGTCTTGAATAGAAATTCGGTGTGAGAGAATGTTGGTATATCCACCTGGAACATGCACAAAAAAAATTATCAAAATAGAACAGTAAATAAGCACGTACCATCAAAAAAAAGAGCAACAACTTCAGGTAAGTTCAGCGAAAGCCCCGGCGAAATCGCAGGCTATAGCTAGGAAGAAATATTCAGGAAAAATTCAAATCTCGATTTAGGGACAAAACCTTTTGAGAGTTTGTAGTTATTATGTCACTTGATAGCCTAAAACATCTAAAAATTATATTATTTAGGACAATCAAAGAAAACCCACCTCCAAAAAAAAAAAAAAAAAAAAAAAAAAAAAAAAAAGGGTGGGGGTGGTTTTTTCTTTGATTGTCCTAAATAATATAATTTTTAGATGTTTTAGGCTATCAAGTGACATATTAACTACAAACTCTCAAAAGGTTTTGTCCCTAAATCGAGATTTGAATTTTTCCTGAATATTTCTTCCTAGCTATAGCCTGCGATTTCGCCGGGGCTTTCGCTGAACTTACCTGAAGTTGTTGCTCTTTTTTTTGATGGTACGTGCTTATTTACTGTTCTATTTTGATAATTTTTTTTGTGCATGTTCCAGGTGGATATACCAACATTCTCTCACACCGAATTTCTATTCAAGACTGTAGTTTCTCACCAATCACCAAATAACCTTCAGTACGAGGGGCCCGGAATTTTTGCATTTTTTCACATTTTTTTTAATAAAATCATTAATTTTCCCTGTAGGATGATAAAACTCACAGAGAATATGCGTTATTATAGTGCTAATAATGCCTGATAATTTCATTAGCCTGTCTTGATTAGTGTATTTTTGGCAAATATTTTTTACGATCTTTTACAATCGGGACCCCTCCAAAGTGGAGCCTACCCTTAAGTCGATAAGCCACCACTTATTTTCACATGACATGAAGCACAATACATTGTATTCCTAACATTTTTTTAAATGACTAACGTTATACCCGAAAACCAATTGAGGGCTTACTATTGAGTGTTTCCAATACGGTTCCCCTGACGATTTCTTCCTTACGTGGTTACAATTCAGTTATTCTACTTTTTAATTCGTTTGGCTCGAAAATGAAAATATTCAGATAAATCCATCATCCCTATCAAATTGACATAAATTGGTTTACTAATATGAAACTGCACGCTTTACAGATTGTTTTGCGACAACAGCTGTGAAGTAGCCTGGTTGTTTGAGATAAATGGATGAAACGACAAAAAAATAAATAAGATAAATATTGAAGATAACTTTCATATTCTTCTTCATGGAAGGGTTGATCAATGGTAGCGTCGGTGGTTGTCGTCTTAGTCATATCAGAGTCTTAGGAAACAGACAGAAAACTGGGCTAAAATAGAAGATGGAAAGGGACATGAGCATCACGAATAGAAAGCAGTAAAATGGTGTAATCGTTTTAAAGAATATGATGCGTTATGGTTCCCATCAATACTTGATAAACGTGAACAATGAAGTATAACAAAGTTGATGTGCAAGTCCAGATGAGATGATGGTAAGCAGAGATTTGTCAGTTGAACGGGGGCCATGGTTGAACCCGAGACGCCTTTCCTATGTACGGAAAACCATTTTGAAGTACCATTCGCTCTGGAGTAAATAATAGCCTTACTTTACAAAACATGTCACGTAAAATTTGGGATGACTGCATTTGGTATAATACAGACATTTCTTTCTTTTTCAGGGAGGCTATAAGCCCACATAATCCTCTGTCAAGATGGGTGTTCAAAACGGAGGATCCAAGCAAAATGTCAACGGCTCTAGTGTAAGTGTTATGCAATTCTTTAACTATTTAGAAAATCAGAACGTTTCTCTCGCGTTTTTTCTTTTGATCTTACTTTTCTATGATGGAGAGCGCTTGAATTATCCTGTTCAGGTTGAAATGCTGAAACATTTTCTAAGCTACTTAGGATGACACTAAAGATAACATTGATTTAATATCACATAAATGTTTCTACATTTGATACCAAGGATGAATCTAGTTAACAATAAATAACTTGAAAGACCTGTCTAAATATATGATTTGATTTGATGTCAGCTTCTGAAGTTAAACGATAAGTTGGACCTCTTAACACAATCACTTCATGCTGCATGCTATTTACTGGTCATTTTCGTCGTATGATATGATTATATGTTTTGGACTTTACATTCCCTGGATTCGACACAACGAAGCGTGCATGGATTTTTGTTTTAAAGCATTCTTCACGTCGAACCGGTTTGGAAATTTGTGATTTAAGATCTGGAGTGCAATTTTGCAAGATTTTATGACCATCTTTTCAATGTCTTCAAATGCAGAGTTCAATCGACAATGACCTGATTGAGTCGCCAAGTGACATCGTTCTCTCGGCGCCCGAGAGAAAATTCTTGCTCTATGTACAAAGGGGAGACGTCGCCTCAACTCGAAGGTAATTACCCACAGACTTTGATTTAGCTTGGTTCTCCTCGAAATCATTTCTTCATGTGTGTGTGTGTGTGTGTGTGTGCTATTCATGGTCTAGATTTATAAACAAACAATCACAGAGACACCAAGTTGGAAAGTGGAGCATAGATTAAAGATTTTTCTTTTACATAAAGCAGAACGACAGAATAACCATTAATACGAATTATGTACGTATGTAGCTGTAGATATTCATATACGTACAAACGTAAAAATATATGTATGCATAGTTATTGTACATTTATGAATATCTGTCTACTTCAACTGCATTACTGCAGTTTCGTTTAAGGGTTTTACGTAACGCAGTAATGATAAATCTTCATTTTCTGCTGTTCTTTGTAAATATGTTCGTTATTTCTTCGTTCAGTGCACTTTATTTATAAAAAAAAAACTCAATTATTCACCTGGGAACATGCCTTTTGTTTGTTTATATAAGCACTGATGTTGTCCATGAGAAGAACCAAACTTGTTTTCAGAAATAGTAACTTTTTCTGCCCAGCATAATGTCAGCAATACTGACACAGTATCCTTTCTTTCCCTTAGACATCTTGAGGAATTCAGAGACAAGCCTCAAGAATTGGACATCAACTGCACAGATCCCCTGGGTCGCACATCCATCGCTGTCGCTATTGAAAATGAAAACTTGGACCTTTTGGAAACTTTGCTGGAGTTTAACGTCAAACCAAGGGTAAGGATGGAAAACGCTAGGTTTAAAACACAGTTACACAGGCTGTCGCAAAACTGAACAAATGCCGTCAAAGCCTCGAGAAATTCTTCAGCAGTGTAAACCGAAGCTATGAGAGAAGTAGCTTATGTTATATAAAAGTGAAAATGAGAAACTTTTAGTAGATTATTTCTCACTCGCTCACTCTCACTCTGTTGGCCTTTAGGGTCTCAATGCCATTGTGCCATACGTCTGAGGTTTGTTCCAATCTTCAACGCATTCATTTTTGGATGAGGCTGCTTACTTTCTCTCCATTTCCCCGTGAACATCTGCGGGCATGGGTCTAGCGACTTCATTCCAAAAATCAAAGCTTAGAGACATCCAGCAGACCTTAGAAGCCTGTTGAGAGTGGCAGTGGGCTGGTGAAGAGGCCCAGGAAGTAAAAAGTTAGTAGATAATCGAATTATAGATGAATGGGAACCGTCGAGCTGAAAAAAAATTGACGAAATAATAAACCAAGGAAGAGAACTGTATTTTGATCTATTATCAATGGAAGAGAAGCTCATCGCATAGGTTACACCAGACGGAAGTTGTTAAACCGGAAAGCACTAACACTGTTATTATCATTTACATTCTATATAATACTAGAGCGACTGCCCCGTCAAAAATGACGGTGATATAAGTCAGGGTGATATTCTACGGCCAGAAAACTATATATCTAGGCTTACCCATTGAAATTACGCACAGATATATATACCCATTGAAATTAAGCACAGAAATAGATACATAAATGCATATAAAATTATTTAGAAGAACTACTGGGTACCAGACATAAGGCTAAATTAAACAAAATAGAACAAACGAAGGAAAGTGCAAGTTCGACATATTCAAGGTGAAGCAAAAGTGACCTTACAGAGAAAATTTAGTAATTTTTCAGTTGCAAATAAAATTTGGTGTCAAAGTTACAGAAGAAGTTAATGAAACACTGTTTATAATGAGGCCTACTTTGAGTTCACTTCCATGACTCCACAGTCTTTATTTAGTATTTTTTCTAGTTTTTCATCTCTTGTCTGTTTAATTTTGATAATTTCATTTCTCAATTTTAAATATTACTCACGGTTAGGTTTTCCCCGTGCAAATAGTAAGCATTCTTTTCAAGAGAACAATTTTCCATAACAATCCTTGACTAAAAAAAATCTCTTGAAATGAGCACTTGATTTTCTTCCTCTCAAAGGGAAGTCACCAAGAAACGACAGTGATGATACCCTTCATCTTTTCACTCGGGGAATCCCCATTCATATCAAATTCTTAAGCACGATCCTTAACAAAAGGAATCCTCATCTCTCTCTTCAGGATGCTCTTCTTCACGCCATTTCTGAAGAATATGTCGAGGGAGTCGAGGTTCTGCTCGCATGGGAAGAGAGGAACCACAAGAAAGGCGAAGCTTACGTAAGTATTTAGTGCTCAGTCTCTCTGTACTTAAAGAACTTCTTTGAACGATTGGGTACTGAAACTTGGCTTTCATTTTCAGACTAACTTTTCAGGTTAAAAGCATCTCTTCACTGAGTGTCATTTTCTGTAATTAACCTCTATATCACTTGTCATTCTAAACTACTTTTCATTAAGCGTCTGGGTATGATTATTTTCAGTCTGTATCTATTTCTGCTTTGGCGTTCAGTTTCATTCTCTAATTTTGAAACTGAAACTAACTGCGACCACTGATATTACATTTGTAAATTTTATAGAAATATGTGGTATTCATGCTTGCATATATATATATATCTATATATATATATATATATCATATATATAATATATATATATATATATATAAAATAAATATATGTATAGCAAGTATGGTATATATATATATATATATATATATATATATATATATATATATATATATTTTATATACATATATATATATATATATGTGTGTGTGTGTGTGTGTGTGTGTGTGTGTGTGCGCGCGTGCGTGTGTATGTGTGTCTGTATATGGATATCTTATTAGCCACAGTGACCTCTCAACTTCCAGAGTTCCTCAAAATTATTTTTTGGTCACACTCATCTCTGCCAGTCTTGTAAGGAATAAATGAAATATACCTTATTCCCATAGAGGGGCGAGAACCCACGCGCGATGGGAGAGGTCGAGACTAATATAATTCACTTCAGGACAGATTAGGTTTATATTAGTCTCGTTCTAACCTACCACGGGCGGACTTGAATCTCGCTGTGGAAGTAAAAGGGTTCTTTATTATTCCTCTCCCAATTGGATTCAAGGATTGTTTTGTTTGTTTGTTTGTATGGTGTTTTTACGTTGCATGGAACCAGTGGTTATTCAGCAACGGGACCAAAGGCTTTACGTGACTTCCGAACCACGTCGAGAGTGAACTTCCATCACCAGAAATACACATCTCGCACTCCTCAATGGATTCAAGGATTGTGGTGAGAAGCACAACCAAAAAAGTGTAATGGAATCGATACACTGAGATGTCGCTGTGGCTAGTTAGACTTACCAGTAAATTATGTGTATATATATACATACATGTGATTTTTGTTTGTTTCCAAAAAAGTTCTCAACTCACGCATAGTCACACAAACACTAACATATATATATATATATATATATATATATATATATATATATATATATATATATATATATGTGTGTGTGTGTGTGTGTGTGTGTGTGTGTGTGTGTGTGTGTGTGTATAAAGGTATAAGCCACGAAGGAAAGTGAAACACGGAGTAGCTACAAGATCTTTTGACTCAACGTCCTTTATTTAGTCAGTCTGCTAAGTAAAGGACGTTGAGTCGAAAGATCTTGCAGCTACTCCGTGTTTCACTTTCCTTCGTGGCTTATACCTTTATTTATGCATTTATCACGTTCCAAACTTTCGTGATTCAGTTATACATATATATATATATATAATATATACATGTATGAATATATATATATATATATATATATATATATATATATATAAATAATATAATTATATATACTTTCATACTGTATATATACATGCACAGAGAACTGAGTTACTCAAGTTAATAAGTTACCGACACCCTACTAGTTCCAACCCAGAAAAGGATGGGTTCGAATCTTGGTTAGGGTAGACTCACTTATTAGACATGATGCCCTTTGAATGTGTTGTTCAAAGTACAGTAAATTACATATCAATGCTTTATATATATATGTGTGTGTGTGTGTGTGTGTGTTTATGTATACACAGGAGTAAAATACTTTGACGCTCACAGTATGCTGTAACGACCCCTTCTATACCCCCAGAGCTGGGAAAACATATCAAGGGAGACTGCTACCTTCACCAAAGACATCACGCCCTTGATTCTGGCAGCCCATCATAATCACTATGAAATCTGCAAACTGCTTTTGGACAGAGGAGCCTCTTTGCCCATGCCCCACGACATCAGGTGAGTCTCCGACCACTTCAAAAGGATCTCTGTTGACGGGGCACTCGTCATCCGTCCAGTGCCGCGTGTTTTCAACCGTATAAATTAGAACTAAAAGACGATGATCTGCTATTGTTAGGTCAGCATTGCTCGTTATTGAAAAAGTCCTACATTTGTTTTCCAACAGAATCGAAAACAGTAGTTCTTCTGCTGACAATAAATCGACAGGTATTTGAAAAATTGTTTATTTGTTTATTGTTCTAAACTCGTTATTTTCTTTTTATAACATCACTCTCCTGTTACTAAAGTATTATACAAATACCTCTATAAATGCCTGTCTCTTTGTAATCCAAGTGAGTCTTATTATGTAGCTGTAGCCAATTATTGCGGGGGGGTTGGATGACTTTTCAATAACAGCCTTTCTTTAAACATTACGAAACCTTCCGACTTGCGAGTTTCCAGTATTCATCATTGCAGGCGAAGAAGAACGAGCAGAAAACCAGCACTCACACACTCTCTCCCTCTCTCTCTCTCCATGAACCAAAAGAAATTCATCTTATCCCTGTTTATGTCTTATACAAATGAACATCGAAGTTACATTTTTCCCCTTCAAAGAACAAAGAAAACGTTGATAAAGCAGATAAATCCTCAAGAGAGAAAGAAGGTCGAACAACCCTGACTTGAATGGAATATAGAGTTGAGGCTAAAGGACAAGCGCTGGAACCCATGAGGCCATTCAGCTCTGGAAGGGAGTACAAGGTTACACAAGTATAAAAGGAAGAAAATGTCGCGGTGCCACTGTGATATCATTGTTAGGAGAGGGTGGATGACAAAATGGAAGGTGATATGAATGGAGGTACAGTAAAAGGAATGAAAGGGGTTGCAGCTAAGGGCCGAATGGACGCGTCAAAGAACTTTTAGTAATGCCTACAGTGCACTGGCGGCACTGCCCCTTTATGGGAAATTCTGATCTGGTCCGAATACTGCGATCAATGCGATCGTAGACACTTGACCTCAGGTAGGAACAGACAAGCCTAGAGTGGGAACAGGCTGGAAGAGCTCACCAAATTGTGTGTTATTTTGACAGATGCGGATGTGACGAGTGCATCATTTCTACCGAGGAAGATTCCCTTCGTCATTCCTTGTCTCGAATCAATGCTTACCGAGCGCTCGCTGCTCCTTCACTGATTGCTCTGTCGTCTAAAGATCCCATCCGAACTGCCTTTGAGCTTTCAGGTGAACTAAGACGTCTTCAGGGAATGGAACACGAATTCAAATCGGAATATCTTGTGAGTATCTCGAATGTCATTGACTCCAAAAAGTCTTCTCTTTATTTATTTATTTTTCTATTTATGTTATTCTCCCTGAAAACTACAAGTTTCATTCATATGAAAGATTGGCAATCCTAAACATTTTTTAACGCCCTCTTTATATTCACACCATTCAAATGATCGCAGTGAGCGTTTCAGGTACAATTGTTTGATAAGAAAGCCACAAAACCCAGCCCGTATCCACATCTCAAATTTTGTTGTTTTTCATATTTATTTCTGCAGGAACTTCGGAAAGGAATGATGAAGTTTGTGGCCGAGTTGTTGGACCAGACTCGTACGCGCCAAGAGCTATCAGTCATGCTGAACTATGACCCGGAATCCGATGGCTTAGATGAGGGAGATTCTCTGGCTAGACTCAAAGAAGCGATCAAGTATCGCCAAAAGCAGGTAAATGTCTTGACGAAATCCACCAAGCTAAGTTTTGACTTCATAAAGACCTCCTCCAGTGTCGTTTGAGAGCTTGAGTACAAGATGGAACTTTTCATGCTTTGTTTACCGAGCGAGGTATTCATGTCCTCTGTAATTCTTGTCATTCATGTCCCCTTTAAAATATTACGTCACAATAAGTTTTCACTTATTATTGTGTTGTCTTTCGTCCCGTGGTAAAGTTTTTGGTAATGGATATCAGTCAATATGTTATTTGATGGGGATGAAAATAGTTTTGCTAAATTACATTTGTTATTTTTTCTAAAAGATTTAATTTACATTACTTCATTAGCAAGAGTGACTTCAAAAAAGAAAACCATGAATCAGCGACTGTTTTAAGCTGTGCTTTCCCTTCCTTAGCTTAACAGCAGTTGATTTAACTTATTTTTTAACTGCTGGTCGAAGTTTTGTTAAATACAAAAATTTACTCATGACTCGAAATTATATATATATATATAGATATATATATATATATATATATATATATATATATATATATATATATACATACACACACACACACACACACATATATATATATATATATATATATATATATATATATAATATATATATATTATGTGTGTGCGTGCGCGTGTATACGTGTATATAGTATACATATGTATAAAATATATACACATATATTTTAAGCTAACCCCTCTGCTGTATAGTGTGGCCCTTGGAATGGTGGAGGTTTTGTTAGATGCAAAAATCTACTCGTGACACAAACTTCTTATCTAACGGAAAGAAGAAATGGTTCATAGAAATATATATATATATATATATATATTATATATATATCTATATATATATACATAATATATATATTATTGCTATGAACCATATCTTCTTCCCGTTAGATAAAAAGTTTGAGTCATGAGTAGATTTTTGCATCTAGCAAAACCTCCGCCATTCCAAGGGCCACGGTATACAGCAGAGGGGTTAGTTTAATATATAGGCTGTGTGTAAATAAGTATTAAGCTAACCCCTCTACAATATTTATTAAAATGTCAATATTATTTCCCACTCGCGAATTTACTTTCCAACAAAAAGTTCGTGGCACATCCCAACGTCCAGCAGTATCTAGGAGCCATTTGGTATGACGGCCTTCCTGGATTCCGTCGCTTGCCTTTCGTCGGTCAATGCGTCCAGGTGGCCAAATTAGGCTGCATGTTCCCGCTCCTGTCTATGTGCTACATGATCAACCCCAACAGCGAAAAGGCCAAGTTCATGAAGAAACCGTTCGTCAAATTCATCTCTCACTGCGCTTCGTACATGTTCTTCCTCAGTAAGCAATCTTATCTATTCCTTGTAATGTGTGCGTTTTTGTTTTCTCTTCTTCAAATGGAATTCAGCGGACATGATCTCCATGGTGGAATTTAGAATAATAATCAACTGCTAAACTGCTACATTTGCGATATTCTGGAATGCCTGATTTTTCTCATGTTCGCTTGACAGTGTTGCTGGCTCTGGCGTCCCAAAGAATCGAGTACCTCCTCATCGAGTGGTTTGGGAACGCTTGGTTGCGTTCGATCCTGGAAGACTGGAAGATCAGAGAACGTGGATCATTGCCCGGTTTGGTGGAATTGTTCATCGTGATGTACGTTTTCAGTAAGTGACTTCCACGTTTTATCAGCTGATGACATACCAAGTCTAACATCTACTGACTTTGTTACATTTCGTTACTACAGACAAAGAAAAATCCTGATTTACCAATAATGGGAGGGTTAGCGAAGGACATTCTAAGAACGGTTCCCTTCTGTCGTTATCACTGTAAATCATTACTAAACGAGATATTCCAGAATTTATTTATTTGAATCTCTAGGACGCATTCTTGAATATCTAACTGACCCTGAGCGCCGTAATTATATATCACGACTCTAAGGGTCAGTTAGGTTGGGGTCAGGGCTCTTGTCATGTTAGGAGCTGGTGCCCTAGGTTAGGCTAGGTCACAAAAGTTAGGTTAAAATGTATCCCTGTTGAAATGTCGTTTTCTGGCATAATTTTATATCTTTTAACAATTTTTGCATTGATTTTTGAAGACCTCCATAGCCTGAATTTTTTTTTTTTTTATCAATTTGGTAAGGAGCGTGCGGTATTGGGTTATAAAACAGAAGAAAGTGGTGTGAGATCGAAAGCCCAGAATAATTACAAACCAACTTTCAGAAAATAAAAAATTCTTATTCAAACCAGTACTGCATGCACTTTGGAATTTTTACCACTTATTTCTTTAAGCCAAGCATTTCAACTCTAAACCTGGCTTTTCTTTATTCAACCTCGCATCCCAGTTTTTTTTTTTTTTTATTTAGGGATTGGTTCAATTGCTAACGCATCCTAATACTGTACCTGATGTCCCAAGTGCCTTTGTGGAGAATTGTCGGTAGCTTGTAACCATATTTCTCATTCTCATTTATCTATTCATTATTCTAAAGCTCTCTGAACTATACTCACAAGAGAATCTGGAGGTAAATGACAACACACTACATCAAGTCTTGATCTTTGGATTCTGTAACTATCCTTTCACTTAGATTCTAACCTGTTTATATTCTAGGTCTTATATGGGCTGAAATCAAATCCTTATGGAGCGACGGCATACTGGAATACATAAAAGATTTATGGAACATCATCGATTTCGTCACCAACTCTTTCTTCATGGCCTGGATTCTCCTTCGCACGACTTCCTTTCTCATCGTGCAGAGGGACTTGTGGAGAGGCATGTGGCCCTACTACCCTCGAGAATCTTGGCATGCTTTCGACCCCATGCTCATTTCCGAGGGCTGTTTTGGTGCCGCTATGATTTTCAGGTAGGTGGGAAGGATAGTACGCCAGTTCTTGGTTTATAACCACTTGTTCAACATTTTTTTTATATACAGTCTCAACATGATGGAGAATGCAAAACAATTGAAAATACAGATGTCTGAACTTGTGATAAATTCATGGCGAATAAGTGGAAGGAGGTGGATCCTAAAATGATAAATCGTTCATGTAGTATGTTCGGTATAAGAGAAACTGAAAGAGTGAGAAATGTTGAGATATGCAGAAGCGGTACATTGGTTAGCGTAAGAGACAGGATGGCTCAATGTTAGGAGATGATTTGATCGTGTGAAAAGAATGGAGTGTGATAGGTAAGTGAAAAAATATACATCTCAGAAGTACTAGGAGGAGGGAAAAGAGGAACACCTAGAAAGCAAGAGAGCGTGTGCAAGGTAGAGGTATATTTATACTTACATGTGTGTATTTTATGTGTGTATGCACGTGTAATATAGTCCGGGTGACATTTCTTCTTGTTTTCCTGCAGTTTCCTGAAGCTAGTGCATATCTTCAGCATCAACCCCCATCTGGGTCCTCTTCAGATCTCTCTAGGCCGCATGATCTTCGATATTCTGAAATTCTTCTTCTTGTACACTCTCGTGCTCTTCGCCTTTGGCTGTGGTTGGTATAAGGAGGATTCGTAAATATTTTCAAAAGTAAAATATGAAGTGTGCTAAACGACTGAAGAATTTAATTCCTTGGTGAAAGCATTAATTGCCTTGGTAGCGGACATAATTTAGCTCAGCGCTTGTCTTGTCTAATAATAAACCAATAGGAACCTTCTACGTCGCAACTATGTCTTTGAAGTCAATATTAAATGGACTTACTAAATATTAATTCTTATCATTTAGTCAATGCTAATATTTTCTTCAAGTCATCAGCATGAGTTTAGAAAAGGAAGCAGATTTCATACCACTGTATTAAACGAGAACCATTTTAACCGGGTTGTCCTCTCTTCTCTGCTTCATAGGTCTGAATCAGCTTATGTGGTACTATGCGGAACTGGAGATGAATAAGTGTTATCACTTACCCGGGGGGATGCCGGATTACGACAACGAGGAACAGGCTTGCTTCATTTGGAGACGATTTGCCAAGTTAGTACCTTCAGTTCTATCTGCTACCTATTCATCTTGTTACTTAGATTTGGAAATAACGATATTTTGCTTGTAGTTCTAAATTTGTTGGTGCTTTTTATTCTTCTTAAAATCTTTTCTAGCTTAAGCGTCAGTTTTGCTTTCTAAAATACTTCTTAATTTGCATGGAAACAAAATGTATTCTTTATATTCAAGAAATACTATCATAGTTTTTTTTGAAGTTATTAAAGGAGACAAAAATATGTATTAATCGTGCAAATAATTGTAAAAAAAAAAACAATAGAATGGGAATGGTACGGGAATTAATCATTATTTTTACTTCGATGACGGTCATCAGCCTTTTCGAAACATCCCAGTCCTTATTCTGGGCCTCTTTTGGTCTTGTTGAATTGGACGCCTTCGAGCTGACTGGACTGGGAAGTTTCACGCGATTCTGGGCAATGTTGATGTTTGGTTCCTACAATGTTATCAATGTGATTGTGCTGCTCAATCTCTTGATTGCTATGATGTCAAACTCCTACAACAACATCTCGGTAAGTTTTGAATGAATTCAGATACCTCATTGCGGAAAGTCCAAAAAGGGTTCACTCGAAAAAAAAAAAAACGATTTCAGTGACCCCTTCTAGGACTTTCCCGGCTGTCAATCACATTAAAAGCTTAATCTACGATTTTCATATTGCCTCCACAGCTTGTTCGAGACGTCCCAGTCTCTGTTCTGGGCTTCTTTTGGTTTGGTGGATTTAGACGCCTTTGAACTCACGGGTGTTGGGAGCTTCACGAGATTCTGGGCTATGTTGATGTTCGGTTCATACTCGATGATAAACGTCATTGTGCTGCTCAATCTCCTCATTGCTATGATGTCAAATTCATATAACGCGATCTCGGTGGGTTTTAACATTCACGTTTCCCTGTTGTCGCTGTTGTTGTTTGCTTTTGGCACCACCCGTTGTTTGTTTGTTGTTGTCGTTGGTAATGCTGATGAAATAGAATGCTCAGGCATTGTATTTCTGGAAGTGTCTCCCACTACGATGGCGAGACCTCTCTCAGCATGCAAGTACTAAACTTCTTTTAGTGTACTATGCAAATGCTGATTTGCTCTCTTGCTTTGATTCCTTCTTGCTGCTACAGTTGCGTTCATGTATCTGTTTATAACATCCATACTTCTAGAATTGTTTTTGACCAATTCTCGAGGGGAAGACAATCATCGCCTCCTGGGATTGTTCATGTGCCCCGCGAGAAGTTCATTATAATGAGAAATAAAGAAACTCATTTGATGACATTGTGCCCGAAGTACCTTACAAGTAAAGAGAATAAAGGCATTGAATTAAGTAGTACATTTAAATTGAGAAGTAAATTGTCTTAACTCAGAGAAAATGTAAACACAACCTAAGATAGATAAAGCCTGATGCGCCTAATGTCAAAGTTAACATCAATCTTATAAAATGAGAGAAAAATACTAGTTTTGCTTTCAGAATAATCTGATGAAAAGCAAGTTTTTGTAAAGATAATCACAGATAGAGAATCACTCTCACTTCTAAGAAATACTATTATCCATCAAAAGTTTATCAACAGCTGTTAATATTCTTTTGATCATCTGTTGTCAAATTCGTACAACAAGGAAATACTAAGGAATTTCATTGAAATTCCTTCAATTCAAAGACATTTCTTAAAAATATGGATGTGATAACCGTGGTGTTTGAAGTCACAGGGTTTTTTTGTGTAGAACAGCTTTCACTAAATAGCTTGGTTATCATAAATTTACACCAGTAAAAACGCCATTGGCCCGATTCAATCAAGTCTTGAAACAATTGGTCTTCGGCGAAGTAAAAACAAAGCGAGACTTGGACCTCGTTATTGTGTGATACTGTAACGCTTCTTGTGTGGATCGGAGAGGAGGCCGCTCACAGGCCACCAATGGCACAAGACAAACGCTTTGTTGCAGAATGCTGCTGCTGAGGCTTACTTAGCCTTCTGTTGCAAATGCTTCCGTGGAGAGGTGTCTTAAAAGATACGCGTCTTTGAGCCATCTAGCCCATTGCAGATGTAAGCTACTTTTCCAATAATTGGGTGAGCAATTGTACAAAAGTCATGGTTTCGAGTGTGGAATTTAAAACGATCGTGGCTTTCCCTAGGTAACTTTGCACTTCATTACAGGACTGTACGGTGAAACTCTGTTTACACTCATATTTTAAGATTACTTTGGTTTCATTATGATAATGAGGCACGCATATCAGGGAAAAGTGGCTGCTTTCATTTGCGAGCAAGGATGGCCCAATTAGAGAACGCTATCTTTTCAGACAGCCTAACCTCCTGGTGTTAATTTTTTTTTTCTTCTTTTTTTATACTGCGTCGTTGGTGACAGATCATCTTAATAAATCAACCGAGCAGCACGCATTAACATTTGTTTTGATAGACGGTGTAACGAAATTAAAATTACTTGTGTACAATTTGGGCATATCTAATTTTTTCCTCTATGCAGCTTCGAAAAACTATTTGTCCGAGATCGTTAGAACGTCTAATTTTGAATAGCACACACACACACACACACACATTATATATATATATATATATATATATATATTATATATATATGTATATAGATAGATATATATATATATTATATATATAGATATATATATATATATATATATGAATGACAGTGATGGCATGGTTCGATTGGTTAGATTGTGACAGTACCCGATAGTCGTAAACACCTGCATTTTTATGTCACTTTTGGCCCAAATCATATTTTTCCATAAATTGCCTCTTTAAAATAACGTACTTTTCGGACCATTTAAAGGTATAAAACCACATTTATAAGAAGATTTGAGAAGAACACATCATCTCCTACGAGCAATAATTGTGACAACAAAATCTACATCAACAGTGTTTATAATCCGCCAGATCTGCTGCTGTTTTAAACCACCGGTTTGAACAGGATATTTTTAAGATGATTCTGTTTGTTGCTTCTTTCTTTAGTAATTCTGAGGTACTGCAACAATGTTCACTGAATCTAATTTGGTAAGAGATTTCTCTTTCTTGGTCAAATTCAGATTTAAGGGACATTAACTGTGTTGAATTTTGGCTTGCTATCTATTTTTGTTCCATTTTATGTACTGAGATATTTTGAATAATTTCCATGTTATTATTATTATTTACTCATATGCCTTCCTAACGGAGAACAAGCAACTTGGAATAAAAAGCAGTGTTTCAAACAACTTTTTATGTTACTTACGAAGACTATACTTTTCATATTCTACTAATATTTCTTTCGAAGGAATATATACTGACAAAGTTTACCAGAGCAAAAATTCTCTGCGGACAACCCCCCCCCCCCCTCCCCTGCCCCGCCCTTCAACCCAGTCCATAAGGCACGAGGAACGAAGTTAATGTAGTATGAGTCACGGATATCAATAAATCTAAGACAACACGAACACACCGAGCATGTTCGTGCGTATTAGATTCATCAATATCCGAGACGCATATTAAATTGAAAAGATACATTATATAGATATAGATATAGATATAGATATAGATATAGCTATATATATATATATATATATATATATATATATATATATATATATATATATATATACGATGAGCGAATAAAGTTTTGATACCTTTCCTTAGTCATGTGATAGTATTCCAGTCCCCCAGCCCCTACCCCCCAACAAAAAGAAAAAAAAACTCAAGATAAAAACCTCTAAACAACATAACTTAGATAAAAGTTAGTAACATATTCACGCTAAAACTGCACGAGTATATCACAGTAAAAATTTCTTATTTTCATGTTTGCTTCTGACTCAAGATTTAGAGCTTGGCGAAGCACTTAAAAATCTCAGGGGAACGTAGACTTCGTCTTCAACAGAATATATTCCTGAAACTGCTAATCTTTTTTTAGTGAAAACTCGTAAAGTATAATATTAACAAAGACAATTCATTTTTCCTACTCTGGCATCCAAATTACTTTTATACTTATTAACTATGTAACGTCAAAATATTGCCAAAATAACGATAGAAACAAAAGGTGGACAACATTTCTAACCCACAGATGATGCTTCAATAAGACTGAAGGGCTCCAATTTGCATGAGCACTAATAGTTTGCGTTTTTCACTGACTTATATGATGCTATACTGTGTGCGAGATGCCACTGAAAAAAGCTGGTGAGTAGCTTTCTCTTCAAAAATACATGTAAAAGTAATTGGGAGGGAAAGTGGATTTCCGTGGTCTGAATTCGAGGAGGATCACTTACTTAAAAAGTCATTGTTCTAAGTCAGACTGATTTATGCAAAACTCTTCTGCAGACAATTATGATCTTTGTATCCCGAGTATTTCACAGCTTTCTTAAGGACCTCTGTTCTGTTAAAATGGCTCTACTCCTCTAGAAGATTTTTATTGTTAATAATCTCTGGCAAAATTTATTTGATTATCTTCTTTATCCATTCCGAAACTTTTGGTTCTTGGAAGGATCAGTGCAAAAAAAAAAAAAATAAAATAAAATAAAAAAGTGGGGGGGGGGGGGGGGGGGGGGGGGAAGGGGGGGGCGACCCTGGTATGAACGACTTGAGGTAGATGTTAATGAACTGTATTTCCTTTCCAGAGTCGTTTTGCCATCTACCATAGAAATTTAGTTCATTCTCAGCTATATTTGTGACTGTCCGGCTGGACTGAACTCATATAATTGGGCAGATTCCATACGTTGAGATGCATCCGACAGTTATTTCGTTCTTTCTTCATTTATTTCTGTCTTGTTTCCTGCATGACTATTCTCTTTATTCAGACATCGGGATTCTTTGTAAAGAATAATGTCAACTCGACATTACTTGACCTGCATTTATCTTTACAATACCAGGAATGTAACATTCAGAAATTAGGACGAGAGTGAAATGGAAGGAAATAATACGCTTTTACGTTTACATAAATACAATGTCCATTAGAGTTCGGCGTGAAATTGTGGTTATAATGCAACCTGAATGCAACAACGGACAATATAACAGAAGAAACGCAAGAAATATTCACAAGATGCGGCAAGTATGAACGGTTGAAGGCAAAAAGAAGGGTATTTTTAGATATCAGATTACTAAAAGCTTGCCTTTAGATTGGTGATACTATTAAGAATCACAGAAATGCGACAAAAAATTGGTATTTGGTCCCATTTCGTTATTTTATTTCCTTATCACACTGGCAAAGGCGTTGCCGTTCAGCATACCGGTCGGATATTTAAAAAGATTCTTCCTTTGCTGTCCTACTGAACAGGACTGAATATATATGGCAGTTCACGTAATCAACACAATCTTTGTCGATCTTCCTCTCTGCCGAGTTGTATCCTCGGTGACTTTCCAGTAGAATTCGTTTCAAACACTTCCGTTCATGCGAAAGAAAGTCTTCCCTCTCATGTGTTTGTGGAAGTCTACAGCCCTCCATTGCCAGTTCTGTTCCTCTGTGGCAGCTATGCCAGGCTTTGGAATTCTTTCGTTATTTTCCTTTCTCTGTATTCTGTACTCTTTCCTATTTCTAGGTCCATGGTTGCAATTTAGTCGGGGCTATCCCCATGTTTTCTTTTACTTAAGTTTCCGGTTTAATCTGATCCACACCATTTGCGTCTACACTATGACACCATAGTATCCCAGAATCGACTATCAACTTAAAATATGGAACTGCTTTTAGCATTCCCATAAACGAATTAAGGAAATCATAAAAATCATATAAAATTGCAATTATAATAAATAAGGACCACTTTCAATTCCTCATGAGAAAACGAACACCAGAGAAGGAAGATAAACTTAAAAGGATCTCGATAGTATTGAAAATTAATAACCAGAGCACGAGGTACAGTAAAGGCACTAAGGACCTGACAGCACCAAGGTCGACTGAAATTCCCCTACGTAATAACGGCAGAAACTGAAGCGCGTCAGATATATCTATTGTTCTAAAAGCTCGCCCTGGGAGTGAAAGAGGCGGGAATAATTGCTAGAATATCCCAGAAAGAAGAACAGGAGAATTCCACTCACATTTTGCGTTGCACGTTGTTTCCCACAAAGCACTTTTGAAAGATGCCCAGAAAAGCTGTGTTTCACCAAAGAATGAATGAATCATGAATTTGCATGGAGAAGAATTTTCTTGGATAATGAATGACATTTGCCTTTCTGAGCCATCTGAGGTCACTGTCTCCTATATGAATTGGCTTAATCGGGGATTATATAGTACTGAATAAAATAAACGAAGTAAGAAATGTTGAGGTTTGTTGGAAAGACACACGAAAGGTAATCGATCTGGATGTGACCATAGCACTAACAACTGAAGAGATAAAGGAGAAAAAAAAAAAAGACTGAAAAAACCATCATTATTAATTTGTTTCACTTCCCCTCGAGATTCAGCAAGAATTAAGAGCAGTACGGTCCAAGGCTGCAGTCAACATCGGTGAGACGATTACATCCCATCTGTGGCAGTAGCAAAGTAAAAACTAATATATGGCATCCTGTTCAGCATTGCAAGTGCGGATCCGAAGCTTTATGAAACAAGAGTTGTGACAGCCATTTTGGTTTAGCATATAAAGAGAACTCTATAATAAAAATGTAAGTCTCATCGATTTGGTGACTTCTGGAGACTATTAAAGGGAGATGGAGGATGGAGGGCTATCTCTTGATAACAAAACCGTTTAGCACAGGAAGTACACATCTGGATACCATATGTATACAATGGATGTGACGAACGTAACCTGGAATAAGGACAAGCTGCAGAGATATTACTTGAGCGGAGAGAGTCAGCAATGCAACGGAAACAGTTAAAAAGGAACTCTGTATATGGACATTGCACAAGGAGACTGACTTGACATGAGAGATCGTACAAGAAACAGATAACCTATGTTGCATGGATTAGAATTGGGTCCTGTCATCCTTTAGATGCAGGATGATAGGTGATGATAATTATGACTGTTACGCCATTCTAGCTTAGTATTTGAGAAGAAAATTGTCAATCAGACCATTATCGAAAATGCACTGCTGACTGTAACTACAATTGGGTAGTTAAACGCTTTCATGAGAGTATGAACATATCAAGCCAGAGTTCACGCTCATCGTGACTATCGTATCAAAACATCTTGAATTCAGAACCAAGTACAATTAATGTATCTAAAGCGGCATGAATAATATTGTGTAGGAGACTTGGCACTATTTAATCCAAAGATTCCCCTCTTTCAATGCAAAAATTAATTTAAATATATGACCATTTGAAGCTTTATCAATCATTCAGTGGAATGCTCTGTGCATGTCAATTATAATAAATTCCAGTTCCGGGAAAATGCGTCACACAGTTCAGAAAATATCGAAAGATGATGCATTGTTTTCTACCCGCACGCCAGATCACCAGCTGTTTGACGACCAAAATCATGCTTGGCGCCTTTGAAAAGATAGCTTTGTTAATAATGCCCTTTGAAATTTCACGATTTTTAAAATCTGGTTAATAGACAAGATTTAGTCAGGTGGCGTGAACTACACTTCCTTCTTTTTTTTTTGCACTTTATCGCAAGATGAACATCACGACAAACGTAATCAACAACATATGACACTTTGGTAGAGCATTCCATAATCGGTACACCTTCACTTTTAAACATTTATTTTACGACTAAAGAGGGAATCGAAGGGAACCAATATTGAAAAGAACCGTCAGAGCAGCTATATCCAAAAAATTAAGTTTGAAGCCACTTAATTATGTTTCTAACATAATTAAATTTTTCTTATTAGATTTCACGTCTATATATTTGATGACTTGATTCACCAAAAATCATCTCTTCTACTTTCTCTGACCTTCCAAGCATCCTTCTTTCACATAACCAATCCCCTTCCAATGTGAAGGTCAGTCGCTTTCTTCGAGGCTCGATTCTGTGTTCATATCCTCCAATACGGCATTTTACCTGATTCTGTTTTCTCTTAGCAACCAAATTCATACATCTTACATTCTTCATTTCTTCGTATAATTTTCCCGTTTTTAACTCGATGGAAAGGCCTGTCGCCTTCTTTTCATCTTGCTGAGGCCTCAATTACCATTCTCCATCTACTTTTACGTAAAAAAAAAAAAACTTCAATGACAGACTGAAGGACTTCCCACACATTTCTATTTAATTTCCCTTTCAGGCGATTAATTTTTTTAAATCATAAAAATTTCAAAAGAAAGCTCTTCACCATAAATACTTACAGTCGCAGGTTTTCCTTCAGGAAGGTTTATGTGGAAATTAATATCACACTTGATATGGATAAAGGTCATTATATTCCAGATCTGTGTTCATATTGGTTTTCTAATATTGCACTACTGGAAAATAAACAAGATCGCAGTTAATCCTATATTAATGCAGGTTTTCAATGCCATGGCTATTACATACTAAAAGAGATCACAGTATTATCACTGACCGTGAGTAATTAAACTGCTTAAAGTGTTTCATACATTCTTGACGCATAGCGTTGCCAATCTGAAAGGTTAAAGATGCCAATCTACTCTCAGTACACTAAATTAGATCATACCACTTTATAACTCAGGTTTCGTTAAAAATGCAGTAACTGATAAGTTTTTATCTTATTTTGAAATAATAAATCAAGGCTTTGGATTTTTCTAAAAAAAGAACTGATAACGTTATAAACATAGATTTTTTTTTATCTTGTTACCAGGAATCCTACGACAAATTCTCTTTCAGGTAAAAAGGCGATTCTTTATCTTAACTGACCAATTCGTCTTGCATTAAACAGGAGCGTTCAGACACTGAATGGAAGTTTGCTCGAACGAATTTGTGGCTGAGCTACTTTGAAGGGGGCGCCACCGTTCCTCCACCTTTCAATATCATACCCACACCTAAAGGCATCCTGAGGGCGCTAGGTGTGACTGGCAAGAAAGTTAGGGGTTCCTTCAAGGAAAAGGTAAGAGGCAAGTTCTTTACTAGAACAAATCTATTGTCCCTTATTCGAACTATGACTACCGAAGGGCCTTTCTTATCGTCATCACCACCATTGCCCATAGAATTTCAAGCTCTCAGTAAGATCCTGTATTTTGAAGCTCAGTTCTGCTGGCCACTTTACCATTGAATGTTATATATAAGTTTTATGATACAAATTTTATATCATACAGTTTACAATGACTCAGTCGTGTCAATTTCAAATATATATATTAAAAAAATCAAACCACATGTAACATACAAGAGCCGTTCATTTTCTTTGTATTCCAGTCCAAGAAACGATGTGAAACCAGACATCAGAATGTCATGAGACTCTTGGTTCGTCGTTATATCACTGAACAACAACGCAAAGCAGATGAGAAGGGCGTCACAGAAGATGACATCAATGAAGTCAAGCAAGATATTTCCACTTTCAGGTAAGCAGTAGGTCTTGACACTTGCGCAAGCTGGAAGGGTCTCGCGTTGATAAGCGTGACATTTTTCAGGCAGTATATCACGAATCTTTTAACAGCTTGCGACAATCTCTGTGGTAATATATATATATATATATATAGATCAATAAATATATATGACATACATACATACATGTATACATATATATATACTATATATATATATAATTACCACAGAGATCGTCGCAACATGTTTAATCAACGTTTTTTGTTAGTTAGCCCCACCATTATTACACATTTCTTGTTTTGCTCAAATTATAAGAGAAAAAATTCTTCTTAATGTTCTGTAATGCAAATGATTGATCTATTTACAGATATGAGTTGATCGACATCTTGAAGAACAATGGTATGAATACGTCAATGGTCAACGCTGGAGATTCAAGTACGTAAAGGGATATTATCTTGGAATGAGAGAGAGAGAGAATGTGAGGATATGACTGGCTTATGTCTTGAATAACATAGGGATTTAATTTAATTAATCACGGCAATGAATGAAAAATTGGACAAATTTACGCTGAGTTAGAAGCAAATCATGACTGGTAAGATTTCCAGTTAGAAATAATTCAAGCAATATATTCAGTGCTGGATCAATTTAGAACTTACTTTCCTATCTCAGTGATGAAACCTGAAGAATAGACTTTCTCTCCTTTGATATCTATCACGGTATTTCTGCAGGGACCCTTCCTTCAAGATTCTGGTTTATCGCTTTACACCTTCTCTCTGTGATCTTTTTATGGCATTTGACTTAGCTGCGCTTGATCCGTTGTTAAGGAAACAGCGACCTCTCCCTTCCCATCTCTAGAGGCGTTCTTAGAGGTTATATTCGCCCGCCTTCACTTTTCCTCTTCATTATCAATAATGTATTCCTCAGATCCCACAAATCAACTATTAATTTTGCCATCGCTTTCACTCTTTGTCATATCTGATCATGAGAGCAGAAATGTTTGAACTTGATTAAGCTCACTGCCTCAGAGGCACATTCCTCCCCCCCCTCTCTCTCTCTCTCTCTCTCTCTCTCTCTCTCTCCATGTTTTCCCATCTAAGATCCTGCGATGAACAATCTCTTATTTTATCAACAACTTGCGTTCACATTAATTCACACTTGAGATCACATAGTTCAAAGTATTTGTATCTATTTGAAAAAAATGGTCGTTTTGATTTTTATCCCTTAGTATATCTTGATATTGGCCTGATCCACTCTGTCTTTTTCTTAGGGGGGCGGGGGGGGGGGGCCATTATTATTTGACAACCTTTCCTAACAGAAATGAATCAGATCAATCTTACTGATAAATGACAACATCCTCACCTTTTTGATGGATCCTCTTCTCCGCTACAAAGTTTCTGTCTCTTTTCTATTGGTACTACTTCTGGCAGTGGTACATAGATCTTAAAGAAAGATACTCCTCCTCTTTGGTGGCCTCAAATAACCAGCCAGACTGCCACTTATCACAATTTAGTCTGTGAAAAAAAAGCGATCAATTAGCCATTGATTCGGTGACCCTTCCTCTCTAGTACCAAGATTTCTATTCTGCTTGCGCGTGTTACATGTACTCATAATCTCACATTTTTAGGAGGGCGGTGTATCATCTCTTGAAGGGTTAAGTGCCACTTGTTCCTTTCTTTTCTTGCTTTCATTAGTTTAAGTCTTGTGTTATGGGCGTGTTTTTTCATCCATAGATGCACCCCTGCACTGGATGAGGTGTAATATACGATATGTCCAAATAAAGGAAGTATATACTCTAAAAAATGGAATATGAATCTTATTTTCATGTTTTTGTTTGTATGGCTGTTTGAGATCAACACTTAAAAATTAGTTTAAAACTCAATGTATTTATTCATAGTGTTAAGTATTTTAGTTTTTTCCTTTCTTTCCACATAAGAAACCGAGGTAACCAAGATAAGCCTTTATATCCATTTTTGTTAACATACATCTAGTGATTGGTTAACATCTCCAAAAGTTTAGTGCTAAAATTAAGGGATGCATGGTGTGTGCATCGGACTTGAATATATGTAGGCTAATAGTGAAAATTAATGTTTGCATTTTAATTGAAAATGTTAATCCTAAGTACTAATAAACTCGTCTCTGCAGCGGTTGTGGGCAAGAAGGGTCGAGCTATGGAGCGTCGACTGATGAAAGGTTTCAACATTGGCATGGTTGAAGGGCTTATGACAGAAATTCTCACAAGTGAAAAGAAACC
>NC_061108.1:99656119-99753619 GCF_015104395.2 Macrobrachium nipponense
GAAGGCCCATATTACTGAAGGGAGGATGTTGCATAAAACTCTGGACTTTAGCTTAAATGAACTATATTTATATTTAAATTACATGCAGGTCCAGGAATTAATGGAAGGTGGTTGATTGTAGGTCCACCAGAAACACATTGCTGGGAAATGACCCAGATACACAATAAATTTGCGCAAAGCGGGTTATTTAAATGCAAGTGTCGTATCCAAGGATTCCCAAATTCCTCTCACAACCAGGTAGGATATTTGTCTGCAGAGATTGCATTCTAGCATCAGTACTAAGTCGATGGACACATAGGAAAATGTTACACCTTACTTGCTCTTAGTATTTCATGTCAAAGCTCACTCACAGGGGGCACAGAATGACAGGGAGCTTATACTGAAAGGAATACTATGTTGCTGGATTAACTAGGGGATGTTTAATACCATTACTAGCATCACAAGAGGAATTAATCACAGCATTGAACCAAAATTGGGGAGTGAGAAGCCGAGCCAAAAATGGGGGGGAAGTCACCTTTGAAGAATAAAACGAAGTACAGAAAAAAAAAAAAAAATTCACTGACTGCACTAGAAATTACCCTCATAGTACCTGGAAATCCGTGGTCTTGTTGTCTTCTCATTTGCTGATCGATTTGTGCACTATGGATGGTAAAAGAAAAGACGAGAATTGCTGAGATCTTTCGGTCTACACGACCCTTTACTTGCGGCACAACTGATCATAACAGAGCAAAAACATAGTACAAGTAGGCTTAGTATCCAAACTGACATTACAGGACTAGCATAAGGTCCAATTCACTCTAAACAAACGAAAAAATGCCCATGGGCAAGAATTTAAAGCAGCCATCCACACGTGGTCAGCAGATGATTTAGTCAGAAAACAATACATTTTGAAAAACAAGGAGGCATATACGACTAAGTAAAATCCCAAAAATTAGATTCAGGATTTAGGCACGGTGCCTTGTTGTTATGGACCGAGAGAGAGGTCCACTCCAAGTTCGTTATAATAATAAACAAAAAGAATTCAACACCAACAGTTGAAACTGGGGATACGAATATAGAAAGAAACACTAACACAACAAAGGTTTATTTACAAGCTTACTAACAAAGATAAATGCAGAATGGTATCTCCTATTTACATAAAAAAGGCAAAATCTTACAATGAGTGAACTGGGGAAACGGTGGGGTAATGAAAGTACTTGCCGGCCAGTTTTGCGACTCAAAGCAATGGTTTCACAAAAGGAGAACTGCAAATGCAGACGACTTCTTGACTCCGTATTGCAGAAAATAATGTCTATTCTTGATACTCGATGGGCAGGAACTTCTCAAAACCTCTCGCAGAACATTTCTTCTCTGAAGTCTTGCTCAACGTCGAAATAACTCGGTCGTCCACTCCTGACGACAACTTGACCAGAATTTGACCAAACTCTCTCGAGCGACTTTTCCTCTCTGATCCTTCTTCCTTCTTCTCTTATCTCTTCTCTGATGATCTCTGCTGCTGATCATTCACTGATAATCTGATCTGTGGCTCTTACTGATGATCTCTTCTGTGACTAGCTGATGATCTCTCTCACTCTCTGGTCTCTCTTACTTCGTCAGTCGTATTTGTACGGTGACCTGGGGGCGGGGCCTACGGCGAACGTCACAGACTCCCAAGACGACGGGAACAATTTGGAAGAATCTAAACAAAGTATTGCATCAGAAATCGCGGCGTTTCTCACGACACTTCAGCGCCTGTTGCGTTCCCCAACACGCCCAATGATTCCAGAACCATCATGAGAACAGGCACCTCCAACACATGCGCGAATGCCTCCTTGCTGCAGAACTTCTCGAAGATGCGTTTTCCTTTCCTTTTAACTCGTAATTCTTTGCTATGAAGCAATTACCATGACACTTGTCAAGGCAATTATATTAGAAAAAAAACAATACATTTTGTATTAACCCTTAAATGCCGAATGGACGTATTAAACGTCGAGTCCAAATGTCCCCCGTATGCCGAATGGACGTACCATATGTCGACTCAAAAAAGTTTTTTTAAAAATTCGCGGAAAAATACTTATAGGCCTACCAGCCAAAAACTTTTGAATCACGCGCCTTGGGGGATGCTGGGAGTTCACGGATCAAGGCGTTGTTTTGTTTACAATCGTTACGCAGGCGCGCAAGCGCGAATTTCTTTCTTATCGCACTAAAAAGTATCAGTGACACATCTCAAAAATTATTTCGTCACTGACATAATTTTTGCACCGTTTTAAATTATCCGTTACATGAAGTATTATATATGAAAATGTGCGCAATTTCATTTAAAATACAACAAAAAAATACTCATGATTGTAGCTTTTATCAGTTTTGAAATATTTCCATATAAATAACGATAAGTGCCAAAATTTCAACCTTCGGTCAACTTTGACTCTACCGAAATGGTCGAAAAACCCAATTGTAAGCAAAAACGCTTATATTGTAGTAATATTCAACTATTTACCTTAATTTTGCAACAAATTGAAAGTCTCTAGCACAATATTTCGATTTATGGTGAATTTATGAAAGAACTTTTTCCTTACGTCCGCGCGGTAACTCTTCCGAAAAAAATCATACATGCGATTGTGGTAATGTTTGCACCATTTTAAAAATAGCCGTTACATAAAGTTTTATATATGGAAATGTGCGCAATTTCATGCACAATACAACTAAAAACAACCCATGGTTGTAGCTTTTATCAGTTTTGAAATATTTTCATATAAAAAAGGATGTGACAAATTTTCAACCTTGGTCAACTTTGACTCTATCGAAATGGTCGAAAAACGCAATTGTAAGCTAAAACTCTTATATTTTAGTAATATTCAATCATTTACCTTCACTTTGTAACAAATTGGAAGTCTCTAGCACAATATTTCGATTTATGGTGAATTTATGAAAAAAATAACATTTTCCTTACGTCCGCGCGGTAACTCTTCCGAAAAAATCATACGTGTGATTGTGGTAATGTTTGCACCATTTTAAATTAGCCGTTACATAAAGTTTTATATGTGAAAATGTGCGCAATTTCATGCACAATACAACGAAAAATAATTGAAGGTTGTAGCTTTTCTCATTTTCGAAATATTTGCATATAAATTACGATAAATAGAAAAAAAACCATGTTCGGTCAACTTTGACTCTACCGAAATGGTCGAAAAATGCAATTGTAAGCTAAAACTCTTATATTTTAGTAATATTCAATCATTTTTGCTTCATTTTGCAACAAATTGGAAGTCTCTAGCACAATATTTCGATTTATGGTAAATTTATGAAAAAAACTTTCCTTCCCTCCGTGCGCGGATTCTCCGCCATAAATCTCCGAATTGCGCACATAGCATTCTCGGAAAATTTGCTCCGTTTCATATTAAGCATTTCATAGAGTTTTATATATGAAAATGTGTGCAATTTTATGTAGAATAAAAGGAAAAATATTTGAAGGTTGTAGCTTTTCTAATTTCCGAAATAATTGCATATAAAAAAAAAATTATAAAACATTTCGACATTTGGTCAACTTTATCTCGTCCGAAATGGTCGAAAACTGCAATTGTAAGCTAAAACTGTTACAGTATCGTAATATTCCATCA
Organism: Macrobrachium nipponense; assembly: GCF_015104395.2. Lineage (NCBI taxonomy): Eukaryota > Metazoa > Arthropoda > Malacostraca > Decapoda > Palaemonidae > Macrobrachium > Macrobrachium nipponense. The sequence continues at coordinate 99,659,716 of NC_061108.1, forward strand.
TTTAACTTCATCTTGAAACAAATTCGAAGTCTCTATAACAATATTTAGATTTATGGTGAATTTAAAAAAAATATATTTTTTTACCTCCGTGCGTTACGAATTCATGCATCATTTTGTGATAATATTTTCTCTGTGTTGCTTTTATCGTTTTACAATGTGTTATATACCAAAAAGATTGCAATTTAGTTTACATTACAACGAAAAAAAAGTAACTTGTTACCTTTAACCGTTTTGCGCACAGCGCGATTTGAATACAATTATATATGAAATTTCGTTTTTGCGCTATCATATATCGCATTATTTATATATGATAATGATAATTTTCATCATTTCTGATGGTTGCATACTAAACTTCAGGCAATGACAAAAAAAGGAGCCAAAATTGAACTTTTAATCTTCAAAACTAAGCGCGCTGTGATTTTTGGAAAAAAAAAAATTTCCGCTTTTGCGCTCACTCCAAACCGGCCCCGGCATTCAGGAGAGGTTTTGATTTTTACCGCTTCAGCATTTAAGGGTTAATAACATGAACTTTACAAAAATGTTCCAACGATGAGAGAGAAACGAAAATAGGATATAAATATAGCGAGCATGAGAGAGAGAGAGAGAGAGAGAGAGAGAGAGAGAGAGAGAGAGAGAGAGAGAGAGAATAACTATAAACATGTGGGACTAATTAATTAGTAGTTTCATAGTGATATTAAAGTTTTTTATTACTTGGTCCAACGGAATTTTTGTGAGTTTTTTGTAAGTTGTTTCATCTTCTAATTAAGTATGCATGCGTGCTATGTAATCAATTTTGTCCAGAACTTCTAAACTACTGGATTTATCGGCCTTGTAATGTGTAAGCTAGTATCATTCTTCAATTCTTTTAAACTCTTTCTGTAGCGAGAGGGGAAATTATTTTCATGATAAGCATACATATAGCACTATATGTCATGCCTTTGATTATGTTTAAATCATTTTGTGGTAGGTCACGCATGCATACTTTATTAGAAGATTAAACAACTTACAAAAAACAAAAAAAAATCCGTTGGACCAAGTAATAAATAACTTTAATATCACTATGAAACAAATTCTTAAAAGATAAAAAAGAACTGTTGTGTAAATTAACTGCAAAGTGTCCTTCATTATCTAATTTATATGGCCTCGTTAAAACCCATAAGGAAAACAAACCTATGCGGCCAATTACTAATACTGTAGGATCAATTGCTTATAAACTATCTAAATATATTACATTGTCATCCCCACTACTTGGAACTGTATCTAATTCACACATCCGGAATTCTCTTGATCTTGTGGAAAAATTAAATAACTTTGTGATATCTTCGTCAGTTTTGATGTATGTTCCTTGTTTACAAAAGTCCCTATTGACTCTGTGCTAGAATATTTAAGTAATGAACTTGTATTACGTGAATTATCCATGTCCGTTAGTCACATAATTTCATTGATTAAGTTGTGTATTTGTGATTGCAGATATATTTTTAATGGAGATTATTACCAATAAATATTTGGTATGGCCATGGGTAACCCCTTATCACCTCTCCTTTCAAACTTTTATATGGAATTCTTTGAAAGACAACACCTCCCGAATATCACACTTGTCCCCTTAAAATGGTTCAGATATGTAGATGACATCTTAGCAGTCTTACCTGTTGGTATCAATGTAAATGATTTATTGTCTAAATTGATTAATTTAGTGCCATCCATAAAATTCACGGTTGAAATTGAAAAAAATAATGTCATCCCTTTCCTAGATGTATTATTACATAGAGAATCTTTCCAATGTAAATTCAGTATTTATAGGAGACCCACAAATTTAACATATGTACATTTTATTCTGGCCACCATCTTAATATTAAAATTTCAATTTTTTCTTCCATGTTCTTAGGTGCTTTGCGGATTACGAGTCCACAATATCTTAACCAAGAAATAGAATACATAAAAAAGATAGGAAATTATCTCTGCTACCCACCTCATATAATTGATATATGTTATCAAAAAGCTCACAAAAAGTTTTATAGTGTTGCAAGTAATGAAAAAGAAACCCTTAAAAATGTACTTAGCTTGCCTTACTTTCGTGGATTTGAAACCATAAAATCAATATTTAAATCGTTTAATGTTAATGTTGTGTTCTCTTATAATACCAATCAAGATATGCTAATTAAGAATAGTCCCGTAACAAATAACATCATTTACAAAATTCCTTGTAAGGATTGCCTGTCTTTTTACGTCGGTCGGTCAAGTAAAAATTTATGTGTACGTATTAAGCAGCCTATGTATTCAGTTAGAACAGCCCAGACTTCAAATGCACTATTTATCCATCTGAGCGATAAATCTCATTGTATAAATTGGAGCGAGAGCTCTGTAATTGCTAGGCCTAATAATTATGTTCCAAGAAATTTACTGGAATCAGCAATTATACAAATCATTAATAAAAACAACCTAAATCTTAGTCTGGGATTATACCATTTGAACCCATATATTTGTAAAATATTTATGAAGGACCTTAAAATAAAAAAATTAACTACCAATTAATTAGTCCTACATGTTTATAGTTATTATATATTTCTCTCTATCTCATGCTCGCTATATTTATATCCTATTTTCGTTTCTCACTCATTGTTGGAACATTTTTGTAAATTTCATGTTACTAATGCAAAATGCATTGTTTTTTTCGAATAAAATTGCCTTGACGAGGCACCGTGCCTAAATCCTGAATCTAATTTTCGGGATTTTACCAAGTCGTATATGCCTCCTTGTTTTTCAAAATGTATTGTTTTCTGACTACATCATCTGCTGATCACGTGTGGGTGGCTGCTTTAAAATCTCTAATCTTGCCCACGGGCGTTTTTTTTCGTTTCTTTAGAGTTCATGAATTGGACCTTATGCTAATCCTGGAATGTCAGTTTGGATTTACTTGTACTATGTTTTTGCTCTGTTATGATCAGTTGTGCCTCAAGTAAAGGGTCGTGTAGACCGAAAGATCTCAGCAATTCTCGTCTTTTCATTTTCCTCCGTGGCATCACTTTATATATATGTGTGTGCGTGTGTGTGTATGTGTGTGATTATATGAAAGTGGCTGTCGTGCGAGTAGGATGTATTTGAGAAGTGCTCTGTGTAAAGTGCAAGCCTAGCAAATAAAATATTGTAGAATTTAGAACAAGAACGGGAAAGCTTAGAATAACATATAAACTTTATCAAGAAATTATCAGAAAAGCATATAAAGATGAAACAATAGAAAACACTGGGGGAAGAGTCAACTCAAATTGAGAGCAAGTCGGCAACTTGTGGCCATTGCTCTGAAGAAGTTGCTGAAGGAACTTGCTGTGAAATGTAAGTAGATGGTTCCACTACGGATGTTCGGGAACTGAGAGTAACAATTGCAAGGGGCCTGAACAAACATGAAACTCATTGAAGATGAACTTGAAGAAATAAAAACAAACACAGAGGTATTAGCAGAGCTGATTAAGGATTCGGCTCGAAGAACTACCAGCGTCATGACCAACATAGATGAAATTCAATGCAAAATAAAAGTAGTAAATGTTAAGGTGGACAAAGATTACAATGTCATTAATATTAAAAAGAAATGGCCATGGATAGAAACTCTCATTTCTGAAGACGACGACTTGAAAATTGTAAAAGAAGTGGGAGTGAAAGATGACAAATATAAGAACTGTATCATCAAAGGCGCACCACGAATACAAAAAGGCTGTCCATACTAAAGGTGATAAGTTGTATACTCTGTATAGCCACTGCAGTGTACATGACTGTTTTATGGCCTATAAATGTTATAAATGTCAGGAATTTGGTCATAGTGCAACAAATTGTGGAAATGACCAATTTGCCCTGAATGCAGCAAAAATCATACATCATATGAATGTACTAGCACCACCTTAACCTGTAATAATTGTGAAAAGAGAGGCTACAATGATACTGATCATCAAACATATGATGGTAATAAGTGCAAAGTATATAAAGAACAAGTATCAAGGGCGAAAAATAATAATCTATGCAGTCAGTGGGAAATAAAAACCAACCCTATTAAAAATCTTCTAAATGATCACAATCTAGATATATGCATGCTAACGTTGACTTGGCTAAGCAATAATGTAAGTGGCTATTCTAAAATAAACGAAATGACGTCAGGGTCATACAACTTTTACCATGTACCGAGAGAAAACAAAAAAGGTAGTGAAGTGGGAATCTTTATCAAAAAAGTATACGTAGGAATTATAATCAACCAAAATGTATTGAATACATTCAAATATATCATCAATAAAATTACACATAACAAAAATACAATGATTTGTGGTGACTTCATCCTGCACTTATAAGCTAATGAAGACAATTATGTAAAAGAATTTATAATTACTTGAAAGCCACGACATTGTAAATGTTGTGAAGAAACTGACATCATTATTGGTTACTATACCAACGACCTAGTGATACAAAGTTAAGTATATCTTAAGCCCCGTCCACGCGGCCGAACTTTGCTCGATGTGACGTCAGAAACGGGAAAAATCAGAACCTTATCCGCTGTTTCTCCGCTTCTGACGTCACATCGAAAAAAGTCTGTCGGGCAAAGTTCGACCGTGTGGACGGGGCTTTAGTTTTACCAGACCACTGAGCAGATTAACAGCTCTCCTAGAGCTAGCCCGAAGGATTAGATATTTTTTACGAGGCTAGGAACCAATTGGTCACCTAAGCAAAGGGACCTACAGCTTATTGTGGGATCCGAACCACATTACATCGAGAAATGAATTTCTATCACCAGAAATAAATTCCTCTGATTCCGCGTTGGCCGAGCCGAGAATCGAACTTCGGACTACCGGATTTGTAGCCGAGCGCGAACATCACTCGTCCAACGAGGAACTTCCTAGTGATACAAAACAAAAAAATGAAATTGCGAGTGACATACAAGTTGAGCCTAAATGCCTATATCCCCAACACAAAAACTAGTTCCATTTAGAATTAATATATGAAAGGCTATGCAACGAAAAAATTAACACTTACAGAAAAAAAAAAACTTTAAAGCTGAAAATTTATTGTTGAGAGCACAAAGAAAATAAGAGAAACAAGCCAGGAGTACAAATGTATTTTGACGAATACCTTGATTAGACATGGTAAGCTGTTTTACACACTACAACAAAAGTATATTTGCATCAAACTACAATGATAAATGTCCAGAAGTGAAAACGCAAATAATAGTTAAAGAAAAGGCCAAATGGTTCAACAGTGAATTATAATAATAATAATAATATCCTTTATTTCAGCTCAGAGACATATACATGGAATATACAAAATACAGACAGTAACATACACAATCTAGATACATGAGACATGATAAAAAATAATGAATAATCGGCACTTATCCACAAAATAGCAGAGGCAGCATAAAATATAGTATACATAATACTGGTAATAACAGTAATAATATTGGTGAGAAAAAAATGCATTGAGTTATAACCCGCTAGTGCACAGATTATATAACTTGAATTTCAACCAAAGACCTTAGGTGATTACAGTCATAGATATAAAAGCCTAGATGCCGCATCGGCCGGCCGGACATACGTCAACAAGTCCGCCATCTTGGCGCGGTAATTCAAACAATGCAGCAGGCTGCAGTATATGACCTTTTTCCGCCACTATTCGCTTAATGTTGCACTGATTTTCTTGTCTGATGGCTCGTTACAAAGCTTACATAATTCCCTACAAGGATCTAATAAAATAAAGTTGTTCCTTATTGTTTGAAAGTTAACTTGCAATGACTTTGTTTTAGCAGGTAGGGGGAAGGAGGGGGCTAGTTGTACACAAATGTTAATATTTACCCATAACTATTGCTGTAAACAATAATTTGAAATGCTGTGATAAGACAGATGACTAAAGTAGGCCTACAGCTATGGATCTGTGCAACTTAAGTAAAATCTTTGTCTCTCGAAGTGCTCTGTTAAAAAATCCCCCAATATAATTTTTGGCACAGGCCTACAAGTTTAAGTCATAAAACTGTAGGGTTGAGCCTAAAATAAACTACAGTAGGCCCTAGAATAACTAGGATTTCTGTGTTATCTAGCCTTTGCATCTCTGCCTGCTCCTTTGAGCCTGGGTGGGGTGGGGGTTCTTCCATTTTTTTGGAACGGGATGCTCCTCAGTGAATTCTGACCTCTAGACCTGGCTTTGGAAAATTTAGCGGGTATCAAGAGACCTCGTCTAGTGGCAAAAGTGACCTATCTCTAGACCTAATTTTATATGGTGAAATAATTATATAGAACTTAAATTTTTCACAAAACTACCTTTAATTTGCTCAGACTAAGATATATCATTATGGCAAGCATTAACAGTTCAATATAGCTCATCTCTAGACCTGTGTTGTCAAGGACCCAAATTATATCATACCTTATTTGGGATAAGGGCCTTGGCCATCTCTATACTTCTATAGACCAAAATTGCCAAAATGAGCCAATCCTGACGAGCAACCCTGTATACCCGGTCATAGTAACCGTCCCCCCCCCCCTCCCCCACCGAGCCTTTCAGCCTAGACCACAATCATAAGGCCAGTCTAATTTTTTTTCAGCTAACTGTTCATTGGTTTGGTCACACATGTATAAATTTAAAGCTGTGGTGGCCTTATGGGTCATTAAGCCTATACTTTGAAGTAACAACTCTCAAAATGTATTGCACAATGATTTATTTTCATGATATTTGTTCTTACATTGAATGTATATTAACATTTATTGTACATCTGTGCATTTATTTATAAATATTCCCAGCAATTTAAACAAGTTTTTTTTTCATTGCTGTTTCCAACAGTTTAATGATACTACATTGTAATGATAATCTATATGCATTGATATGAAATCAGCAGGCTATATCAAAACATCAACAAAAACTCATTATGTGCCTTGCTTGGCCATTTAGTTCTTATTACAAGGACCAGATTAACACTAATATTACATAGCTATAATGCAGTGAAAGAAATCTAGAAACATCAAATTAGTGTCCAACATTTTACCCTATTGACCTAATGGCCCTTAAACAATATTGTTTTAACCATTTTTTTTCGTAGGCTGTCTTATCACAGCATTTCAAATTATTGTTTACAGCAATAGTTATAGGTAAATATTAACATTTGTGTACAACTAGCCCCCTTCCCCCTACCTGCTAAAACAAAGTCATTGTAAGTTAACTTTCAAACAATAAGGAAAAACTATTTTATTAGATCCTTGTAGGGAATTATGTAAGCTTTGTAACGAGCCATCAGACAAGAAAATCCGTGCAATATTAAGCGAATAGTGGCGAAAAAACGTCATATACTGCAGCCTGCTGCATTGTTTGAATTACCGCCCCAAGATGGCGGGCCTGATGACGTGCGCCAGCCTATTCAGCTAGCGCCCGATGCGGCATCTAGGCTTTTATATCTATGGTTACAGTAGTCACGTCCAGACGGCTAAATACGAAAACTGAATGTAAAAAAAACTTTAACTTGATAGTAATCAGTAATAATGAAAAATTAAAATATCAGCAATAAATATAATAATGACAAAATCTGCAGATGACATCTTGCCAATAAAGAGATTAAGTCCTTTAGGGGACAAAGGCCTCATTTTCCCATCTTTCCCACAATTTAGATTTTAGATCTTGCTTCACTCCTTAGGATGCTTTGTATGAGCGAGTTGCTACTGTTTCTCACTCGGGTTACCAGACTGGACATTGTTCGCCTAACAATGATTTTTAAATTGTCCAGGCGGTTTTCTATGAACATGTGAGGGCGGAGTGGTAGCAGGGAGTGTTTGTGAGGCGTCTCAGAATGTCATTGTGCACAACAGGATGCGTCTCATGGCCTCTCGGGTATAGTTCGTCCAGAGGGAACACCCATAGATACTGTAGCTGTACGAGCGGAAGAGCAGCAGTTTCACGTCTCGGTGACAGGAGGCAAACCTCCTTGCAATCATGTAGCCAGTTGCACATAATTTACGACGCCTCTGTTCAATGTCTGCCGTATCTTTTAGGTCGTCGGTGATAATGTGACCCAAATACGGAAATTCGTGCACAAATTCCAGCCAATGGTTTTCGAGGAAAATTTGTGGTTCTGCAATATGCTTAAGCGATCTCGGGAGCAGCGACATGCACTGGGTCTTTGTTTCGTTGTAGATTATATCAAATTCCTCTGCATATTGGCGGCAAGTGTCGATGAGTCGTTGGAGACCTTGCACTGGTGGGGAAATCAGAACCATATCGTCGGCGTAACAGAGGTTGTTTATAGTTGTTTCATTGACAGTGCATCCGATTGGGAGTGAGTTCAGTTTGACATTCAAGGCATCAGTGTACGTATTAAACAGGTATGGAGAGAGAATGCCCCCTTGCCGAAGCCCGTTTAGGGAGCCGAAGGTGTACGATAATACGTTACCCCATTTGACACAGAATTGCTGTGTGGAGAACCAGCAATGTAAAATGCCAATTAGATATAGGGGTGTGCCCCTTTTATGCAGCTTAAGGAAGAGCTTCAGGTAGTTTACACTGTCAAATGCTTTTCTCACATCTACAAAACAAAGGAAAACAGGAGAGGCTGATGATAGGTAGTAGTCTAGCAATTCTTTCAGTATGTAGATGCAGGTGTCGGTTGAATGGTTTGCTTTAAACCTGAACTGATTGTCAGTGGTGTGTAGAAAGGGGAGAAGCCTCACTAGAAGAACCGACTCAAGTATCTTCGATGCGATCGTTGATTGCAATTGGCCGGTAGTTGCCAGGGTCAGCTGCATCCTTTGGCTTGTTTTTGATTAATAGTATCAAGTGAACTAAGAGCAGGGAGTCTGGAAGAAACCGGTGAATTATGCACGCACTGAATAGGGCAGCTAGCAAAATGTAAATTATCGGATGGCAGAATTTGAAAGCCTCTGTAGGAAGACCATCACAGCCGGGTGATTTATTATTAGGTAGGCTGTTCATGGCATCGGTGATGTTACCTGGCGTAATACGGTCTGCAAAATGAAATTGAATGTTGATTATTTATGCAATTCAGGATATTGTTGAAGTGATCGCCCCACATACTTGCGATAGCTTCGTCTCCGACTGCTTCCCCTACTCTCTGTGATAGCTTTTTAGTTTTGGGATTTAAGGACTGGATATCTTTCCAAAGACGAGGGTAATCACCAGATTCTAAGTTTCTAGACATTGCATCGGCTCTTAGTTGTTTTTCATTTAACGTGCAGTTCTTAAGAGCAAATTTAAACTGCACTCTCGCCTGTCTCATTAGTAATGCAGTGTGCCCTTCCCTCGAGCTACCATTTTGCCTCCACAGTAAAAACATTTCTCGTGAGTATGTATACAGATCTTTAACCAAGTCATTCCATCCAGGTATATTACGAGAATAACCTTGACGAAATCTATAGGCAGTCCTGTCCAAAGCAAGCATAGCGGAGATTATGTTCGAATAGAATTCATTCAGATCCCTCCTGTGGTGGTCATTCCTACAATTTGTGTTAGTACAAAGTAAGGCGTCTGCCGGTTGAACTATTGATCGCAACCTGTTTTCCGTGGCCGCCCTAAAGTATCTGGTTTTCTGTTGGTTTTTAAAATCCCAGTTTACCACTGGTGGTCGGTCAGTTAGGGAGTTCACAGTAGGGAGGGATGGGGTACTGAATGACACTGTAATGGGATGTGATCGTAGCCCGTTGCAAGATCATAGCAAATATTGCAGGTCATAATAGAATCATGAAGTTGTGGAGATGTGATGCAGTGGTCCAGCCAGGAGGTTGTAATAGCGTCCTCTCTATTATGTACATATGAATAGGAGGGAGGGAGGGAGGAGCATTACATCGCTAATTTGGAGAGCATGATTTTGACAGAAGCGAGTAAGTTCATTATAAAATTGTTTTGTGGGGTGAGAATTAAGGTCCCCGATTATACAAATATGATCAGCTGGAGAATCATGAATAATACTGTGTAACTCCCCTAGGATCATGCAGTAATGATCAAAATTATTGTTATTTTCCCATGGCATATAAACATTAATTATTAGGATTTTAGAGTTCCCTACTGTCACTTGAAGCCCCAACAATCTGTCACTCCTGTAGGTCCTCACCTTTATCATATTGTCTAACGATTTGTGCCACAGGAAAGAAAGGCCCCCTTTCGGGCGACCGGCTATGATTTGATCTGTAACTTCCATCAATGAAGTCGAGAAGGTTCTGAAGTCTTCATGAATTGAATCGCAGATGGCAAGGTCATGTGGCCAGAGGAGCGTTTCTTGCAGTGCAATGATGCCTTTGAAGTTTTTGCAGAACATGTGTAGGAGAGGAATGTTCCTCTTGAGGCCAAAAATATTCCAAGAGATTATGTTTAATGTATCCATGGCTACTCACGAAGATGGGAGATGAATGCGCTGATCATTTGGGTGGATGGGGGGTTAGCCAGGGGGAGTGGGCAGTCACTCGCTGTGGGCAGTTGGCTAGCACTTGGGGTGGAAATTACCCTGGTTGGAGTGTCAGTAAGTACCCTAGGGGTGGTTGGTCCCGGATTAGGTTATATTTTGAAACTAATATATTAGGACCAAAATTCTCGCCTTTAAGAACGTCGAGGTGTTGAAATAGGCAGATAATCCTGTAAGCCACTTTATGTATACTTCTGCATGGGAGTTCGTGAGAGATGAGTGGGTCAGAGCCAGTGAGAAACTTGACTCTCTCCACTATGGCATCTAGCGTCACCGACGAGTGCAGATTGTGAATTACTATGTGACATCTCTTCTCAGGTGTCGGGCGAGGTGATACACAAATGTTGGGCTCCGGTCCAGTGACTAAATGAGAGGTTCCTCTTCTTTCTGCTTGTTTGCATCTGCCAGCCGCCAGACCCCTCATGGTCACTCTCATCTGCATCCACGGTGGGGGGTTGGGGGGGAGAGATAGGGTGGGGAGGATTATGAGGACTGGTAATAATCACCGGAGATCTATCTTCCACCGAAGGCACTGGGGAGGGAGAAGAGGATGGGAGACCAACAGTCCCCTTAGAACGGTCTATAGGTGATGGGAGCACTTCTGTGTTGCTGGGAGGCGAGGAAAAACTGGATGCCGCATTCATTGGAGTCTGGTGGCTATCTGTGCAATTGTCTATCGATCCCTGCACTCCTTTGATCGCATCCCAGATCCGTGTAAGATTATTTGTTCCCACTGTTTTAAGACTGTCTAGGGATTTCTGTAGTCCTTTGATCACGTCCCAGATTCTTGATAATTTATCATTTGTTTCCTCGATTTTTTCCGAGTTTTTCCAATTATTTCTGAGAGAGATTTTGCTGTTTGGAAGGCATTTTCTGCTGTGTGGTACACCGCAGGTAGGCTCAGGTCAGCAGGCCCCTTTGGAGGCAGATTGTAAGGGTCATCGGCGTAGATTTCCACCGAGCAGGTCCTTAGCCACTTAGTGATATATGATATTTTCTTGCAAGAGGACAAGTTCTTCACGGATCGCTCCTTGAGAATGTTCTCTGGTATCAGATCTTTGCATTTCGTATATGTTATTGTTAGTATGGTGCTTTTACGTTGCATGGAACCAGTGGTTATTCAGCAACGGGACCAACGGCTTTACGTGACTTCCGAACAACGTCGAGAGTGAACTTCTATCACCAGAAATAAACATCTCTAACTCCTCAACGGAATGGCCGAGAATCGAACCCGCGACCACCGAGGTGGGACGCTAATACCATACCAACCACGCCGCTGAGGCGCCACCATTTCGTATATGTATATGCAACGTTGATTTCCTCATCGGAGAAGGCATCACTGACAGATTGTGTAGTGGACTCGACGTCGGAATGGTACGATTGGTATTGTATAAAGTAAAGACAATTGTTCGTGAGTACGGAACTTGCATGTGGGGCACAGGCACTGGTAGGTGCCAGGGTCACTTGCGCAATGGTTGGAGGTTGGTCGGATGACATTTTTGTGGTAAGGGATGGGTCAAGCACTAACACATACACTGCATTCTTTTACCCATTTCCCAGGACCAATAGGCCTCGAGTAGCTGTGATTTGAAAGATTTCTAAGGCGCTGATGGAGCAGAAAGAATATTAGAATATCTGCAATTACACAACACTCTCCGGTTTACACGCCGGGTATTACGTGGAGACACTATTAAGACATTGCTTACAATAAGAGGTATAATCTCCAAGGGCGAAAAACCCGTCTTTTTTGTGAAGAAACGCGAGAGAGACCTCTGTGAAGCTAGGAAAAAGAAAAGAAAATTGGATGATCTATGACAAAGATCGAACGAATAAAGAAGTAATTAAAGATCGAACGAATAAAGAAGTAATGAAAATTGGTCACTGTATAAAACAGCCAGAAATCAGTACAACGACTTGATTATAAAAGCCAAAAAAATATATTACAATAAAATGTTTAGTGAAGAGAAAAATCCTTAAAAAAAATTCGCGATAATTTAGGCCTCAAAAAAGAAAAAGATCTACCTGATGTAACCAATGACCACAAGAGCCTGGCTGATAACTTTGTGAACTAAACTTTGAAAAAAAAATGAAAGAATCTGTCATAGTTTAGAAAAGGAGACCCCTTCTGATTCCCAAGTGATCATAATGAGAAACAGCAAATTTTGTAAGTTTGAACTGAACATGAGTGACTTTGGAGAAAAAAAAAAAAAAAAAAAAAAATGTAAAAATAATCAGTTTCCCATAAGTGACTTAAAAGATGCAAAAACTTCAATTAGTTGCAGGAGCTATATTTTGATATTGTCCGAATGAGTTTAGCAAAGGCATCCTTCCCAAACAGTGAAAAGTCTGCTTGTATAAAGCCGGCTTACATAGGAAAAGGTAATAAAGAAAATCTTACCTTTTATATGCCAATACCAAACCTATCGTACTTACAAAAACTTAGAGAAACGGTAATTCACGAACAAACATGGAAACACTTGAAACAACTCAACTTTATACCTGATGATCAGTCAGCATACAGAAAAGATCACTCAACATTATGCGCAGTTACAAATTATATAAAAAATATGGTATGTAGAAAATGTGGCTGGCTTCCTGGTTATGCTCGCTTTAAGTGCAGCATTTGACACAGTTGACCCCTATTTGTTGCTTGAAGACCTGAGAGCAGTAGGTATTGAAGATGGTGTACTCAAAAAGTTAAGTATAAACTATATGTTGATGATATTCAGTTCTATTTTGCTCTCGAAACGGTAGAAGGTGCCATTAGTAAAATTGATGCAATAATGAAAGATATCAAAAATATGGATGTCAGTGAAGACCACTAAAACTCAATGAAGACAAAACTGAGTGTATCCTATTTGGATCTGATAGTGAACTACGAAAATATGAACACTTCAAAAGAATAACTATTGGCTCGTCATCCATTAACATTGTGGCAGCAGTGAGGAACTTAGGAGTATATATCGATAATAAATTGTCGATGATAAACCATATAATGCAAATAGTAAAAACCTGTAACTATTAGAAATATTGCATTTATTAGAAATATTTAAACGAAGATACTCTAAAAAACTGCAATTTGTAACCAAATACATTCGAGGCTTGACTACTGCAACATTATATACTACTGTCTCCCTAACTACCTACTTAAAGGCACTAGAAATGGTAGTAATTAAAACATTAGGGTGCAGGCAGACAGTGTCGCACGCAGATTGGAATGTGCAACAACACAGTTGCGAGTATCATGAAAAAGCTTAAAACCATTGAAACGAAACAAAGCATACGCAAGCATAATATTGTCAAATCACATCAGCAAGAATGCAGGTGCGCAAGTTGACCTGGTTGGTCGGAAGTCATAAGTTCATGACGTCAGAAAAATGCAGTTGTGTGCACAATAGTCCGTGCATCAAACAGGGAAAGTTCATGGAAGGTTCCAGAACATTGCATGCGTAGGTCTGTACGTCCATCAGGGCGCATGGATGAGCAACATAATCCCTAGTGTCAGAAGCAAATGGGGAATTACAGGCGAGACATTTGTAGTGATCTATGAGCAAGAATAGCCAAAGGGGGCATTGGTAGACCCATCGAAAAAGATGGATTCGGTTTGTTTGTTTGTATATGGTGTTTTTATATTGCATGGAACCAGTGGTTATTCAGCAACGGAATCAATGGCTTTACGTGACTTCCGAACCATGTCGAGAATGAATTTCTCTGACCCCTCAATGGAATGCCCAAGAATTGAACTCACGGCCACCAAAGTGGCAGGATAAGACCAAACCGACCACGCCACTGAGGTGCTTTGTCACCATAGAAAATGAATTCTCTAATTGACAATTGTTTTTGGGAAAATATTGAGGAGTTTTAACAATGAGAATAGAGGCATCGTGTTTTTTGGTCAAGATGATTATTAGAGGAATAATTGCGTTTCATAGTTATGGCATTTTCACATTCATTTTCCTTGATTTTCATGTTGGTTCTTTTGGGGAAATAAAGACACTATTTTTGTCTTAGGTTGCTTTTAGCCTAGAATTTAATAACTTAATTTAGATGCAGATTTGCCAGTCCAGGAACTGCCAAGGTAGGTGGACTTAAATTTAGTGATTTCTCTCCTTTTGATTAAAACAAGAGTCAATTAGACCCTGTGGCATATACTATGGTCTCCCTAACTACCTACAAGGAAAACTGCAAGGAATACAAAACAGAATTGCCAGATTAATAAAAGGATTAAGTTACCATGACACAATAACCCTAGCACTAATTGAGCTACATTGGCTCCCTGTAAAAGCAAGACTAGAATGCAAAATACTTTTTACGTCTTTATAGCACTTGTGAGGACTGGAATCAGACAAAGAGAAAGCTCTAACTAACTTTATTGATCAGAGACGGCTGTATATGAGGTAGCAGTGCAGACAGAAACGTAGTGTCCGTCACGCACACATACAAAAAGGGACGGAGCCCCCGCTGCGATTGCATTTCTTCGCAGCTGAAATTATGCATATATCTTCGCGCAGAGAGTACATTTTTACATGATAAATATATCCGCAGATAGGCCATGAAATACTCTACATTCAAGTATATGGTATAAAAAGTATGTACAGAGGAAGGACGGACAATTGGCGAAATGCCGTCCTTACAAACAATCCCCTGCAAGACAATGATTAAGTAATAATCGTTGGCTGATGGTCAGCAGAATCTTGTGGGGGGCTGGAGGAGTCCGCGGGTTCGAGATTCCATCCATCGGGGGACGTCTTCCGGGTCCTCATTGTCCGGTGAGTCGGAAAGCAGGATGCTGCCCCTGGTGGTGGGCCTGGGGGGTTTGACTGCTTTCCTTGGGCGGCCTCGACGACGTCTGGAGGCGCTGTCGAATTCCAGCGAGGCTGTGTTCCGAGGCGGTGTCCGGCAAGGGCCTTCTGCGGGGTTGTCTTCATCAGGAATGACAGCAGGGTTCAGCCTATTTATCTAGACTCAGTCCTCGCAACCACCAATCGAGATGAGGAAAACCTCCTCTCGACGGATGACGCGGTGCGGTCCTTGGTAGCGTGTCATTAGGGATGGGCAGGTGGCATCGTTCCGTATGAAGATGTGCTTGCAGGAGTCCAGGGCCTATGGTTGGATCTGCTTCCTCCTGTCGGTGTAGGTCTCTTGGCAAGGAACGGATTTCTGGGCGGCTGCCCGGAG
Source organism: Macrobrachium nipponense (assembly GCF_015104395.2). Classification (NCBI taxonomy): domain Eukaryota; kingdom Metazoa; phylum Arthropoda; class Malacostraca; order Decapoda; family Palaemonidae; genus Macrobrachium; species Macrobrachium nipponense. The sequence continues at coordinate 99,675,317 of NC_061108.1, forward strand.
TCTTGCCAGTGGGATGTTGGGGTTGTCGCTGTCGGCAGGGAAGAATTCACTTGGCACTGTCAGGGTCTCGCCGTAAACCTTTTCTGCTGGCGACAGGTCGCCGTTGGCTCTTGTGGCGGTGCAGAGGCTGAGGAGGACCCACAGTAGCTGTACCTTCCAGTCGGGGCCTGTGCAGCACGCCATAAGGGATGCCTTGAGGGAGTGGTGGGTCCTTTCCACCATGCCGTTGGCTGCAGGGTTGTAGGCCATGGTCGTGCTTGGTCCCCCATTAGACGTGCCAGGAAGGTCCAGAGTTCTGAGGTGAAGGTGGTTCACTGGTCTGTCATGATGTCGTCTGGCACTTTGAAGCAGCTGATCTAGCTGGATAGAAGGGCTTCGGCGCAGGCGTCTGCAGTGGCTTCTGACATCGGCATGGCTTCTGGCCACCTGGTGGACCAGTCGATCAACGTCAGGAGGTATCTGGCACCACAGATATAAAAGCCTAGATGCCGCATCGGCCGGATGGACATACGTCATCAGGTCTGCCATCTTGGCGCAGTAATCGTAAACAGGTGGTTTCAGACATGGTTTTTTTCTAAAATGCCTCAATATTGTGCTGCATTTGGCTGTAACAACATACGAAATTTACGTAGCCAAGAGCAGGGCATCACATTTCATAAGTAAGTTTATTGTAGTATGTACACAATCTCATTTTTTGTCGGGAACAGCAGCAACAGCCCTATCTCTGCAATGTAACTGAATGTTGCAAAAGTAGTTATGGTTTATCCCGGGTTATCTTTCCTGTTCTGATAGAAAACTAGGGTTGTCATACATCATTTTAATCGCCAGAATGTAGTCTGTCCATCTGCTAGGGTCTCTGTTTCTTTATATTTGTTGTAGCAGTAATACAAGCAATTATACAGAGCGGTTTTAGAATATTTTCTGCTCAGCTCTATCTGTCTATCATGTTAAAGTTTAAGTTCCACACTTTCAAGGTCAGTGCAACTAAAGTTCTGCTGATCTATGTGATTTTTGTACATGTATTGTTACTAATCTATTTATCTAAATATGTATTGTAGATTTCCAAATGAAAAGGAGCTTCAGAGGAGATGGGTAGTTGCACTGCGGAGAGAAGGGTTCCATGCTAGCAGCCATTCAGTTCTCTGTAGCAGTCACTTTACAGAGCAGGACTTTGACCGCACGGGCCAGATTGTCCGCCTCAGGTCAGGGGTGGTGCCCTCAATATTTGACTTCCCGTTGTCCTGGCAGGGTTGCGAGGTTCTCCTTCTCTGGAAGGCTGCGCTGATCACTGCCTCCTCAGGTTCCTCCTGCTGCAGGCTGTTGGCCGACGGTGGGATGGAGATTTTTGCAGCCTGGGTGGCGGTGAACAGCTCCACCAGGCTCTCCATGTCCAGGTCTTCTGCGTCGGGGATCTAGCTGCAGACCTGGGGCACGAGTTGGCGGAGGAAGAGCTGTCTAAAAAGGCTTACCTCCTTCCTGTGTCCTTGGGTGTCTACCTCCGGCAGCAAAACCAGGTCCTGGAGCTTGTGCCAGGCTAGCCTCGGGTCCGTGGGAGGGAGGCCTGGATGAACTGGGTCTTAAGGCCTTCGTAGGGCAGCGATCCAGGCTGGCTGGCCATCCAGGGGCAAGACGGTTGAACACGTCCCCTGGGAAGGCAGCAGCAATGAGGTCCGCCTTGGTTCCTTCCCTGGTGATCCTGTGGAGCCGGAACTGGATCTCTGCGACGTTCTGTCTGGAGAAGGGCGGCAGTTTGGCGGAGTGGGGCTCTGCCAGTGCGGTGATGATGTGCAAGGACGTCGATCAGGGGGACCACCTGGGGAGAGCATGGATCGTGCCGCGGGTCAGGGCGTCAAAAAACCAGAAGGAATGGAGATGGACAGCTCCCAGTTTTCAGCTGAGTTCTCCATGTCTGCCAACTCAATCTTAAGGTCGACAGGTGTCGCAAATAGCGGGCCAAACCGTGAGATAAACACCAAAACACTCGTGTAGAGGACATGCCGTTTTGAGTCCGCTATGGTGTAGTGGTCAACCGCGAACAGGAGTACCAGAGAACCTAGACTGAGCACCGAATGGGTCCGTTAAAGGTTTTCTGGGGCAGGTGGTCTGAGCTGCTACCATCCTAATCCAGGAGCTCACCAGTTGTGAGGACTGGAATCAGACAAAGAGAAAGCTCTGACTTTATTAAACAGACACGGCTGTATATGAGGCTGCAGTGCGGACGGAAACATAGTGTCCATCATGCCTGCACATACAGAAAGGGTAGGAGCCCCCGCTGCGATTGTGTTTCTTCGCAGCTGAAAATATACATATATCTTCGTGCAGAAAGTACATTTTTACATGATATATATCGGCGGATAGGCCGTGAAATGCTCTACATTTTAGCATATGGTATAAAAACTATGTACAGAGGAAGGACGGACATTTGGCAGAATGCCATCCTTTCACATTAAAATGTGGTGAACCAACATATCTGAGAAACTGCTTAAGCTTCTTTAGACCTCAAATGAATATTGTGATCAAACATGCACATGAAGCATATAGGCTATTTGAACCTAGAACAAATTGCACGTCAGGTGAGAGAGTATTTAAACATTGCGCACCAAGATAATACGACAAAATACCGCCCCAAATAAAGATCAAAAGAGGGAAGCAAATTAATAAAAGAACTAAAGACTCTCCCATTCTTAGGAGCTATGATACTGACAAGAAAACACTAAAATACAATTATAAAATATAAGATGCAACTTACTTTGAAAACGTACAAGGGCCAGCCAGAGGGGAATCATCCCTGTGGAGAGCTATGCATTAAAGTAAACAAGTAAATATATATATATATATATATATATATATATATATAATATATTATATAACATATATATTCTATTATCGCCTAACAAAATTCCCCTTCGATTAAGCATATATGAAAATATATTAATTCCGAGGTAGAGTGAATTAGATATTAAAGGACATTTGTAGCTCGATGCTATATATATATAATATATATATATATATAGTAATATATATGAGATATATATATTATATGTAATTAATCTATAGTGTATATCTATAATGTATATCTCTATATGTATATAATCTATATGTTATATATATATATCTAGATATATATATTATATATATATATATATATATATAATTTATATATATCTATCTAGATATCTATATGTGTAATATATATGTATATATATGACATAATATATATATATAGAAATAATATAATAATTATATATATAGATATATCTATATATTATCTATATATCTAATATATATATAGAATATATATATAAATAATATATTATAAATATATATACACACACACACATATATATATATATATATATATATATATATATATATATATATTACAGATATTGATTGCCTTGTCTTCACAGTAGCATTGATTTTATTTAGTTCTAAAAGAGCAGCCATTTTTCCCTTAAATCAGCTAATTTTAGGCGGGAAACACAAACTCAGGCCAGACTAGGCATGTCCAGCGCCAGCCGTTAGTTGCTGGAAGGGGAAATAAAGACTTCTGTAAGCCTTAGGGACGTATCCCAAAAGGAAGTGTGTAGCTAGCCAGGTACTTCTTAGGCTACTCTTAAGAGCTTTTGTCCTGTGACCTTCCCGCTGGCGGTATGCTCTGTTTTCCTAGGATGACCAGGAGAAAGGGGGGATAAGCTGACCCCAACCCCCAAGCTTCGCACCTTCATTCGTTCTCAGTCCTCTCCAGGCCGTGACCTAGGACAGATGTCCCAGCCAGCCTTCAAATAAGGCCTACCAAAGGCACCCCAGACCTCAGACAAAGCCAACGCCAATTTCTACAAAGGTCCACTTACATAAGGCTTCCAGGTACGTCTTGTGATACAGTCATATTGCCAGTTCTTTCCCTCCGAGTCAAGTAACTACTCCACAATTTCAAATTCGTACTCCTAATTCTCAAATGATATCCCTTTGTTCCTTTCTTTGCCTCGTGGCCACAAGCCACCTTTTGTGTTCGTCTCAGACAAACAGAGTTTTCATGGAATATCTCATTTAAACACTTGAGTTCCTTTCCCCAGTGTGTTAGATAAAATTGAATAACTGTAACTTGAGCAAGAAATCTTTATTTTATGCTGTGTCTAATCTGGGAACTCTTCCAGATCTATGCACGAGTCACGTGTCCAAGTCTCCCCACTCGCAAGTGCTGCCTTAACGCAAGATAAATAAGAGTAATTTTGAAAACCAGCATTTACGTTAATCTGATTTTAGCCAGCTCTCCCCTTGTGAGAAATAAGAGTGATCCATGTTCGGCTCAGTTGCTTTGCCTTTCAACTGTCTTGTAAATAAATGTAATGTAGATTAATCAGCTGGTTTTTAATGGCAACCTTCTCTAGAGTAAACATGACCAAATCAATCTTTTTAAGGTAAGTTAGAATCAAGATATTCTGCATTTTTTCCTCTAATATTTTCCATTTACGTATTTGGGTCCTAAAGGCCATGCCCATACGTAAATATATATATATATATATATATATATATATATATATATATATATATATATATATATATATATATATATATATATAGTATATATATATATATATATATATATATATATATGTATATATATGTATATATATGTATTATATATATATATATATATATATATATATATATATATACTATATATATATATATACATATATATATATATATATATATATATATATATATATATATATATATATATAATTACCCATATTGGTTACCATAACAAAATTAGGTATAAAGCTCGGACGAAGTTATCTAATAAAAGCTGGCACTCTGCTGAATGACCAGCCAATAATGAACTGTTTTTCCACCTGTCACAGATTATAAATAATGGAATTGTACAATAGAATTGCGTCTTAATAAATTCTTATTAAAAAGGCAGATCAAATCATTATATACAACAACAATATCATGTTAACAACGGAACAGCTTGGCACAGCTGTGCTGCATGTGCTATCTTTCAGTTTTTTACTTTTCCCATGAAATATCATATACCTCATAAGATTTCCTTTTTAGCGGATTGTCCCAGGAATCCTGTGTTGGCACAAATCTGATTAGCCTAATCTAGCTAAATAATCACCGCTTGGCTTGACGTCTCATCCTCCAAAATATAGTATCTGAAGGACCTTGCCTCAGGAGAAAGGTTTATCATTATATGATAATGGGTGAAAATTGCGGTTAAACTATAGTATATACCTATACTCTGTTTTTTTTCATCTGTCCCCCCGCCTTTGGTGTTTGTGCATGGTAACACAGCGTCCAGGGCTTTAAATAATATCCTATTTCGAATATTAACGGTGTAATTCGCATACAGTAAATTATTAAAGCACTTTTCAGTTGCAAATGTACACCAAGATATCCTTTTATTTACCTAAAACTTACACATGGCGTAACTATTTATGGACCGGGACTCAGTGTTACCATGCGAAAACACCACAGGCGGATGGACAGATAAAAAAAAAAAAAAAAGTATAGTGGCTCGTCGGGAATTTCTTCCTTAACTGCTAAAGGGACTATATTTTCCAAGATGATCATATCTAATTTCACATTGATCCCAGGTTGCGACCTTGCGGGTCAGAATATGTTATATGTTGGTAAACAAAGCTGACCTCTCATGAACGTCATGAATGAATTTGAGGGCTATATGCTTTTCGACACCCACTAGGCCACTACCTAGTTAAAGAAAAGCAAATGGCGAAGTGACAGGCCTGAACACTGAACAGTCAGGATGCAACAGTTTAAACCGACAGTTGGCCTGAAACGTATGTAAACCAGTATAATTTACGTATTTTCAGCTGACGATTTGCAAGCGGTATGAACTGTTTGATTACTGTACTTACTTAGAATCTGGTCAACAGCTTATGAAGCATGGGAGAGAAAGAGATGGCTGTAGAATGCTCACTGGCCACTGCACAGTAGACGAAAACGAAACCAAAAGCGCTGCCGCTGCGTGTCACCGACAGTTGAGCTCATTTAGTAATTTTGCTGCTTTCATCTGCAGACAGTACCACCGACTGAATAGTAGTTTTCTTTCTTTGAAGAAAACTAAAGATTCTCATCTTTTTTTATTGGAGACTGGCTGATTACAAGTAAATTAATGTTCTTTTGTGATATTATTATTTTCTTGATGTGAAGTGTACTAAATAGAACGCTTCCGTGAACTTTATTTTCAAATTAAAATGCTTCAGAAGGAAGGTTCAAATAAAAAATTTCAACTAGTGTTGTTTCTATTGGTAGATGGTCTCTTACCATTGATGCACAATGATATCAGGAGCGTACCTCCTGTTGTAGCAAACTTCAAATGAGCTGCCTTTCCAGTCTCTGGGAATCAATGGTGTTAGATCTGACTGGTCTTACTGAGCACTCCGTAACCCCACCTCAACCTACCACATTGTATGAGATTTGTTCTTGGCTCTCCATCCTGCTTTTCATCTGAAACACACCTGGTTGAGTCAGCCCTACCTTTTCATCTCAGTGCATTTACAATCCAATGACAGTAAACACACACCCACACATTCAAGGGGTTTACATGTGACAAGTCTCTGTGCAGTACTCAGTGTCAGGATGCCTTAAGTTTATGTATGTTTGCCTCCAAAGTTCTCACATCTCTTCAAGTCTTTTTCACATTTTCAGAATGTCAGAAGCTCAGCATACCTCCTGTCTAAGTCAGTAGGGAGGGTGTGTTGATGGGTTTGCACTGAGACAGTGTAATTTTACAAACAAAATTAATTTGTATACAAGAAACTTACCAAGCAAATACATAGCTAATATTTCTATCACGCAGCAGCTTAAATTTGAAATTTGCGACAGCGCTTCTGTTGTTTTAGTATAGGTGACAAGAATCCACCCACTTTCAGGGCAGGATAGATACGGCACTGCTAAAGAGCTCAATTCGTTTCTGCCGATCGACGACTGAACTTCAATTGTCTTAATCAGGAATTTGGGCTCATAGTTAACACTATGGAGCAGTTAGGTGACTGTAAAAGTCCTTATGGACAAACTTTGTGCTCAAAGTGGTAGTGCAAGTGCAGTGTTAGTGGAGGAGGTGTCTACTCGTCTCGCTGATGCTCGTAGACAAAGGTTACTGTCAAACTCCCGTGTACCAGGGAGGAGGCATATGTATAAGGGTTGTGCCTATGTATAGGAAGGCGACCCGTTGAATGTTATATCTTGCGACTGTTATACGCAAGCATAATGTTCCACTTCCCATTCTCGTCTGAGTGGCTTTAGTGAACAAGACCACAGTTGATGGTCGAAAGCTCTAATCCTTTACAAGAACTATATATTTTAAACTACAAGAGGAATTTACTTCATTGTGGATTATATCCCCATTTACTTAGAGGTACGACATAGTACCTGGCTTCTGCGCATATGAATATGTTATATATACTGTTAGTCATGAGGATACATACACAACAGAAAGTACTGTCGTTCTGCTGATAATTGCATGACATAAGAATTACATTCTAAAATGCATATGTGGTTAAATGAATGGTACCAGATAAAATAAAAGGTTAGCATGTATACATGAATGGTTATGATAATAGGTAACTGTTTAAGAATACTTGTTACCAGACAAAGATACAGATATATAATGCAGATAAATGTGCACAACATATAGATTCCAGGTAAGTACACGCACCGACATTTTAATACATAGGGCTTCAATTTTTTATTAGGTTCCCATAATGATACTGTTTCTTAAGTTTTTCATATTTATAATTATATATGTATGGAATGCAATGTCTCGGAGTTTCTTGTTATACATATTGCCAGCGTACAAACCGCTTTTCACACAAAACACAATCCCAAACAATTTTCCTCCAAGTCAAGTGAAATGGCCAATTTCAAATAGCTCTAACATTAAACGCTTTTAGCGTAATAGGAATGTTGTCTGGGCGGGCCACGACGTTCCATTGAAGATCCATCTGTGTTTGCCTCAACCTACGCCAAGCAAATATCTTAGCGGCGATGAGAACCACTACCGTAACGCATATCACGGCCAACAACACATAGAATCGCAGATCCTCCTCGGCATAAGTCCTTGACGTGTGGTCCATCTCAGCTAGTTGCGTTAAATGATGGGCCACTTTCGCATTGTAGGGAAGAGGTAAGGTGGGGATGATATTGCTGGTCCACGAAAAATTCGCGAAGTAAGCTCGTTTTTGGATGATAGTGTTAACTCCAAGGACCATGTAGTTTGTTGCCGTTCCGTTGCATCCGTCAGCGCAGCGACGACGAACATCCGGGAGTAGGCCGTTGATCCGTCTGGACACGAGACTTGAAATCCTTCCTTGTCGTATCGCATCCAGCCTGTAATTGAACTTATACTCGTCAAAAGGGTAAAGTTTTTCCAGACAGCCTTCGTGTATATGGGAGAAAGAACCGTTTAGCACTAGGCCTAACTCGCATGAATCCATTGATATATGATGGAATTCAAAGGAGTCAGCTGTACAAACTTTATTATTCATGGCATCTGAACAGTGAGTGAATTTATCTAAGTCCTTGATGACCGTATATGTTTCCTAGTTAGGGGAAATCAATACGTGTCCCATCAGATTGGATATTACTGAACTTGAGTTATTCGTCATGAAAGTTGGGAACGGTGCAATTTTGTATGCTTACCAGGCATCAGAAGAATCAAAGGGAATGGTAATCATGATCCTGTAATTCTCAACGCTTACTGATATTAAACTATAATAAAACTATCTTATGAGCGTCTAACAAAGGAACATAACCCAGTTTCTCTCGTCCGTTCTCCAAAGTTAAAGTCAGATCTTTAATGGGCAAAAGATGTGGCGAGAGAACACCCTTTGTGGCTAGCGTGATAGCTTCCACATAGTCTTTTGATTTTTCAATAAAATGTGAAATTTTGGTACGGATATGATCTACTTTAGAACTATAATACGCTAATGTTGCCAGCAAATGTTGCACTTCCATCATCTGATTGATATTACCAAAGTCATAAGTTGATTAAGTGATGATAATTGTTTACGAAGTTCGGAAAAAACTAATTCGTTTTCATGTTGCAAAAACTCAATTCTCTTATTCTGATCATTAATTTTAAGACGATTTGAAATTCCTAAGCCTAAACTTGCAACAGATCTGAAGACGTTTAGCGCAGCAAAGATAAGCGGGTTACGTCTTTCTATGCTACTGTGTCGCACATCAGCAGATCCCGAGCCAGACATTCTGCTTCGGCAGTTTTGCTTTGCAAGTCGAGCGATAACATTTCTGCAATGCTTAGAGTTTGTGCTAACGAAACCTCTGGATTAAAGGGGAAATGACGTTGATGTAACTGGTTCAAGGATTCAGCAAACCTTGACAAGTCGGTTTTTAGGTTAATGACGTCATCCTCTGGCAGGAAAATCGCTTGCAAATCAACTTCTATAACTATATTGCTTGCTGTAATGAAAACGTCCTTTGTTCTTTCAATTATCGTGCCATGTGTAAATTGTATATTTTTTGTTTTAGCGCTCTTCCCACACGACAAAGATGTCTGAACGAACAGTACCACTCCTAACAATATAAGCTTCATGTTGGAAACCTGCAATGAGTGAAATATATGTAATTACTCATGTTGATTGAAGATCCTTTTTCCTCTGTTTACTTCTGATTTGTTACATTCTCGATGATTCCGTTTGCTTCGGTTGACGTAGAGACATCCATCTGCCACCATTTATAAGGGTTGTGTCTATGTATAGGAAGGCGACCCGTTGAATGTTATATCTTGCGACAGTTATACGCAAGCATAATGTTCCACTTCCCATTCTCGTCTGAGTGACATCAATGTAGAGATTTTAGTTTCCCATTTGGTTTCTTCTTCAGTATAGGGGAGATGACTCAAACTCCTTGAGTTAAACTTAACAGCTTTATTACAAACTCCATCACAGGAGTATACGAAGAGTTAGTCGAATGACTGCTCTGTTTGAAGAGAAGTAGTGAACTGATAATACAAAGTCTTTCATATCTCAGCATAGATCATATACAGACATACTAACATGTGACTCGGAAGTCACATGTTTCCTCCGCAGGTGATAGGTCACCAGCTTTCTCATAGGAAGGCGCTGTGACCTGTTTTGCAAGAAATGATAATGTTGACACAGGCAAATACAAACCAGGGCGTTGCAAGCATAGCACGGCATGGTCTAGTTTACGTCCTGTTGATGAACACCTATCACGCTCCTATCTCGCCTGTGACCTCTTGGGTCATGGGCTTATTTACAGATATGGAAAATATCTGTTTAAAAATGTATTCATTACATATGTAAGTGTTACATAATAAAAAATATATGGACTGTTATTCCATATATAAAATCTAAAACTATGATTAATTAAAACCAGTGACCCAAGAGGTCAACCAGTTTGCTTGCAGTAGTGTGATAGGACCAGATAAGATAAAGTAGGCTAAGATGACGTGTTGTATCAGTCAGTGTCTGGTTTGCCGTCATCTGTGGCTATCAAATCTATTGTTTTGTAAACTATTGACAAATCTTCCTGCCTGAGACAACCACAGTGACCTATAACCCAGACGGCCTACATGACTTGTAATCTATGTCATCTGTGTGTATGTTCGTATGTTCGAGCTACTGTCTGCTCACTTTATGATTTGCAAACCAGATTGTATGTCAGACTTCAATCAGCAAGCATCATGGGAAGACCTGTCCATTTTTATCTGATCTTCACTATGAAGACTTAGAATACAGATATTTTTGTACTCTGTATTTCAACAATAGAACCTTACATCAAAAAGAAGATACTGAATGAACTTAGAAATTATCATTGAAATCCAAGACACTCCAATAAGGATGGGGAGTCATAACAAACCGACCTTAGCGTAAATTATCACAGGTCTAAATAACCTCACAGTGCGCCTCGTTATACAAGGCCTAGCACAACATTGGTGGCAGCTTTACCGGGTCGACGCCATCGGAAAACAACATAGCTGGCAGCCCGGACTCGGACTATTCCACATCCGAAGAATAACGAATAATGTATCATATCAGAGGTCAACGACGGCGAAAGCAAGAGATTCTTCAAGCAACTTAGTGTCTCTTATGGCAATGTAAGATATGTCTTACATTAAGAATCATTCAAGGGACTGTTTCATCGTTTAGTGAGCGTCTTCAGCAGTGCATATCTTCAAGAAACAAACTGGACATGTCTGCTTCCTACGGCAACACAAGCTTCGTCCTAACCATAAGAGATGTCTCATTTAGAATCATTCAGGAGAGGGTGTATCATCGTTACTAAGCATTTCCAGCACTTCAAGAAACAAACTGGACGCATCTGCAGCATCGGATCTTCAAGGACCATCAAGAAATGAATCATCCAACAAACAGACAACGCACACGGGGGAAACCCAAGCTAAGAACCAGGGTCATCTGCTAAACAGAGAAGGGGGACCAAGGCCGTGTCGTTATCGAAACGCTGTGACTTCCCACAAAATCAAGCTAAGTACAATTTCTTTTAATTCATTTGGAGTAACTTTGAGTGTTTCCTTTGCAGGTCGAATTTCGTTGTTCCTGTAGCTGAACTTATGAGACATTCTTAATCTTACCTTTTTACAGAAATTAACTACATCATTGGGACTTCGCTACTGCGAGTTTTTATCTTTGAGTTTCTGTCAACTTTATTTTTCCAGAAGTTCTCCTGAAATATTATAATCATATACTGTGTTAATCTTATCATTTTGAGTGACTATTAATTCTGTACATAACAAATCATATTAAACATTGAATATGCGTTTACGCAGTGGACGTCTGTATTTATACAGATGCATGGATAGGGTCGTTAGGCACCATAGTGATAAGAAAACACACAAAAACAAATGGAACGCCTGTACAAATCTGGATAAATTAGAGGTAACACTATTTCGGGTCAGGACAATAAAGGCTCCTTTGCAAGGTCCCGATGGCAGTTTTAGCCTTGAGTTTTTTGAGTTATATGCTTAAAAAATCGAATCTCTATGACTCAACTTAACTTAAAAAAAAAAATACGGCTGTAAAAAATTTCATTAGGCTAACATACGTAACATTCATAACAGCTATGTTACAAGAAGCCTTGGTACGGTGTTTTGGTGAGGAGACATTGCCCAACAGCACGGAAATAGATTTATATAAACAAATTAAGAAACACGTGTCTAAATGCGCTGATCTGGATCCCTCACTATTTCAAATTTTAGCAAAGAATGAAAGTAAACCACAGCAAGTACATATAGTTAATAATAACGCAGTAGGGATAACTTGTTTTAATAGTAATCGCTCAATTCATAATTGTTCAAGTCATTCTTATGTTCGTTGCCTTTTACGTAACCAACAGCAACATAATGCAAAAAACACACAAAATGTTGCCAATGATAATAAAGAGAAGAACCCTCATTATTATAAAAAGAAACAGATAAACAGTAACTCTGCTAAAAATCAGAAACAAACAAATCGTGCTTCAGGAAAATTGGTTACTGTGCCCTCTAGTAAAACGTTCAGGGTCAGTCAAAATCTGCCAAGTGTTGAAAGCAAAGCACATTCCATATAAGCAACTCTAGTGGAGGGGGAGAGTGATGTCGGATCATTCATGCCAACACCTTTTTGAATTAAAAAGGAATTTTCCTATGAATCACACGACTGTATCAAGTAATCAGAGCAGGTTCCCGTAGTTTTAATATAATAAGCTATTATAAGTAGTGGGTATTACTCCCGACTGTACGTGCCGTAAAATTAGAATATCAGCCGTTTACATTGTTTTTATTCCTTTAGTCCACTTAATATCCTGTATTTACGGACTCACTGTTGTTGTTCGAACTTTCCTATTGAGAAGTCCGGAGTACGGCTTTCAGTAATTGGCAATAACAAGTTAATTGTCGTAGCATAACTCAGATTCAGTACAGGGCGGATAAGCGCACGCTTACAGATACCTTTATAGTTATAAAAAACATTGATCTGTATCTAGTGTAATTGTAAGATATCCATCTAAGGGTATACAAAACATTATCCTACCTCCTGCCAAATAAGGCGTGTTTATCAAAGGAAAATTCTATAAACCTTCCAACACCTTAAAATCCATTTTGGACAAAAAGAGACAGTTAATCAAATAAGAACTTATATAGAGGAATCAATCACTTGTTTCATAAATCGTGACATTGTTCAAGCGACCCAACAGAATTCTCCCACACCAGCAGTCGCAGTTTGCACGCAAAATCTCGAGACGCATGCACCCTCGAATGTTTTAGTGCGTGTAAAAAGACTTTGCTGGGATCTGAAGATTTTAATCCCTTCCCGACACTCTGGTTTCCGTGAACAAAGTACTATACACTGTTGACCCACAGCAACAAGTTAATATTGAAGTCTGTAACCATCCGAATACCAATCTAGTAATCCACAAAACCTATATATATATATCGTGGATATGGAAGTTATAAATATCGCATTTTTTACTGTTGCTAAATTTAATCACGCCAACCATTTGTAGATGAATCCCTCTTATACTCTGTCTAAAGTAAAATCAGTAAAGCCATTCAAACAGAGGTGATTCAGCAGAAATTTTTTTATCTTTTATCTGAATACCAGGATGTTTCTCCACTAGCGAGTGATCTCTGGGGGAAAACGGATGTCATTGAACACAAAATACGGTCGAAGGAAAAACATAAAGCTATATACATACCTTTGTATAGACTCTCAATGAAATTTCAAAATGAGATAAATGACGAAGTTGAAAAAATGTGAGTAATAGGAGCCATTAGGAAATCAAATAGCCCATATAATATTTCCCTTAAACGCCATGTCTAAAAAAGATCGGACTTGGCGTATCTGAGTAGATTTCTGTCGCTCAAACGAGGAAACGATTCCTGATCGTTTTCCAGTCCCATGTACCAATGAAATCTTATCTTTGTTAGGTCAGTATAAATTTTTCACCAGCTTGGACTTACTTAAAGGCTTTCACCAGATACCATTAGCTGTGTGAGTGTACCTCATACACCGCCTTCAGCACACTCAGAGGACATTATCATTGTTTACGTATGCCTTTCGATTACGTTGCGCCCCAATTACATCACCAGAATGATTAATATAGTGTTTGGAGACCTTTTAGGGGATACCCCTACATGCCTATATGGTTGGTCTTGTAATCTTTTCTAATACCTTAGAAGTACATTCGCATAAACTAGAGCTAGTGCTACAGAGACTAAGACAAATAATCTCAGAGTAAAATATCTAAATGTGAGTTTTAAAAACCGAACATGTTTATTTAGGTTTTATGTGTCTAGTCAAGGTCTTAAAGTGGTCCATGGTAAAGTGTCAGCTATTCGTAACTTTCCGGTACCTTTGCGCTGTAGTGGGTATTACTATCGTAAGTTTATATGTAACTCGTCAATCACAGCAGCTCCTTTAACAGATCTTACGAAGAAGGGCGTAGATTTATTATGGTTTGAAAAGCATCAACAGGCATTCGATATCTTAAAATTGGAATTATGCAGCTCACCTATCTTAAAATTCCCTGATTTAAATAAGGAATTTTTTTTATTGTAACAGTCGCCTCAGACCAAGGGGTAGGAGGGGTACTACTTCAACAATATGATAAACAGTTCTTTCCTATAGCTTTTTATTCACGTAAACTAAAGCCCTCTGAAAGTAAATATGCAGTAATAGACAAGGAAGGGCTATGGACTCGTTAACTCACTAGTACGTTCAAGTTCATAATCTATGGCTATCCTGTTAAAGTCCTTACTGACCATAAGTCCCTTACCGAGTTTTTCAAGGCTTTAATCACAGTCCCAAAGGAACTCGGTGGCATATGATCATTCAGGTCTTTGGAGCCAAGTTAAGATATCTACCTGGGAAAGCAAATATCATAGCTGACGCATTATACCACAACCCCGCACCATCCTGTAAGGAACCATTAGTTGGACTAAAAGATATAGAAACATCCGTGCCTATTGTTAGGACCGTATCTGAACAAGAAAGTTCATTAACCCAAGAGATCGTGAACATTGAAGACCTGGGTTGGAGCGCTGAACTGTTACAAACTGAACAAAGCATGGCTCAGCAGCTAAGCTAACAATAAATGCTTTGAACGGAAATCCTAAAGCAAAGGTATATTTAAAGTATGTGTAGCAGAATTATGTAATCAAAGGTAATATTATATGTAGGTCCGTGACGAGGAAAACACGAAGAACACCGCAGGTGACTAACGACCAGGTAGTAGTAATAATCTCTTTCATACCAATCGTCCTAAACTGGTTGCATTCCAATCCATTACATAGTCATCCAGGATTCTCTATTATGTCACAGAAAGCCCTACAATGCTTACAGATATAAAAAGCACATAACTAATTGTCACATGTGTCATGAGAACAAGGGACACACTGAGACACCTGTCAGTTTAGGGGCCTATCCCGAGCCAAATCAACCCTTTGAAAGAGTACAAGTAGATTTATTAACAGAGTTTTACGAGTCTGACAGAGGAAATAAACACCTCTTAGTGTTAATAGTTGCCTTGGCACGTTATATAGAATTAATAGCACTAAAAAACATACACCGCTAGGAATATTTATAAGTGCTACATCAGTAAACACGGAATTCAACACATGATAATCTCTGACTCGGGTGGTGTAAATTAATAATAATTTCCTTAACTCGTTGTGTGAATTCCTTTGCATTAAGAAAATCAATACCATATTTTATCACCCAGAGTCAATCGGTTTGGTAGAACGGATAAATAAGAAAGTGTCAATGTCCTACGAGTTACACTCGGGATATTGGATCCAAACTGGATTATAGCGGTTCTTACGGTTTTAAATACTTTTATCATTCATATCATGTATCTATAGAAATGATACCGCAAGTAGCCTTATACGGTACGCCCGCTAGAACACTTTTCCACATATTCAGGCCAACCATTAATTTATCAAATATAAAGAAGTATGGATCGATATAATATACTCTGTAAGAAGTTGGAAGGGTTACAAATTATAATGAAAAGGAATCACGATAAAATCAATAAACAAAACGTAACCATATGTTTATAAAATATCCAAATATATATGCGTAAAGGTTTGAACTCTAACTTAACGCCTAAGTTTAGTAGCCCATTCAGTATTATAGGGATATTAACGACAAATAAGCTAAAAGTTCAAACATATCAAAACCTACTGGCATACTGTCTGTTCCAATGGTTAATATTCGTAGTCAATGAAAAAAAAAAAAAAAAAAAAAAAAGAGATTTTAGTCAGGAAGTCTAGAAGTGAAAATGTATATTTATGTGAATAATCCTATATGGATCTTACAGGGTAAATAATAAATATAAAATTTGTATGGAAACCTTTTTCATTAGTTTTGAATAGGGAACATCTAATTTAACATAAGTAATTACATATATTTTACAATCTTGCAGGTTTCCAACATGAAACTAATATTATATTGTTCAATTTTGGTACTGTCTTTTCAGACATTCTTCTCGTGTGGGTGGAGTATTAAAACAAAAAATATCCAATTCATACATGGCTATCATTTGAAACTACTAAAGTCGTATTTATATAAGCGAGTAACAAAACTCTTAAAGCTGGCTTGCGCGCAGTCTCCTGCCAGGTGATGATGTCATCAGTCCTAAAGGTGCCTAGCACATTTTGCTGAATCATTGTATAAATCGCACATGTATCAATGTTACTCTTAACCCCTATAATCCACTTGCACAAGCTTCATCGGTGTGTTGTTGCCTTGTGCTTGCAAAACAAGCCAGCTGGAGTGGAATGCTTAGCTCGTGAAGTTCTCATAGGCAACGCAGGTCATTAGGTACAAGTGTCGTATCCTATTCTTATCCACGGTAACCAATGCAAGTTTAGTTAAAGAATTGCAAATCGTTTTAAAGATTAATGAACAAAATGAGCAAATAGAATTTCTATAACATCAAAATGAATTAATTTTTTCTGAACTTCACAAACTATCAGTCAATAAATTACCTTATGGCATTGGTAAACGGGCATTTTAGAAGTATCAGGTCATGGATATGAAATATTTACTTGCAACATTAGCATATTACAATTCAAGTAGATCACATTCATGGGAAAATGTCACATTTTCTTGAAAAACCCAAAGTTTATATAGAAAGTAGTTGCATAGTGGGTTCTTTTGTTGCATCTCCTGCCTATTAAAGTCTTAACATTAACCTTAGAGGATGCGCGCGAGAAACTTGAATATGAACCTTTTGTTAGGGGCACATAGGGATCGGATTTTATCACAGCTTAATTTCAGTAAGCGTAGCGAATTACAGAATCATGATTAATATTCTCTTCGATTCTTATGTTGCCTGGCAATCTTACAAATAGCTCCGTTTCCCACTTCTTTGTCTAGTAACTTACTACCAGTAATATAGAATTTTCTTTTGGATTTGTATTGATATCTGTTAATATGGATATTTTTACGGTCGTCAGAGACCTGGACAGGTTCATTCATTGTTATAATGCCATGCATAAAAAAGTTTGTACAGTTGACTTTTTTAATTCCATAACGGAACCTGGTTACACCTTGCAGTACGAGAGTTTCACGTCGCATGCCCCGGACAGTTCGTCTACAACTTCAAAACCCGTTCGTCGCTGCGGACGACTGCAGTGGAGTAACGACCGCCTATAACATGAAGGGAATAAGCACCATCATAAGTGAACAGGCTTATTTCGTGGATTTCCTGGACCGTTACCCGTATCCCAGCATTAATTTCGTTTTTAATGCAGAATGGTCCAGCAGCTGTTGGAATTGACTACAAAGGAACAAACTTCCAATAATCACGACCAAGGAGGGTATTCAACTCTACGTTTGCTGGTGCAGGACTCGTGCTGGGGATGATTTTATTCATCATGAACGTATTTGTATGGCATAGGATGCAGAGAATAAGTATAGGCGCAAAATATAGAATGTCGGACCCTGCCCAGGCAATTTCCCCTTGTTTTTAACCATTTGGAATTGGCCATTTCATTTGGCTCTAGGTGATTGTCTGGAACTGTGTAATGGGCAAAAAGTTGTTCAAAACGCTAGTTAAATGTGTAGTAGGTATCTCCTTGGCTATGTCTTCCATAAATAAAGTATCAGTAAAGGATCAATATCTTTATAAGTATCATAGCTGAAGTATCAGTAAATAACAGAATCCGTACAGTATCACAATCATTATATATCTATTAGCATGCTTATTTGAAGAATATAGAAGTTAATCAATGAATCAATATATATCTGTGTGTGTACGTACTAGGAATCTATTTAGAGTGCACCTAGATTAATCACTTAGATTAGTCATTTATGTTAACCATTTGTATAAAGTGCACATATATTGATCATAATTATATGAATCATATATATATATATATATATATATATATATATATATATATATATATATATATATGTGTGTGTGTGTGTGTGTGTGTGTGTAAATAAATCAGGTAGCCTATAATCAATCTGTTACCTTGTATCTTACTAATAACTGCAGTTAGTATATCAGTTAATATATCAGTTAAAATATGATTTTTATCACTTCATATATGATTTTTATCATGTAAATCTTTATGTTATGCAATTATCAGGAGTACATTAGTATTTTCTGTAGCATATGTATCTTCATGAGTTGAAGTGTAAAACTGTATCATTATATATCACGTGATCATTATTATTTATGAATATTATCATATGCATATGTCTCATATCTTAGTACATGAATCTGTATTTGAGTACACCATGAATTTTTTTTACTTATAAGTATTTTCTATATATCTGATTTTTTACATATAACAAATTAAATATCATGCCTATCTGATTTTTTACATATAACAAATTAAATATCATGCCTTAACCACTTGCTGGTAATTATGAGTTAATTATATATTCACATTAGTGTCTGTATCACACTCCTATAAGTCAAATGCAAGTCAAGCTTGAGTAATGTTCAGTATTTGGTTTTGTAGCCGACCGAGCATTTATGTAAGTGTTACATAATAAAAAAATTTGGACTGTTATTCCATATATAAAAACTAAAACTATGATTAATTAAAACCAGTGACCCAAGAGGTCAACCAGTTTGCTTGCAGGAGTGTGATCAGACCAGATAAGATAAAGTAGGCTAAGATGACGTGTTGTATCAGTCAGTGTCTGGTTTGCCGGCATCTGTGGTTATCAAATCTATTGTTTTGTAAACTATTGACAAATCTTCCTGCCTGAGACAACCACAGTGACCTATAACCCAGACGGCCTACATGACTTGTAATCTATGTTATCTGTGTGTATGTTCGTATGTTCGAGCGACTGTCTGCTCACTTTAAGATTTGTAAACCAGATTGTATGTCAGACTTCAATCAGCAAGCATCATGGGAAGACCTGTCCATTTTTATCTGATCTTCACTATGTAGACTTAGCAGAATACAGATATTTTCGTACTCTGTGTTTCAACAATAGAACCTCGCATCAGAAAGAAGATACTGAATGAACTTAGAAATTATCATTGAAATCCAAGACACTCCAATAAGGATGGGGAGTCATAACAAACCAACCTTAGCGTAAATTATCACAGGTCTAAGTTATACAAGGCCTAGCACAACACATATACTGATAGTCCAAGGGAGGTTGGTGGGGTTTGCCTACAGGTAGGCGTCCCCTCAACGGAGCTTGTTGAGCAGTCCCAGGACTCAGTGAAAAGCTGCTGGAAAGGCGTCTGACATGGAAGTGCAAGACCTTTCTTCTAGTTCTACAGATTCCAGCTCAGATAAGAGGTGCCGAGGGCACTTTTACAATGTATCATCCTTTAACTCTGATGAGCTGGGCTAAAAAAAATATATGCAGCACCCCAGGTCTGAGAAACTTTGAGGTCGGCCAATTTAACAAAAAACACATCAATGGAAAGAAGAAGATATGCAAATGCTTATGGTGTAAGAAGAAAAATTCTAAAAAATTCTCCCTACCTCTCATGAGAAGTTGAAAAAGACTATTTACAACCCCTTGAGGGGCCTCTTACAAGACAATTGTAAATTTTTACCAAGTTATACATGTTTTTTTCTAATAATTTTATTTTATTTTGTAAAATTACAATTACAGCTCACACAATGTTATAACAGATATATAAGAACTAAAATCAGTAACAAATTCTGAGTATATTGGTAAAATATTTACTACAAGATTTTTGGAGGGTTACAAGTTTTTTCTAATAGTTCTTATTTATTCATGTTTCTTATAATATTTCTTTGCACTTTTCTTTGCAAAATTTTAGTATTATAGCTGACACACTATCAAAAAAGACAAGAACTACAACCAACACCAATCCCTGGGTATATTTATGAGAAAAAAAAATAAAGACAACACAGAAGAAAGAGGAGCATGACAACCTCATGGGACACCCATTTGGCTAAAGGGACCTGAGAGTTCAGTTACCAAGAGTCATTTAAACCCAATGAAGTAGTAATGGAAACGCCCTGCCCTGCGATTTAGCCAAATCTTATGGTAAATATTGATGCTTGCCAGGAGTGAATCCATCCACCACAGGAGTGAATCCATCCACCACCTGTTATCACTACTCATATGATGGTATCTGTCCATTAGGGGTTAAAGAGGCCTACAGTGGTTATGGACTGCTCTTCTCCGGATACCATCAAGGAACCTGAGCGTAGTCCTCAGCCGGCCTGTAGTTTATGGGACAGCCCATGACGAATTTTGCTTGAGTGCCCAGTAGAAGAACACTAGTATAGTACTAATTGTTCGCCCAAGCACCCGTCCAGTTCACGAAAGCATCCTACTTTGTCTTCTAAAAGCCCACCAGCTTCTGTATACCCAGCAGTTCCCAAGCAGCCAGAGCCCTTTTCCATGCGCTCGGCGACACCTGTATGTTTGGCACCACACTCCAAGCACCATCTCTTCAGTTGCCTACTATGCCCACTCTCAATCCCATGCAGCATGATCCTTCAATGTAACCCATTCACTGCCAACTAGATGAGATCATGGGTCTTTTTCAGAGTAATCCTGCAGTAGCACAAGACCCTCCAGACTTATCTCCTTCGCTAATTTCTTTTGGTCCTTCCTTGCCTTTTGCATATCTGCTTAGATAGCTCTTGGTAGCCTTTCTGTCCTTTTCCTCACTGCTGCCCTGGCTTCTCCTGCCTCTGCTTTTTGTATGAGAAACCAGCCTGTAGAGAATTCCATGCTTCCTAAGATTGTTTTCTCTTCCTCATCCAGGAAAACCTTGAGAGGGATGGAAGTTTGGCTCTCGGACAAGCAAGAGCAGGGTAAGACTGCCTTCTGCACTCCTCCCTCACATCTTTTTAGTAAGAGATACCAATCTTATGTAACCAGAGAAGCTCATTCCTTGGGATTCGCTGCCTTCCCTCAGGGGGACTTCTCTTGCCTGATTGATTCCTCTCGACTGTCAGCCGTTGCATCGGGCATATCATATCTTCTGCCACTGAACTTGATCATTTTGTGAAGAATATGTTCAAAGTATTTGAAGTTCTCAGTTTTTTTGGACAAGACTGTTGGTGTGCTTGTGAAGAAAATTTCAACTGTGACGATATGGCAGAGGACTTGTCTGCAGATTGGTTAGGGGTCTTCTCCTGCACAGATAAAGCCATTAGGGACAGAATTGGCTTCTTTATTTTCTATGGGGGTTTTATGTAAGAGGGAACTTTGGTGCTCTTTCACCACCATAGGAGTCACTACTTCCTAGAAATCTGTGCATTTTTCACCACTTGATTGTCTTCATCTGTTCCTTCAAGCCACAGTTCTAGAGATAGCATCAGATCAAAAGTCAAACCAAGGAACTATCCTCATTTAGTTTTAAGTTGGCCTCTCCTCTGCAGCAGCAGCCCTTTCTGGGCAGTAGGGAAAGGTTCCAGAACTGAACTCGTTTAAATTTGCGTACGACCCACTCAGTCAAGAAGGCCCCCTCAAGACCTTCCTCTCATAAGTGAAAGTCCTGTCCTGTGTGTGCCAGTGTAAAGCATGTAAAGGCAGAAGATTAGTTATGTAGGGAATAAATTAGCTAGGAAAATCTACTAGTAGAGTTATGGTAGATGAAGGCAAAGGAGAGGTAGAAACTGAACGCAAAATAGGATGTTTAAATAGTGAGACCCATAAAACCAGTGCCAGCGACACAACAAAATTTGATGAGGAAGCTATTAGTATTGAACTGTGATCCAACAAGGGGGTGGTAACTACGGCTCATGGCATACACTCTGATTCGCTCAAGGGCGTAACCGGAAATAGTAGGCGGACAAGAGTAACCAATTACAAAGAATTAGGGTGTTCTCCAGTAGAAAAGAAAGTGGAGCCTGAATTGAAGAAATGGGTCCAGACCTCAGTTGAAAGGACAGAAAACTTTAGTTAGGAACTGACCTCTGGACGCATAATTTGTGTCGGGTTATACTCCGTTTACCCTGTGCCATTTGTGTGTAATTGGACAGTGAATTTGTGTGTTATAATAATAATTAAGAAAGAAAACGTGGTGTTTAATTTGCCCAGAATCCAAGGAAACGAATTCATGTCAAAAGCCTCCCGAGAAAGTGAATTAAATGAAAAAGAATTAACTGAGATGAAATGAGATAAATCAGCAAGACGTCCAGAAACACTTAAGTATTCTACAATATATAACAATAAGTTCCTAAGAGAGATTCAAACTCAACGCTTTGTAGATGAAGGATAACCCCATATAACAAAACTAAAAGAGAAGCAAATACTAACCAAACTACTAAAGAAAAAGACTTAATAACAAGAAAAACTAAACACATCATGAATGGTGTGCAGCGAATGTGGATTCTCAGTGCAAAAACACCAACGAATATAGTGATTAAATACAGGCAGCCCTGCCGTTAACCAGAGATTGGTGCTGCTGTTAACTAGAAATTGACGCTGTTAACCGGATATTGGCACTGCTAACCAGAGATCACCTCCGAAAATCTAGTTAACAGCGTCGCTAACAAACGCCATAAAATGGATAGCCGTTAACCGATACCACTGTTAACCAAGGGCTGCTTGTACACATACACACACATATACAGTGGAAATATAAAAAGCAGAGAAGAAAATAAAAAGTACCGACAGACATTTAATTGAATTATCACTGAAAAGTGGAGCACTAATCACTAAGCGCTATAACAAAAGCCAACAAATAACAAAAATTCGAAGGCACAAACTCTACAATTGAAGAGAAGAATTACTGAGTTCAATAACTCGAAGGACAAAGAAAAGGAAAACTCGTCGAAGCATAACGAAAAATATCTCCGAGACTGGGCACCCGTCGACGTAGACTCAACAACTTCATCCGAGCAGAATGCAAACGAAATCAAGTGGCAGTAACTTACTTCGTTCCAGCGACGAAACGTAGTGAGAAACTACGAAGAATAGTGAACGTCCGATTTCCACATTCCTAAGCCATATGAACTCGACAATTCATAGTAGCAGAAAAGCAGGAACTTCAAATTCAGCGCAGTGGATCTACATGGCATTGACTGAATTCTTCAATCAACATAAGAGCACTAACCATCGTTACGGCAGAAATAGAGCCCAGTTCCCTAAGCAGCACTGCAATTCCCCAAACAGCGCTGAATGACAGATGAGTGACGGCGCTAAGTGACGACGCTAAGGACGGCAACGGAAAAATTCATCAGGAAGAGCGGAAGTGTTCGACACAACCAGAAACCGAAGAAAGAAAAAGTTTGAAGTATCCTAATAGATTAACGTCTGATGATAAATTTAAATAGAATTTTCTCATACTGCACTGCATAATGATAATAATAATGCTTTTATAAAAATAATTTATGATAATCTTCTTTTGAGATCATTTTTTTGGCTGTAATATTGTAAGAGAAAATAATTTTTTTTCCTTTATTGTTGTGTGATACATCTAGAGCTATAAAGATATTTTGTTTCAGTTTATAAATAATTTGCAAAGTACAGTGGTGTGAATAAAGAATAATGCCATGTACTAATGTTAATGTTTTTCCAGAATGAGGGAAGAAAACGTTAGATGTAAGCATATAAGAAAATTATATAAGCAAGATAGGGACCACAGACTTCTGCCAACATGAAGATAATGTAAGTAGTACAGTACAACAATGCATAGCCTATCATTTTTTAAATTGTATCTAGTCCTGCTGTAGTATGAAGTGAATAGAAATTTGTTCCGATACGTAAACAAACCCTCGGTCCTTTAACAATAGGAAGGTACTTAGCAGCAGCTGAACCGGTCGTAAGCTTCGAACAAAGGGGTTCGGTAGTTAACTACTTGTCCGGCAGTTGGCGGTCAGCTCGACTGCGAGGAGAGGAGTCACTTTGCTTTTGGCCGCGTTGGTGGATGGACGTGTTGCTCGCCTCTCTGCCCGCTTCTTGTCGTATGCTTTGTTTGTTTCACTGCGTGAAGGTTTTTTTCTTTCTCTTTTTCTGGGCTTAGCCTGTGTCGCCCTGTGAAATGGTTCCTTTGATACTATTTCTTAGGTATAAATATTGCTATTCATCCTAGAGAAAAAAGAAACAATATAATGCCAAAATAAATGGCTCGCTCACCTTAATAAAGGTGTCGGTATAGTTAAATGAGCGAGTGGAATCACTACCAGAGGTCCCTTGCCATTTAGCTTCTTCCTTCGACAAAACCCCGAACTACGTGTTGTGCGATTGCTTTTCGAGGTTTTTCATCTGTTTCATGATGTCTTCAGCTACTGCTTCTAAGTTAAGTACTGCTTTAAGGTTACAGATCACATTTTATGCTGATTTTCCCTGTTTTATACTTGGTAGGAGTTTAGTAGCGGGAGCGTCATCGTCCCCGAGCCGACTCCTTCGACCGCATGGCGGTCTGGGTTTTCTTTTGGTCTCCCATACCATTAGAATTACCTTTTAGCAGTATTTTATGATATAGTTAACTATTTGATATTGTTTCATGTAGTTAGCTACATTATTTAGTTCGGGCCTTCATGGGGACCCCATTTCGACCGCACGTTTCAGATCTTAGCCTAGCCTAGCCCATCCGTTTCGTTAGGAGTTATTTACGTTAGAACCATGTTCTTCTTTTAGTCCTGCCACTAGTCCTATGTTTTGTTTTACAATACATTCACACTGGACTAGGCGCTAGGGTTAGGCTAACATTATAACATACCCCATTCTGCGGATTGGCGATTAGCCTACACCCATGGACCTTCTTTCTCTTATCATGTTTTTATTTCCTTTCCCCAGTGTTAGCCTAACTATTAGATATCATGTGTTTATTTATGTATATTCTTAATATATCAGTGTTCATTATTGGTGTGTCTATTGCGACCATTACCCTTGTATAGCCTGGCCTTCCTCACCACGTGTTTACCACCTGGCCGGGAGGGTCGCTGGTCGATCACGACGAGCCACCTGGTTGTTGGGTCTCCCCCCCGTCCCCTCCATCCCCCCCTCCACACTTTGCCCACCCACGCTACTGGGTGATGACTCGCTGCTCATAGCTAGCTTCCGAGTCTGCATGAGAGGGGGTGACTCATAGTGGTAGTGGGGAGGCTTCCCTCCACTGGTGCTCTCTCACTTTGTCACTTGGCTCGGGGCTCGGGACCTTCTCCCCTTCCCCCTCCGGCCTTACATCGGCCGTGGATGGGTGGAAGGTTCCCCTACCCCATCCCCCTACCCTCCCTCCTCTCTCAGCTCCGGCAGTACTACTCCGTCCCCCACCGGACGGTCATTGAGGGGGGAGTCTCTTGGAGCCTATCCACCCGTGGGACATAAGCACACAGACACACTCTGATATTATGTTTTTACTGTAATATATATACTATATTATTTTATACTATTTTATATGATATTTTATTATATTATATATTATATTTTACCATGGTTTTCACTCCGGGGGGTTGTGGTTCTACCTCATGTTATCCCTCTCTGGTTCACGCTCCGAGAGCTGGGTTCCTCTCGATTTTTGGTTTATACTGCTCCGGCCCCAGCGGAGCAGCTTACCTTACCACATGCTACCAGGAGAAGTTTAATATGGAGTCAGCGGCCTCTTCCCCCCCCCCCCCCCCCCCCCCCGATCCTTAATATTCTATCTTTTATATAAGTTCATGTTATTATGCCTCTTTAATACACATAAAAGATTTTTTACGTGTGCGTTTGGGCCTCCGGGCTTACTCCGGCAGTCATTTTTGCATGTTACTTATATATATAGAATCTTTATCCAACGGTCCCACTCCGGCACCCACGGATAATTACATTGTGCCTCCCCGGAGGTTGTCAATGGTACTCATGTATCGACGTCAAGCCCATGGCGATAGACTCCATGGGCACAGGTAAGGGTGCAGTAGGGGCAGGTTCTGTGGGATCTCAGGGCCCTTTCCTGAGCTCCTCTTCTCCTTCTCCTGATCCTTCCTCTTCAACTTCCTTCCGGGGCTTCACTGAAGAACAACGGGCAGTTCGCCCCAAGTCCACTTCAGTGATCCCAAAAGTCAAATCTCCGTCGGACAAGCTGGTAAAGTCTTTACCTAGGAAGTCAGCTCCCTTAACTGACGCTAACACTCCAGCTCCCCACCCCGGAGCGGTCAGGTCAAGGGCGGCTTCTTCGTCAGCATCGAGATCCCCCAAACACAGGTCTCAGAAGGAGCGGGCTCCTTCTGAGTCCGGAATTCGGGACTCGATTGCTGCAGGGACTCCACAGTTTGTACCAGCATCTCCTTTACCAATGCTGGACTCCCGCCTACTGCCGGACTTTAAGGCTGCCAACCCCTGGAGGATTGCATCACATGCTCCGTTTGTCAACGGTATGTTGACTATCGAAGGCATTGGAACTCGAAGGCTGGAAGACTTCAAGTTCTATCCCAGTGACCTTCAACCCCCATTCATGGGCTACGTCCGTCTAACAGAGGCAGCCATGATGAGGAAAGACAAAGTCCCCAAGGAGACTGTGATCCTTCCTAGGGAACAGGCTCAACAGACTCTGCTGAGGAGCTTAGAAGAGTGGGGATGCGAGAACACACGCATCACGGCTTTCAGGAGTCCCTTCACCATTTTTACTCCGGTAGAAGGCACTCCGCTCCCACTTACCCTTAAGGTAGTGGAAGCAACATTTCAAGCAGCTCTTAAGGATGAGCCCTTACCTCAGCTCCGAGAGACGGAACCCACCTCTCTTTTGATCCCTGGCTCTGATGCTTACTTCGAAGGTGCTGTGCCCACTTTCTCGGTAGGCAAGCTTAAATCTGACTGCGCCACCACCCTCTTTAGTGAGAGGCTTCCTAGGTTGCCGGACTCCCTCATCCAGACAGAGTTCGACGCCTGGACTAGGTTGGCAAGATCCATCTCCTCCATGACGACGGCTGAAATGACGGCTCTGGCCTATCAACGAGAGCCGTTATTCAAAGTCATGGCTAAGGGTCTGCTGCATACCATGCAGTGACCTTTATGACTTTTTAGTTGCCAGGAGGAATTGCAGGAAGCATGTCTTGGCGGAAGCCACCATCCGTCATGAGCCTAACAAGCTCGTAGCTTCCTCAATTTGGGGGACAGACCTCTTCCCTGCCCCAGTGGTGGCGGAGGTCTTGCACGAGGCATCTAAGGTGAATCAGAGCCTCAAAGTCAGGTGGAGTCTAGTACCAAAGAGGAAGCAGGAACCCTCTAGTTCGAACCCGAGGATTAAGAAGAAGCCCAGGAAGTTCTTACCCTTGCAGACTCCTCAGCAGACGCTTGTCCAGGCAGTACAGGTGCCTCAAGGACAGCAGCACTCCTCCTCTAAGAGCCAGCAACAATTCTTGGTCCTGACTCCTCAGTCACAGCAACCCCAACCTTCCACCTCTTATGCAGTCTTCCCAGCTTTCAACCCTACCTACGAAGGTCAAAACTTTCAGGCCTTCAACAAGTTCGCGAGAGGCAGCAGAGCTAGGGGTGCCTCTCGCCATAGGGGATCCGGCAGGGCTGCAAGTAGGGGTAGAGGCTTCCGGGGAGCGAGAGGCAGTCGTCCCTCGGCAAGCCAACAGTGAGAGTCCCAAGGTAGGAGGGAGACTGTACCTCTTCCGTCACCAGTGGAGATTCAGCCCTTGGGCTCAAAGCATAGTTACCAAAGGCCTGGGTTGGAGTTGGCTAGAGGGCCCTCCTCCAACCAACAAATTCTATCAAACACCAACAATGGAATTGATAGAGTATACTCAAGACCTCCTTCTCAAAGGAGTAATTTCAAGAGTCAACAATTTAAAATTTCAAGGATGCTTGTTCAGCGTGCCAAAGAAAGACTCGGAAAACCGAAGGATCATCCTAGACTTGTCCCATCTGAACTTATACATTCATTGCAACAAGGTCAGGATGCTGACTGTTTCGCAGGTACGGACCTTACTTCCCCGTGGGGCCGTCACAACCTCTATAGATCTTACAGATGCCTACTATCATGTTCCCATAGCCAGACACTTCTGACCATTCCTCGGCTTCAAACTAGGAAACAGGTCCTATTCCTTCAAAGTAATGCCGTTCGGGCTCAACATAGCCCCCAGGATATTTACCAAGTTGGTGGAAGCAGTTGTCCAAGAGTTAAGGAAACAGGGAATAATGCTAGTGGCTTATCTGGACGATTGGCTTACTTGGGCAAAGAATCCCAAAGAATGCAAGGAAGCAACGGTCAAAGTAATCAAATTTCTGGAACATCTAGGTTTCCAAATAAACAAAACCAAGTCCAGACTAACACCGGAATCTCGATTCCAGTGGCTGGGCCTTCAGTGGGACTTACAGTCACACACTCTGTCAATTCCGTATTTGAAAAGGAAAGAAATAGCAAGAGCTACAAAACAATTTCTCAAACAACATCAAACATCCTGGAGGTGCCAGGAGAGAATCCTGGGCTCACTCCAGTTTGCCTCAATCACGGACATCCTGTTGAGAGCCAAACTCAAGGATATAAACAGGGTATGGCGTTCCAAAGTGAATTGCAGATCAGGGGACAGACTAGCCTCTATCCCGGCGATCTTACGAAAATGTCTCCGCCCCTGGACGGAGGTAAAAAACTTATCAAAAGCAGTTCCCCTGCAATTCCCTCCACCATCATTAGTGATCCACACGGACGCCTCACTAAGAGGATGGGGGGGATACTCTCAGTACAAAAAAGTCCAAGGAACCTGGTCCCCAACATTCTGCCAGCTACATATCAATGTACTGGAAGCCATGGCAGTGTTTCTCACACTGAAACGACTCCGGCCATCCAAGAATTCACATTTCAAGCTAGTTCTGGACAGTGCAGTGGTAGTCCACTGCATAAACAGAGGTGGATCCAAGTCAAGCCACTTGAACCATGTCATGATAGCCATCTTCTCTCTGGCAAACAAGAACTAATGGCACCTGTCAGCCACTCACCTGGTGGGAGTCAAGAACGTAGTGGCAGACGCCCTATCACGCTCCGTTCCGTTGGAATCGGAGTGGGCACTGGACAGAAACTCGTTCAATTGGATCAGTCAACAAGTCCCGGGACTTCAAGTAGACCTCTTTGCCACGGAGTCAAATCACAAACTTCCTTGTTATGTGGCACCCAACCTGGACCCTCTGGCATATGCTACAGACGCCATGATCCTAGATTGGAATGCATGGAAGAAGATTTACCTCTTTCCTCCGGTGAACCTTCTGAAAGTACTGAACAAACTCAGGTCATTCAAGGGCCGGGTGGCTCTAGTAGCTCCCAACTGGCCCAAGAGCAATTGGTTCCCTGTACTTCTAGAGTTGAGAATCCGGCCTCTACGGATTCCCAACCCCAAGCTAACACAGTTAGTGCAAACTCAGACTGTGTCCGCTTCCTCAAGAATTCAGAAAACCCTAACTTTATGGATTTCATGAAGTTTGCGGCTCGGAGGAATGCGGACATTGACCCCCAGAATATTTAATTCTTGGAGTCAGATAAAAGGGAATCTACCCTGCATAAATATGACTCGTCTGTTAAGAAACTAGCAACGTTTCTCAAGGATTCAAACTCACAAGTCATGACCACAAACCTAGCCATATCCTTCTTTAGATCATTGTTCGAGAAAGGACTAGCAGCAAGCACTATTACTACTACCAAATCAGCTCTTAAAAAGATCTTCCAGTTTGGTTTTAGTATAGATCTTACGGATTCTTACTTTTCCTCTATTCCGAAAGCTTGTGCTAGACTTAGACCGTCAGAGAGACCTAAGTCAGTCTCTTGGTTTCTGAATGATGTCCTCAAACTGGCCTCGGACATTAATAATGATTCATGTAACTGTATAACCCTCCTGAGGAAAACTTTATTTTTACTAAGTCTAGCCTCAGGAGCTAGGATATCTGAACTGTCAGCCTTATCAAGGGAACCAGGTCACATTGAGTTCCTTCCCTCAGGGGAAGTTCTCCTATCCCCAGATCGCCACTTTCTAGCCAAAAATGAAGACCCACAGGACAGGTGGTCCTCGTGGAAAATCCTACCACTCCTTCAAGACAATTCTCTTTGTCCAGTTAACTCCTTGAGAGATTACTTAGGTAGAACAACCCTAAGATCCTCAGGTCCGTTGTTCATTAGAGAGAAGGGTGGTACAATCTTCCTAAAAGGGATCAGACAACAAATCTTATGCTTCATTAAGCAGGCCGACCCGGATTCCTTTCCCCGGGCCCACGATGTTAGGGCAGTGGCCACCTCTATTAACTACTTTCAACATATGAATTTTGACGATCTTAAGAAATATACAGGCTGGAAATCCCCAACAGTTTTTAAACGTCACTACTTAAAATCCCTAGAAGCCCTCAAATTCCCAGCATTGGCAGCTGGAAACATAGTTTCTCCTGACACTATATAAATTCTTCTATCTTTCCTTGTAGCCTTCCCTTCTGCCTGCTCCATTGCACCCTTACTTAGTTAGGTCGCCTCTGATGTGTATATTACCTTGAGTGTTGCTGTTACATTCATTATTCTGGTTTGGGAATCAGTCCTATTGTTTATGTATATATGTCAACTTTTATGTCTTTACCTTAAGCCTACTTTTATATGTTTTTATCTTTAAGTTGTAGGCTAATTATCTTTAAGTTACTAACCCATGATTTAGGGTTCCTACTGTTAATTGTTAATTTGTAAGACTGTATTCTTAAGTTGATCATTATACTATTAACCTTACAGGTGTTTGTTTTTACCTTCTTGTATATCTGTGCTGTCCCCCAAGCTTGGTGTTTTTGCAATTCTCTGGTACTATTTCACAGGGCGACACAGGCTAAGCCCAGAAAAGGGATTTTGACGAAGGAAAAATCTATTTCTGGGCAACGACCTGTGTTGCCCTGTGAAATGGTTCCTTTGATACTATTTCTTAGGTATAAATATTGCTATTCATCCTAGAGAAAAAAGAAACAACATAATGCCAAGATAAATGGCTCGCTCACCTTAATAAAGGTGTCGGTATAGTTAAAAGAGCGAGTGGAATCACTACCATAGGTCCCTTGCCATTTAGCTTCTTCCTTCGACAAAACCCCGAACTACGGAGGAGCCGTACTACAGCTCCCGGTACCCTCTACTACTACCGTGAGCGCCTCCGATGCCTGTGACGTCATTCCTGAAGATAGCATCCAAGCTTGGGGTAAGCTGGGTGAGGAAGACTAACTACAGGGTGGGATTTCACAGGGCAACACAGGTCGTTGCCCAGAAATAGATTTTTCCTTCGTCAAAATCCCTTTACTGTGTGTATTTGTGCAAGGATATACGTAAGTATGTGTGTGTTTTTGTATACCATATAGTGAATTTTGTGATTTTTTGAGATTCAAAATGGAATCCCAAGAGCTGGAGAGACCCCCTCGCCCCCCCATCAGCCACAGATTGTGCCCTGGTGTGGAGGGCCATAAGTGTGGGGCCTTTCGATCATCTGTTGAGGTTGACCCTCATGAGTTTTGTACTCAGTGTAGAGGGCGGGAATGCTCTCGCACCGAGACATGTGATGTATGTGTTTTTTGGTCGGAGGAGCAGTGGGAGCGCTATGGGGGGGAGGAAGAAGACGCGTAAGCTGGCCAAGAAGTCGTCGAATAGTTCTCCAGCTACGCCCTTGGTTATGGACACGTCTTCTTCTTTTCTCCCTCCATCTCAGCTCCCTCGTATGGCTCCTTCCCCTTTGGGGGAGGTTTCTCGCTCCTTCTCCTCTCTCGATCAGTCAAGGGTGGAGGGGGGTGCAAGATACCCCGACATCCAGTTGTACTCGGGGTCCTCCATTCGCTCGGGGTGGGAACTGTCCCCCCCCGGGCAAGGGGAGACCCCCCAACTAACTCACCCAACTTTTCCTTCCACAGATCTACTTGCTACGGGGGACGATCTCGGACAGGCCTGGTACTCGCTGGGGCTTCGAGGGACACCGACGGTTCAGGGGCTGCTGAGTCACCTGGCGAGAGGGTCCATGCCGGTAACGTACGGCCCGACCACCACGACTACCACGATGGTGTCCACTCCTGGTTACGCTGCTCTGCCGCACCTGGTGTACACCCAGTACGTAGCCACGGTGACCGTGACAGCTGTTGTGCAGGTGCCGCTGCCGGAGGTTATGATGCCTGCTGTGACGTCGCCGCCTGGTTTTGCTGCTCTTGCTGCAGCCCCGGACTTCTGGTGTCCCAAGAGCTCTCCCCTGGACCTGCCTCCTGTGCAGAGGATGCCGCTGGTTCCTGCCCCGCCTCCTGTTCCTGGGTATGCTGCCACTCCAGTGCTGGTACCAGTTCCTGCCCGTGGTGTTGCTGCCCCCACCCCAGGTCCTTCTGGACAGGTGCAGTCAGGCCCTGTTGCTTCGGCAACTGCCCCGGCTCCGTCCTGGATGGAAGACCTGACGGTGGTGCTGAGGAAGCTGACGAAGAAGAAGAAGAGGAAGGTGTCGTCATCGTCTTCATCGTCTTCTTCACTGTCGTCATCTGCCGCCACTTCCCCTTCAACTTCTAAGGCCCCACAGCCGAAGAAGAAGAAGGTTGCCTCCTCCCCCCCTAAGAAGGCTCGTCCTGAGACTTCTAAGGGTCCATCCTACTCCGGTGGGACGGTTGGGACTTCCGTCGGTCCTCTTGTGCCTTTGGGAACAGGGCCCGTCTCTCCTTCCGCAAGAAAGAAGAAGACGGGGACTGGAAGAGCGCCGGCTAACACCGGTACCTCCTCGCCTAGCGCCAGAGGTTCTGCCTCTGCGCCAGGTACCGTCTCTGTGGGTGATCGTACAGCCAAGACCCAGGCAACCGAGTCCGCTCGGCGCCAGGATCCAGGCACGGAGCGGAAAACTGGTGGGGGTCACTCAGGTGACTCCCACTAGACCAGCGATCGCTCTCGTGGCAATACGCTGGTACCCAGTGTTGACGCAACGGTCCCAGACCGGTCGTGGGCTGAGGCGAGGAAGCGGTCCCCTCGATCGCCTGAACCAACCTCGGCTGGTCCAAGTGGCATGATGCTCCGTGAGGACAGGCCTCGCTCCCACCGGGACCGAGCGGAGAGGGGGACCAGCAGCAGCTCTTCTGACGCTCGGGACTGTCGCCTCTGTTCTTGGTCCAGCTGCTCGACCAGGCTTGCAGCTCGATCGCCACCGCGGGTTGGTGATCGCCTGCAGCCCCCTCAGCACACCGGTTCTGCCGATGGGTGCGGGGGAGCGTCAGGTCTTCCTCTCCTATCCCTTCAACTTCCTCGGGCTTCACCAGGAAGAACGAGGCGATCAGGAGTGATCGCGAGGGGCACGCTCCTCGCAATCCCGCCACGACGCCCTACGAACCTGGGACGGTCCTAGGACCGACCAGATCGTATGCGCAAATGGCAGGAGGAGACCAGGAGGGGTTTGTTGTGGTTCCTCCTGTGGAAGGAGGAGGGTCTCGGGAGGCATTCTTGCTGGACGGGCTTGACGGTCCGTCTCCGCAGGATGCAGTCACTCATGAGATCCAGAGGTCATTTGCAGAGGTTATTGCGCTGATTCATCAGCACAACAACCTCAGGGGAATGATCGCCGCTCCCACCTTCCGAGCCCACATTGGGTTTGGAGTCGTTCTAGGGACCTAAGAAGGAACCCAGGACAACGGTGGGTCTGCCGCCATCGGCTCTGGCTGACAGCGTACTAAGCCAAGTGGACGGTCTCGTCTCCAGACAGGAGGGTTTGCTTCGGTCCGGTAGGTCTTTCAAGCTCCTTTCCCCACCTCTACCGCGACAGAGGCGCTTCTACATGCCTGCCGCCCAAACAGGTTAACCCGGAGCTAGCTAGGCTAACTCCGGGGGTGTCTCTGCAGCAGCTCCTGTCGGAGAACCTCTGGTTCTCTCAGCAAGAGGCACTTGCCTTGGAATCTACCGCAATGGCAGCATTCCAAGCAGTCTCCTGGATTGACCTGTGGTCCCTCACAGTGTCAAAAGCCACGGCCTCCTTGGGGAACATCACTCCTAAAGGGGACCCGGCTTTTGTGAGACTGTGCCAGTCTGGAGGTAGGGCCATCGCCTACCTGGCCCACTAGACGGCTAACCTGTGGGCCAACCTGGTTCTCCGGCAAAGAGACGCTGTTCTCACCTGAGTGACCGGGGCGGCTGGGTTTGAGGCGGCCCTGGGTCTTCGCAACGGACTGGTGCGGAGTTCCTCCTCTCTCTTCCCCAGAGAGATGGTGGACGCTGCGGTGGAACAGCGGCACACTGACGACAGTGACTGTCTTGTCTATCAGGCAGTCAAGACGAGCGCCTTGTCGAAGCCGAGAGGAAAGACTCTGCCTTCGACTTCTGCTGTAAGGAGTGACTGCAACCAGCCCTCCTCCCAGTCCTTCTCTCGAGGAGGATCTGGGAAGAAGTCGAAGAGAGGAGGGAAATGCTAGGGACAGCGTTCCCCCTCACCTGCTGCCGGAAGTGGGGGTGCCTGTCGAGCCATTAGGCAACATGGCAGCGCTACGGAGCGGAGACTTGGATAGTGAACGTCCTTCAGGAGGGATATTTACTACCCTTCGAGTCACGGCCACCCCTCACCTCCAACCCGGTCCATCTGCAAACCTACGTTCCTGGCTCAACCAAGTATAAGCCATGCTGAGCAAATGTGCTGTGGAGATCGTATGGGATCAGTCGCCGGGCTTCTACAGTTGACTTTTCCTAGTGTAGAAGTCCTCGGGGGGCTGGCGCCCCTTGAACCGATTCGTTCGCCAGACTCGGTTCACGATGGAAACAGCCCGTTCAGTGCTTGAGTCCATCAGGGAGAATGACTTCATGCTTTCAGTGGATCTGAAGGACGCGTATTTCCAGATACCCATCCATCAATCCTCCAGGAAGTACCTCCACTTCATCCTTGACGGGACTGTGTACCAATTCAGGGCACTTTGTTTCGGTCTCTCAACCGCCCCACAGGTGTTCACGCGAGTGTTCACTCTGGTGTCGGTTTGGGCCCACTTGGTGAGATAGTTCTTCTGAGGTATCTCGACGATTGGTTAGTCCTGGCGAGCTCCCGTTCGCAGTTGCTGCAGGACAGAGATCGACTCCTCGAATTCTGCCACGATCTGGGGATTGTAGTGAATTACAAGAAGTCAGACCTCGAGCCCAAGCAGAGGATGAAGTATCTGGGCATGCTGATCGACACCGTAGCAGGGCGAGTCTTCCCCGCAGATTCACAGATCATCAGGTTCAGGGAGGCAGCAAGACAGTTCCTGTCTCTACAGGAGCAACCAGCTCAGCAGTGGCAGGTCGTGATCGGTCACCTGTCGTCTCTCAAGAAGCTAGTCCCTCACGGGCGTCTTCACCTGCGGTCTCTTCAGTGGAGACTAAAGGAGTTTTGGTCACAGGCAAGAGACCCTCCCTTCTTCCCCGTGTCCCTTACGCTGGAGGTAAGGCAGGACCTAGCCTGGTGGCTGGACGACGGGAACCTCCTAAGAGGAGTGCCTCTTCACACTCCCCCCCCTGCCCCGGAGATGTTGCTGTTCTCAGACGCATCGACCGAGGGATGGGGCACACACCTGAAGGAGTTGCTGACTGCAGGCGTGTGGGACCATCGCGGCAAGCACCTTTACATCAACGTCCTGGAGCTCAAGGCAGCGTTCCTCGCTCTCCAAGAGTTCCGGGATCGTCTGGTGGGACACTCGGTGGTGTTGATGAGCGACAACACCACGGTAGGGCCTAGTGTCCCTCCCGCTGCACCAGTTGACATTGCAGGTGCACAAGTGGGCCGTGGCACACTCAGTAGAGCTGTCAGCCCGCTACATTCCAGGCAAGAGGAATGTGGTAGCCGACAAGCTCAACCGTCGGGATCAGGTGATAGGAACCGAATGGGCTCTTCAACCTGTGGGGGCGTCCAGTCGTGGATCTGTTCGCCACCTGGCACAACAGAAAACTCCAGGTTTTCTACAAGGTTGTGCCGGACCCATGGGCAGCTGCAGAGGACGCTCTTCAACATCCGTGGGACAACCTCTTCGTTTACACCTTTCCCCCGTTCTGTCTGATTCGCAAGTGATCAGCAGGGCGCTGATCACCGCGAACCTTCGGATGATCCTGGTAGCAACCAAATGGCCTCAAGCCGTTTGGTACCCGGACCTGCTGGATCTGCTTGCCGAAGCGCCGAGAGAGATTCCCTCCTGGCACAACCTCCTGTGCCAGCCACACGTAGAATGGTACCACCGGTCCGTCGAGTCCCTGTGTCTTCACGGCTGGCTGTTATCCACCATCTCTTGCGAGCGAGATGCTTTTCTCGCAGCGCAGCAACAGAGATGGCTGGATACCTCAGACAATCCTCTGCAGCTGTCTACCAGGGGAAGTGGTCCATCTTCTGTGGTTGGTGTCGTGGACGGGGTCTCTCTCCTCTCAGAGCCACTCTTCAGCAGGTAGTGGATTTCCTCGTCTTCCTTCGCCGAGAGAAGCTCCTCTCCGTCTCCACAGTTAAAGGATCCAGAGCTGCCCTGGCCCTAGTCCTTAAACTGCGAGGTGTGGATATCGCCTCTTCTTTCGAGATCTCCCTCCTAATGAAGAGCTTCAAGAGGTCTTGCCCACCCAGGGAACTCAGGCCCCCAGGGTGGGATGTGACTCTCGTCCTTAGGAGTTTGACTCGCAGACCTTTCGAGCCACTCCAAGAGTCGTCATTCAGGGATCTGACCCTCAAGACCCTCTTCCTGCTGGCTCTGGCATCGGCGAAGATAGTGGGTGAACTTCATGGTCTTTCCTTCGACGTCAAGCATTCCAGGGGATGGGGATCCGTGATGCTCGATTTCGACCCGAACTTCGTAGCGAAGACTCAGAATCCTTCGGTCCCTGACGACCAGTTCAAGTCTTTCACGATCCCCTCCCTGAAGGATTTCACCGATAATGATGCGGATGAGATGCTGCTTTGTCCTGTGAGGGTGCTATGGCGCTATCTGAAGAGAACTCGGCACCTCAGGCCTGAGTGTCGACGCCTCTTCGTTAGAACCAGGGTTACCAAGAAAGAAGTTTCCAAGAACACTCTTTCTTTTGGCTGCATGAGGCGATCAAGAGGGTGTACGACACGGATGGTAGTGACGACACCCATACCCTTCATCCGAGAGCCCACGAAGTCAGAAGTATTGATCCAACCCTTGCGTTCCGTGAGAACTTCTCCCTGGTGCAAGTTCTGAAGGCAGGGGTTTGGACCAACCAGACCACCTTCACTTCATTCTGCCTTCGGGATATTACCCACAGGTCCTTGGACACTTTATCCTTGGGACCCATGGTGGCTGCTCAACAAGTTGTGTAGTCTACCCAGCACCCAAGTGGACAGAACAGCATCGCATCCTTGTGTGACTGCATGAATGGACGAGTGAAAGAGTGTGACTGGCTTCTCTTCCTCCTTCATTCTTCTCCTCTACCTGTGGGCAGAGGGCCGCGGTCGTCACTACGCTGAACAGGAGGCCAATGCAGGTAAGCTACACAACTGAGCTCCATCCTATCCCTTTCAGTAGGGATAGGAGTGTTTATCCGCCACTCCCCAACAAGTGGGGGGTGAGCGGAAGCCAACAAGAGACAAACCCATGACTTCATTTTGGCTCTTGAAGTAGGAGCTAGTTCTTGCCTTTTGCTATTTATAAGAGGTACGCTTGCCTCCCTCTTATAAATTTGGTCCAGAAGTCTGACCACTGATCCTGCGGTGCACACCCCGATCAGCTGGGCGGAGGCTAGGGTCCCTCCCTCTGCTCTTACGACCAGGGAGGGAACCAAGGTAGGACAAACACCAGTCTGTTCATAAGACTCAGATTCTACCTACCAAGAAGTGAGTCTTCCTATTGTTAAAGGACCGAGGGTTTGTATACATATCGGAACAAATAACAATTTGTCGGAAATTGTATTTTTCCTAACTATACAAACCTGAGGTCCTTTACATATAGTCCCACCTCATGCCACACCTCACTCTGCGTTTCCTGGGCCTAAAGCAAAGTGACTCCTCTCCTCGCGGTCGAGCTGATCGCCAACTGCGGGACAAGTAGTTAACCCTTAAACGCCGAATGGACGTATTAAACGTCGAGTCAAAATCTCCCCCGATTGCCGAATGGATGTACCATACGTTGACTCAAAAAAGTTTTTTTTTAAATTCGCGGAAAAATACTTATAGGCCTACCAGCCGAAAGCTTTTGAATCACACGCCTTGGGGGATGCTGGGAGTTCACGGATCAAGGCGTTGTTTTGTTTACAATGTTTATGCAGGCGCGCAAGCGCGATTTCTTTCTTATCGCACTAAAAAGTATCAGTGACACATCTCAAAAATTATTTTGTCACTTTGACATAATTTTTGCACCGTTTTAAATTATCCGTTACATGAAGTATTATATATGAAAATGTGCGCAATTTCATTTAGAATACAACAAAAAAATACTCATGATTGTAGCTTTTATCAGTTTTGAAATATTTTCATATAAATAACGATAAGTGCCAAAATTTCAACCTTCGGTCAACTTTGACTTTACCGAAATGGTCAAAAAACGCAATTGTAAGCTAAAACGCTTATATTGTAGTAATACTCAACTATTTACCTTAATTTTGCAACAAATTGGAAGTCTCTAGCACAATATTTCGATTTATGGTGAATTTATGAAAAAACTTTTTCCTTACATCCGCGCGGTAACTCTTCCGAAAAAAATCATACATGCGATTATGGTAATGTTTGCACCATTTTAAAATTAGCCGTTACATAAAGTGTTATATATGGAAATGTGCGCAATTTCATGCACAATACAACTAATAACAACCCATGGTTGTAGGTTTTATCAGTTTTGAAATATTTTCATATAAAAAATGATAAGTGACAAATTTTCAACCTTCGGTCAATTTTGACTCTACCGAAATGGTCGAAAAATGCAATTGTAAGCTAAAACTCTTATATTTTAGTAATATTCAATGATTTACCTTTTTTTGTAACAAATTGGAAGTCTCTAGCACAATATTTCGATTTATGGTGAATTTATGAAAAAAATAACATTTTCCTTACGTCCGTGCGGTAACTCTTCCGAAAAAATCATACGTGTGATTGTGGTAATGTTTGCACCATTTTAAATTAGCCGTTACATAAAGTTTTATGTATGAAAATGTGTGCAATTTCATGTAGTATACAACGAAAAAAAATAAAAGGTTGTAGATTTTCTCATTTTATAAATATTTGCATATAAATCACGATAAATAGAAAAAAAACCATGTTCGGTCAACTTTGACTCTACCGAAATGGTCGAAAAACGCAATTGTAAGCTAAAACTCTTATATTTTAGTAATATTCAATCATTTACCTTAATTTTGCAACAAATTGGAAGTCTCTAGCACAATATTTCGATTTATGGTGAATTTATGAATAAAACTTTCCTTCCCTCAGCACGCAGATTCTCCGCCATAAATCTCCGAATTGCGTACATCGCATTCTCGGAAAATTTGCTCCGTTTCATATTAGGCATTTCATAGAGTTTTATATATGAAAATGTGCGCAATTTCATGTAGAATAAAAGGAAAAATATTTGAAGGTGTAGCTTTTCTAATTTCCGAAATAATTGCATATAAAAAAAATTTATTAAAAAATTTCGACATTTGGTCATTTTTAACTCGTCGGAAATGGTCGAAAACTGCAATTGTAAGCTAAAACTCTTACAGTATCGTAATATTCAATCATTTTTATTCATTTTGAAACAAATTGGAAGTCTCTTGAACAATATTTAGATTTACAGTGAATTTTTGAAAAAAACTTTTTTATGTCCGCGCGTTACGAATTCGTACATCATTTTGTGATAATATTTTTACGGTGTTGCTTTTATTGTTTTACAATGTATTATATATCAAAATGATTGCAATTTAGTGTACAATACAACGAAAAAAAGAAACTCGTTAGCTTTTACCGTTTTTTGCACAGCGTGATTTTAATACAATTATGTATGAAATTTTTTTTTTTTGCTACCATATATTGCATTATTTACATATGATAATGATATTATTTTTCATTTCTGATGATTGCATACTAAACTTCAGGCAATGACAAAAAAATGAGCCAAAAATGAACTCTTAATCTTCAAAACTAAGCGCGCTGTGATTTTTTGAAAAAAATATTTTTTCCGCTTCCGTGCTCACTCAAAAACGTCTCCGGCATTTGGGGGAGTTTTTTATTTTTACCGCTTCGGCGTTTAAGGGTTAACTACCGAACCCCCTTGTTCGAAGCTTACGACCAGTTCAGCTGCCGCTAAGTACCTTCCTATTGTTAAAGGACCTCAGGTTTGTATAGTTAGGAAAAATGCAATTTCCGACAAATGTTAATTTTATGAAATTATAACCAGGTTACAACGTAGCAGAACTCCAAACTTGGACCATTATAGTCTACGCCCAACCCCTGACAGACTCTCGAGACTAAATAATCAGACAAGTTTTCCCCCACGACGATCGTATAGCGAGAGTCCACCCAGAGTATCGCTTTCGACAGTAGCAAATATACCCACGACTAGTGTGATTGTTTCTAGCCATAATAACAGTACTAACCCATTACAAGTACCTAGGTATTATAGAATGGCACAGGCTGCTGTAATAACACAGGCTACATGCTTCTGCGGTAATGTAGAGAAAGGTCATCCAGAAAAGAATAAATTAGAAAGGTACTCGGTGTTGCAGTGGATACCAGATACCGAAAGTCAGATTTCATCCATGGGAATTACCGATGAATGCAAGAAAATAGATGAAGCTTTACTCTATGTTAGTTCAGAGTAGGGAGACTCTCATCACTCTAAATTCATTCAAGTTCAAGGAAATCAAAACTTTTGCAGAATTTAGGAAAGTGTGTTTTGAAATTTGGGAGCCTATCATGCAGCAAGATAGATGGTACAACCTCAGTAAGTTTTTACACCAGAAGAATGATGGTAATAGTATAGCAAACCTCCATACTGATGTAGAAAATGGCATCCATAACTTAACAAATGATTTAAAGAGAACAGGAGTAAACATTGGCAATTGCAATGCTTTTAATGATGATGTAGAAGACTTATTGAGTTTAAGAGAGGTATTAAACTACATAGCCCATGGTATAGTATATGACACTAGCAGGGAGGAAGATAAAAGAGTTTTTAGGAAACAAAAACCTAATCCCAAGAGTGATAGTCTTGCAGCTTTAAAGTTCATGCAAAAGGAATTGTGCAAAAGAGAACTGAATCTAACAAAAGAATTTACAGGTTTTGTATACAATGGAAACACAGGTAGAAATAGGAATAATTTTCAGAGAAGGATAGATAGTGTTCCAGACAGATCTAGAAATTTCAACTATAGGCAACCAGGGAAACCAGATCCTAGGAATAATCATAAGAACAATAATGGTAAAAATTTTTCAAACAAATAGAAATAGTAGATATAGGCCTCAACAGAGCAGAGGAAATCCAAACAATGGTAATCAGAATCAAAGTTCAAACAGGCCAACCCATAGTCAGAGTTAAGGAGATAATAATAGAACAAAATAATAGACAAGAAAAAAAAGGGATTTTGACGTAGGAAAAATCTATTTCTGGGCAAGGAAGCCGTGTCGCCCAGTGAAATATGTCTCCTTTAGCACTATTTCTAGTAAAATATTGCTATAGTACCAGAGAACTGCTAAATTGGACATGTCAGAAACCTCTGACTCGCTCACCTATATAAAAGGTGTCGGTATAAAACTGGGGCGAGTGTTAAACACTACCACAGCAACCCCTCCAATTAGCCTTTTCCTCATCAAAAGACCCTAAATACGGGGAGCCAACCCATAGGTCACACCCAGCTACCCTGTTGAAGGCGTCTGTGACGTCATACTTATCGATAGCATTGAAGCTTGGTGCATAGCAAGAGGGGGAAAGAAACCAGGGGGGGATTTCACTCGGCAACACGGCTTCCTCGCCCAGAAATAGATTTTTCCTACGTCAAAATCCCTTTTCTGGGCTCAGCCGTGTCGCTCCGTGAAATTGTACCAGAGAAACACCAAGCTACATCCCCCTGAAATGAAATACAATATTAATTTGAACTCAGAAGGGTTAAAGAAATAAAAAATTAGTCTATAATTGGAAAAATACAATTTATTATTTACAAAAAAACGTCATATAGCAATAACATGTGTCAACAAAACACACACATAATAAAATAATTACCAATAATTTGTATAAAAGTAACACTGTACACCAATTCTAATAACAAAGACATTTGCTGAGGTAGGTAGAATGTTAATGAGGCTGGCATAATGGAAAAGATTCATATGACACAAGGACAGTACTATATTGATGTTGTAGCAGGAGACACTGGTCTCCCTACAGCTATTGCATGATATTGTAGATCCTCCAAAGACTTAAGGTAATGGTTTTTGAAAACCGAGGGTGACTTCCAACCGGTATACTTTTTTAGATCATCAAAGTTCATATATTTGAAGAAATTTACAGAAGTTGCTATAACCCGAATGTCATGCACCTTGGGAAATGACCCTGGGCTGGCTTTCTTGATAAAATACAAAATCTGCTGCCAAATGCCCTTTAGAGATATCGTACCACCACCGTTTCTAATGAAAAGGGGGCCTTCGGAATAGGTAGATGTTCTAGATAAATAGTTCTTAAGAGTCTTAACAGGACATAAAGATGGATCTTGCGGAAGCGGAACAATCTTCCATGGGGACCACCTTACCAAAGGGTCTTCATTCTTAGCCAGAAATTCTTTATTTGGCGAAAGCAACATGTCACCCGAAGAAAGGAACTCTATATGCCCTTGGTCCCTAGATAAAGATGACAGTTCCGAAATCCTGGCACCTGAAGCCAGACTCAATAAAAACAGTGTCTTACGCAAAATGGTTTAGTAATCACATTTGAAGTTGTCTGTTTCCGAGGCCAACCTGAGAACATCGTTAAGAAACCATGACACTGACGACGGCCTGTGAATGGGCCGCAGGCGTGCATATGCCCTTGGGATTGAGGTGAAATAAGACTCAGTTAGATTTATACCAAACCCGAGAAGAAAAATCTTTTTCAGAGCTGACTTAGTGGTTGTTATTGTGGCAGCT
Organism: Macrobrachium nipponense; assembly: GCF_015104395.2. Classification (NCBI taxonomy): domain Eukaryota; kingdom Metazoa; phylum Arthropoda; class Malacostraca; order Decapoda; family Palaemonidae; genus Macrobrachium; species Macrobrachium nipponense. The sequence goes on from NC_061108.1 coordinate 99,718,719, forward strand.
GCCAAGCCTTGTTCGAACAGAGTCCTGAAAAAGGTTATAGCCACATTCATTGTCATTACCTTGATATTTGATTCCCTGAGAAAAGTAGACAACTTCTTAACTGCTGAATCATACTGGCGAAGTGTAGATTCCCTTTTGTCTGACTCCAAGAACTAAATGTTCTGTGGATCAATGTCCCCTACTCTCCTACCCGCAAACTTCATGAAATCCATAAAGTTAGGGTTTTGTGAAGACCTGAGGAATCGAACACAGTCCTCGTTTGAACTTGTTGCGACAGCCTCAAGTCCGGGAGAGGGTGAGGACGAAGACCTAGTTCCAGGAGAAGGGGAAACCAATTGCTCTTGGGCCAGTGAGGAGCTATGAAAGCTACCTGACCTTTGAAGGATCTCAACTTGTGCAGCACCTTCAGGAGAAGGTTCAATGGAGGAAATAAATAAACCTTCCTCCTCTGGTTCCAATTTATACTCAGGGCATCCGTAGCGTATGCCAGAGGGTCCAGATTTGGGGCTACATAACAGGGCAGCTTGTAGTTTGCCTCTGTAGCAAACAGATCTACTTCCAGATCCGGTACTTTCCTGCAAACCCTCTTGAAGGATTCCTGGTCCAGTGACCATTCTGACTCTAGGGGGACTGATCGAGACAGTGCGTCTGCCACTACATTGTGGACTCCTGCCAGATGGGTAGCCGATAGATGCCAGGTGTTTTTGGCTGCTAGAGAAAAAATTGCTATCATCACGTGGTTCACGTGACTTGACTTTGAACCACCTCTGTTTATACAGTGTACCACTACCGCACTGTCGAGAACCAACCTGATATGAGTCTTTTTCGGAGGACGAAGCCTTTTTAAAGTCAGAAACACTGCCATAGCTTCCAGGATGTTGATGTGAAGCTTTTGGAACTGAGGTGACCAAGTTCCCTGAACCTTCTCGTGCTGTGAATAACCTCCCCAACCTGTCAGTGATGCGTCCGTATGAACCACTAGGGACGGGGGAGGGAACTGCAACGGTAACTCTTTGGCTAGGTTTGCGGCCTTTGCCCATGGGCGCAGACGTTTCCTGAGAATCAGAGGTATCCGGGCAAACTTGTCCCAACACTTGGCATTGGCCTTTGAACGCCAAACTCGATTGATGTCCTTGAGCTTGGCTTTCAACAGAACGTCCGTTACCGAGGCAAACTGGAGCGAGCCTAGGATCCTCTCCTGATTCCTTCTCGAAGTCTTTTTGCATTTTAAGAATAGTCTTGTTGCCTTGGCAATCTCCTTCCTCTTCCCTGCTGGAATGGAAAGAGTGTGTGAATCCAAGTCCCAATGGATACCTAGCCACTGGAACTTGGACTCCGGAGTCAACCGGGACTTGGTCCTGTTGATCTTGAACCCTATATATTCCAGGAAAGACATGACCTTGTCCGTGGCTTTCATACATTTGTCTTTGTCCATCTCCCAGATTAGCCAGTCGTCTAGGTACGCCACCACCAATATACCCTGAGACCTTAGCTCCTGCACCACTGCCTCCACCAGTTTCGTGAAGACCCTTGGGGCTATATTCAGCCCGAAGGGCATCACCTTGAAGGAGTAGGCTTCTTTCCCTAGTCTGAAGCCCAGGAATGGTCAGAAGTGCCGAGCTATCGGGACATGATAATAGGCGTCTGTAAGATCTATAGAGGTGGTGACGGCCCCACGGGGAAGTAAGGTTCGTACCTGAGAGATGGTCAGCATTTTGAACTTGTCGCAACGAATGTACAAGTTTAAACGGGACAAGTCTAAGATCACCCTTCTTTTGTCGGTCCCTTTCTTTGGGACACTGAATAGACAACCTGAAATTTCAAGTTCTTTGTCCTGGAGACTGCTCCCTTCTGGAGAAGGTCCCTGGAGTAATCCATTAACTCTTGCGTTGGTTCCTGATAGAAGGTGATGGGTGGAGGAGGACTCTTGATCCAACTCCAGCCTAGGCCCCTGGATACTATGCTTTTCGCCCAACTGCTGAACCCCCAACGATGATGAAAGAGGTACAGCCTGCCTCCTACCTGAGAAACTTAATTGAGATGCTGAGGGTCGGGATCCTCTTCCTGACCTTGCACCTCTAGCTCGCCCTTGGGCTCTGGCTCCTCTACACTGACGAAAGGATCCTCTAGTCCTGCCACCCCTAGCAACCCTGGTAAAGGGGTTAAATGCCCGACTCTCATAGACCGGGTTAAAAGCGGGCGACACTGAATACTGTGAGGGAACCTGTTGGTTAGTCGACGGCGAAAGGAAGACAAATTGATGCTGTTGTTGAGGCTGAGCCTTAGAAGTCGAAGGCTGGGGTACTTGCTGAATTGGTACAGCTTGTAGCACAGGATGCTGTTGTGGAACTTGAAAAGGTTGGAACCTCCTTTGTCTCTTCCTAGCCCTAAAACTGGAAGAAGAAGACTCTAATTTCCTTTTGAAAGGAATGCCCCAACGCAACCTGATGCTTTGATTAAGACGTGATGCCTCATTCTCAACCTCGTTTACTGCCGAAGCTGGGAAGAGATCTGCACCCCAGATTGAGGAAGCCAGAAGCTTGTTGGGTTCGTGCCTGATCGTAGCTTCAGATAGAACATGCTTTCTGCAATTTCTCCTAGCAACCGCAAAGTCGTACAGGTCACATTGCATTCCCAAAAGTAACGACTTCGCAATGACCTTAAACAGCGGCTCCTGAGCGTACTCCAGAGCCGCTGTCTCTGTCATCACTAGGGAGTTAAGAGACTTTGTGAGACGTGTCCTAGCATCAAATTCGGCTTGGATCAGTGCGTCTGACAGCTTAGGGAGGCGCTCACTAAACAAGGTGATTGCACAGTCTGGCTTCAGCTTGCCTACCGAGAATGAAGCCGGCAAATCCTCCCACAAATCCTCCCTACCTGGCAGTAGCAATGATGTGGGATCTTCTCCCTAAGCTGGGGCATGGGCTCCTCCCGAGTCACTGCCTGAAGGGTAAGTTCTGCCACCTTTGATGTAAAAGGTAAGAGGTTCCCGTCATCAGTCGTGAACATTGTGAAAGGGCTTTTAAACGCTGTTACCCTAGTATTTGAGCAGTTCCACTCTTCTAGGCTCCGTACCCATGCTTGCTGAGCCTGGTCTCTAGAAAGGATAACAGTCTCCTTGGGGACCTTATCCTCTCTAATCAGAGCTGCCTCCGTAAGCCTAACATAACCTATAAATGGTGGCTGTAACCCTTCGGGGAAGAACTCGAAATCCTCGAGTCTACGTGTGCCACAACCTTCTATAGTCAACATCCCGTTGACAAATGGAGCGAAGTTCGCCACCCTCCAAGGATTACCAGGGTGGAACAGAGGGCGCGTGGACCCGTCAGGCATGCTCTGACCTTGCACCAAGTTACTAGGAGGTGCTGGAACTGCAGACTCCTGCCTGAGACCTGCAATCAGGGAGTCCTGTGCACCTAATCTCTTAAACACTTCTTCAAATCTCGCTGCAACTGAACTGACTAAGCTACCAAGGCTACTGACCTGATTTAAAATATTCGTGTTGAACAGATCCTGTCCAACTAAAGGGGAATCCTCCTGCCCCCCCTGTGGTACCTTATGAGGTATCCGATCCCTAGACATTGATGGAATGGGACTTGTGGGGCAATGGGAAAAATTCCCTCCTTGAGACCTTGGATTTGAAGACTTAGCAAGAGACTTCAGCTTAGGTTTAATATGTGTATGAACCTCTGGCACGTGCCCAGGCCTTGGCTTTGTCTCTGATTTGCCTTTGAGCAAGGTTTTACCTGAAGATTTTTTCTTTTATTTAGGAATCACAGAGAAGGAATGCGACCTGGAAAGGGGCAATCCTCCTGTGAAACCCATGAAGGAATTAGAAGTAGAGGGAGAGGAAGAATCAGATTCACTCGAGGAAAGACCCTGGTGACCAACTAAGCTAGCCTCATTAACACTGTTACCTGTACCCGTATTTAGTGTAACAGGCAAATCCTCAACCACTTCTAGTGAGACTCCTTCCAGCCCAAGGTCCGGCAACTCTGCCTCTTGCTAGTCCAAAATTGAAGCTTGGATTGATTTGATAATTGGTGCTGCTACTTTTGGGTCAATGTATCCGGCAGATTTCCCGGCTGGGAAGATCAAAGCCGCCATATCTTGAGACAGAATATACGGCTTAGCCTTCCCTACGTTCCGTCCAAACCCTCCAACCCAGATCTTGAGGGTAGAGAGTGCAGCATCCTTAAGAGACTGTTCAGCCTGTAATGCAAGGAATGTGTCAATATCGAGTATATTCCTTGAACATTATTCTTATTAATGTTGATTAATCAGTGTAATATAATTTAAAGAAATTTTTATTTTCCATTTATTTTATTCCATTTTTTTTTTTTTCAAGTAGTGTAACATAATTTCAACACAATATGTATAGAACAAGCAGTGCGGTAACTTACCGAAGAGGTAACCTGTTGTACCAAGTCGTAGCATGCAAAGCAGTTTTTGTGATGCCAGACCACGGAATCAGTAAGCAACACTGCGCACGAGGCATGGCTCCGGATCTTGCAGAGTAGCATTGCAGCCGGCAACCAGACACTGAGTGGCCTGTAAGTGCAATAATATATAAGAACCATTGCCCAAACTTATTAGGATAATTATGATAATAATGAAATATGCCGGAGCATTCCGGACTGAAAAGATATAGAGTATATCTATATATTCATATATTTACGTCCCGGGGATTGTGTAAAAAATAAAACAACCCAGTACTGTATGACCCAGGAGGGGGGTGAGTACATGAAGTACCCCGGCCACATGAACTCGCAAGTTCCGTCGTAAAACGAAAATAAAATAAAATAAAAATAAAAATATGAAATGATAACTAAAATAGCAAATATAATATCTCCGCCCACGGAAGAGAGACTTCCGTAAACATAGCCCTCAATGACTACCGGAGAAGCTGGAATCTAAACCCGCCTTATGAGGGGAGAGAATGTTTAAGGCGGATGGATGTAGGCTCCGAGAGCTGAAAGAAGCAAAGCGCAACAGATCCACGGAAACCGAGTCTGAATACGCAGAGCAACCATCAACCCCGGAGGTGGCCGGCTGAGCAGCGACACCCACCAACCTAAGGCCCTGGGGGACCCTCTACACCCCCCCCCCCCCCCCCCCCCTCCGCTGATGGGACCGGTTGTCAGCAACAACCTGAGCGAGAGGAGCACCCAACTACTGGGGGCCCCATGTGAGGGGGAGGAAGGGAGGGCTGGTGGGGTGACAATCACGTGACCAGCGTATCCCCGCGAATAAAGGAATACGAGGAAAACGCAGGCATAGCCTATGTAGGCTAACCGACTTAACATCCAACCATATAACATACCACAAAATAAATCAATTACTTAAAGCTAAAAGAAAATCATGCTTTAACACCGGGGGGGGGGAATGAAAATAAAATCTCATAAAATTTAAAACCGCTATGAAGGCCACTCGGTAACGATGGCCACAAAAAGGGGAAAACTACTTGCCTAATGAAAAACGATAAGAAACGGCAAGCGGACGAAAAGAAAAAAGGGGAAAATATCTGAATGACATATACCAAACTTAAAAATAAAAGGGATAAGGGTGGATATACGGCGAAGCACGTAACAAGGAAACGTGCTCGAACGTAACAAGGAAACGTGCTCGAATGCAGACCCCCGAGAAAAACATGAAAATAATGAAAATAACAAAAAACATAAATGAAAACAGGATCGACAAAAAAACCGCCACCCAAGACATAAATAAAATATGTACTGAAAAATCACATGTTACGAGCAGGAAGGAAGCCCACTCGAAACTGGAACAAAACAAGGGTACGCCGTAATGGCGACTCGCCATCGCCCACAACGGTAAAGTGACGCCTAACAAAACCTTAAATAAAGGCAAAACGAAAGGCAAATTCACTCCCTAAATATTGAAAAAAGGTGAACCAGTACTTAACTTGGGTGAAGAGGCAGATTGACGATCCATAAATATAAATAATACGAAACAAAGAAATAAGAACAGATAGCTAAAAATGATCGTGCGAACACGATGAGGCTATCGTTAAGTATGAAGTCACAGACGCCTTCAACGGGGTAGCTGGGTGTGACCTATGGGTCGGCTCCCCGTATTTAGGGTCTTTTGATGAGGAAAAGGCTAATTGGAGGGGTTGCTGTGGTAGTGTTTAACACTCGCCCCAGTTTTATACTGACACCTTTTATATAGGTGAGTGAGTCAGAGGTTTCTGACATGTCCAATTTAGCAGTTCTCTGGTACTATAGCAATATTTTACTAGAAATAGTGCTAAAGGAGACATATTTCACGGAGCGACACGGCTGAGCCCAGAAAATTGTGGTTATTCCAACCATACAACTCAAAATTGTAGGCGACCAAAATATTGTTCCAATTGTAATAGAACAGGTCACCTAACACAGAAATGTTGGTTTAATAATAATCATACAAATAATAATGCTCAAATAAGTACATCCCAAAATAATAATAAGACGCAGTGACAATTACAGAAAGGGGTAGTACAAAAGAGAGCTTCCTTACCAATTGAGAATGAGAATGAAATAGTCACTGTAGGTAAGGAAGATACATATAAGTTGCCTTTTGAAGGAAATAGGGAGATAGTATTCTCCATAAAGGATAAGGAAATATGCCAAGAAGATTTACCTATCATCCAAACAAGAATTAATAAACAATGCTCAATACTTTTAGATACAGGCAGTACAGTAAATATTATAGATAAACAAACATTAATAAAACATTTAGGCTTTGCAGATTCAGAAATACAAGGTCCTGGTAAAACTATAAGAGGAATAGCAGGAAAACTGATTAATGCTTTGGGTAATGTCACACTGGACATAGAGATTTTAGACAAAACTTTTAAGGAAGTGTGTAAGCAGGTTGAGACATACTCGGGACCAGTTGATTCCTTTAATGTACAAGAGTTGATTACAGATCAAGGGATGAGCGGGAACTGACTTGTGTCTTTTCCTGACCCCCGTGCAAAGAGATGCACATAACAGGGAAAACATATCGTACCTCAAATGGAACATTCCTACACCTCCCCTTTAAGATCAAAGCTCCCCATTCAAAGCAAACATAGTATGTTTAAAACATAAGTATAGATTTCTCCTTTTAGTTGCAAAAATAATAAAACTGGTAAAGGTAGTAACATATGAAGCAAAGGGAATTCAGCTATAATAAAGATAGTCCTTCGGACACAGCGCTGGAACATACATAAATGGTAAACATGGCAAGAGGAACACTTATTAAACCCAAATAATCAGGATTAAAGTATATGCACAAAACTTGACATGTTTAGGGGATATTTATTAAACACAACTAAAATGAATTACTCTGTAATATAATCATCGTGCCATTGCAGAGGACGACGTACCCTAGTGCTACTTCTCTCCTGGGTGGGTACTGGGCCAGCCTCCCCCGAGGCGGTGGGAGTAGGTTCTCCCTCAGGTGGTGTGGGTGGTAGGGATCTCAAATGCTTGCGATTTCTTGTCGAAATTCTTCCGCTCCCGTCTAACCTTATGCGATATTGGCGGTGTCTATTCTTTTCAATAACCACCCCGCTTCTATTCCAGGCTCGTGTAGTCACATCCTGGATAGCTACCCTCTCCCCTATTTGTAGGGGGGAAAGATCCTTGGCTTTCTCATTATACTTGGATGATATTCGTTGCTCAACAACGCTTCTTTCCCTCTCTCTTGCGGACAAGGTTTCCGACCAATGATCGGTGACGAAATGATAACTTTTTAACATTGGCACCGAATCTCGAAGTTGGCGACCCATGGCCAGCTGTGCAGGAGACTTATCTATACCACGTAATGGTGTATTTCTATACTGCAATATCGCCTGAGCTACCTTGTCATTGTCTAGCCCTCCATCAGGTAGAGTATTGCCCATTAATGTTTGTTTGGCGGTGCGCACAGCAGCTTCTGCCCGCCCGTTGGACTGGGGGTAGTGAGCTGACGACACTCTCATAGATACCCCCCACTTACCAAAGAAATGTCTCATTTCCATGCTCATTAGATTCGTGCCCTCGTCCACTGATATTTCTTCAGGTGCTCCCCACTGCATAAAATATCTTCTAAAAACTGGGATCAATCTCGCGGATGTAGTTCCGTTAGCAAAGAAATAAATTTCCATCCATCCAGTCAGTCGATCGGCGTAGACCATATACTACCTCCCTGCTACTTGAAATAAATCTGCAACAGTTCTCTGAAACGGATATTCGGGAGGGGGAGTGTATATAATACTTTCCCTTTGTTGCGAAGGTGCCGCAACGTTGCAATCATGACACTGTGCCCTATAATTTGCCAAGTCACCCTCAATCCCAGGCCAATAAACCGCCTGTCGTGCTCTTCTGATCATGGAGTCAGTTGATTGATGACCTGAATGTAAATTGGTTGCAATGCGTAAACGTAGTGCCTCCGGAACTACCAGATGAACATGCCCCTCGTCATATGCATATGTGACTAATCCTTCAATGACACTCAGTCTATCACGTACATTGAAAAAAGGTTTTAGGCAGGGCTCCACTTGAGACCTTGACGACGGCCAACCCCCTTCGCTGACACGTCGCTGCAATAGTAAATAATCAGGATCCTTCTCTGCTTCCCCCCTCATGGTAGCCCAGTCCATAGTAATGACGTCATTCTGCCAGCAATGACGTCCATGGAGGCAATAACAAACTTCGTTCATAAGTTCCTCCTCTTCTTCGTCTTTGACGGTAGTTTCACTGCGAATCACTGGGTATCTTGATAACGTATCGGCTGCCGAATTCTTCTTCCCCGGCAAATATCTTATGGTAAAACTATATTGCATAGTTTTCTCCTTCAACCTTAGTAGTCTTGGGTTTGCAATGTCTTTTAGGCTCCTATCCCCAAAGAGTTTTACCAAAGGTCTATGGTCCGTGATTAAAATGAAATTCGGGCATCCCAATAAAAACAATCTCGATTTCCTAAGGCACCATACTACTGCAGCCGCTTCCCCCTCAATGACGGCATAGCCGGCCTTCGCCTCCGTCAGGTGCCTGCTGCCACATAATGCCAGTTTCCATCCCCCCTTACAACAAAAAGGGGCATTGAGATCCTCGCAATTGCAATATTGTTGCAATATAACAAATCCCATTCCTTCTCTGCACCAATTGGTAACAACAGCAGTGCGCCTTGTCTTATCATAATATGTCAGTCCGTCGCCCAACATCTTGCAAATGCTGTCCCGGGCTGCAACAAAACTGTTTTGAAGGCGTTGGTCCCAATAAACTTTCCGATGGGGGGATTTCTTGAGAAGATCCCTGAATGGTTGGTTCCATTTACCGGTGCTACAGCCACGAAAGGTGCAATTTGGTTCACAAGTCCAAAACCAAGATCTTAATATCCGTGATAGTTGGGCTTGCAGGCATGGGGAAGTTCTTAATGGCACTCATACGCTCCTTAGAAGGTCTATAATTATCCCAATCAAGTTCGTACCCCACAAACTCTACCTGTCTTTGACAAAATCGGAATTTATCCGGATTCAGCGTAATACCATTATCTCCACATAATTGCAAAAAATCACAAGTATGCCAAAAGGCTCCCTCAACACTGTCGTCATATAACAACACGTCATCTATGCACTTGTACTTTCTGTGTACATCAATAATGACGTCATCGAACCTTTTCGTGTATGCATTGGGGGCCGCGCAATGACCCATAGGTGTTCGACAATACTGGTATCTCCCCCATGGTGTAATAAACGTTGTCAACTGTCGGCTCTCCTCATCTAATGGCACCTGGTGGAATCCGGCATAGGCATCAACTACAGTCTTATATGTACGAAGTGGCACACCCGAGACCATGTCAAAGGAGCACATGTGTGATGCGTTTCTCGTTTGCAATTCTTATTCAGCTCTTGATAGTCCACGGTCCTCCGTGGTTTACCATTTTTCTTTGCTACTACTACCATCCTCGCACACCAGTCCGTAGCTGTACCAGCAGGGACCTCCCTAATTACTCCTAATTTGACATCTTCGTCGAGCTGAGCCTTAACATCGGGCTCCCAATGCTTAGGAACTGGTATAGGTGTATGACACGCATAGGGGATGGCACCTTCCCTCAGGTGAATGTGGTGAGGGGCTCCTTTCATCATCGGCAGAGGGTTTCTAGAAACGTTGAACGTAGTCTTCGCAAAACGTTGCAGTAGCCAGTCCCTCAGCCTAGGGACATTCTCCTCCGTGGCAGCGTATGGCATCTCGCGCTGACGACCACCACCCCCTACCCGTGTGCGAACGTTTTCTTCAGGCGTTTGGCGGGGGTTAGTCGACGCAGAGGGTTTCCGAGTGACGTCATTCACGGTAGCGACAGTATGATGGGGAAACTTTGTATGCACTAGACCTAGTGATTTACACACTCCTAAAGACATATAAAAATGGGTAGCACCTTGCACAACGATAACACTAGTGCTCACTGATTTATCACCCAATTCTATTAGCATATCAACAGACCCATATATTCTCAATGACTTCTCCCCTGCGTGATTTACAATGACATTACACCGAGAGAGATTAGGTACCTTCAAACCCAATTTTGGTAACAAATCTACCCCTACTATACACACTTCTGCCCCTGTGTCTGGAACAGCCTCAACAACGACACACTCACATGAAAACTCATGCTTAACCTTTATTTTCACCATCGGCAGTTTCCCCACTGACGCACATAGGCCTACCTGGCGATTGTCCACAGGTGGATAGGCAACAGTGCATGACGTAACAGACGCGTCCACAATAGGCGCCGTTTTGGCGGGCTGTTGCCCCCCTTGATGACAGAATTTAGCAAAGTGCCCCACAATACCACACTGAAAACAGTTAACATTATCAGCAGGACATTTTCCCTGCCAATGAGAACGACCACCACACTTTTTACACCTGGTATCTGACTTACTGCTACCAGTAGGTTTCGAGCTACTACGGCCACGGCCGTGTCCCTTGTCACTATTATTAGACCTATAGCTAGCAATAATTTTACTTTCACCTTCTAACCCACTTTCAACTAGGCCTAAGCCTATCTCATCCCCTTTTACCAAACTAGCTACGTTTGCCCTTCCACGAGCGCTAATACTATCCTTTTCTGCGGATTCATAAATTTCACATTTACATAACAATTTCTGCACAGTATTGAAAACCTCATGATCCTGTAGGATCTCTTGCTTAAGTCCCACATTGCTTAAACCACTTGTTATCCGCTGAACTAACACAAAATCATTCAGATCAGCTCGACAATGGGGACACTTAAACCCACAATCTAAGACCAATTGTTGGCACCTATGCACAAAAGATTTCGCTGTTTCTTGATCGCCTTGTTGCGCTGAGAAAAACTTGTCCCATGCCACTGCCTTATTCACAGACTTCGTTGTGATCTCCTCCAGTCTGTCAAATGCCTCAGAGGCCGTTAATGAGTTCCACTGAACCTCTGAGTGTGTTGCATCTATAGCCATCCTTAACTTCTCATCGCAGTTTAACCGGATACTGATAAGTGCATTCTCTCCTGAGACGTTTCCTAAGGCCAGCCAATCACTCATAGAGCGACACCATTCTCAAAAACTGCTTTGTGTCATCTCATAGCTACACTTCTCAGGGCACATCGCCCTAACACCTGCCGAGGCTGAACCATGTGGTCTTCCTTGTGCCATGAGGCCAACCAAAGCCTGTAACAAGTCCTGTCCCTTGTGGTGCTGGCGTGCCGGTGTTGCATTCCTGCTTGCAGTGCCCCTGGGGGAACGTCTTGCTGTGCCCCTGGGTGTGTTGTGATGGCCTCGTCTCAGCATCTTGTAGGTCCTGCTTTGGAACGAGAATCACTGCGCCATGTAAGCAGGTTGAGACATACTCGGGACCAGTTGATTCCTTTAATGTACAAGAGTTGATTACATATCAAGGGATGAGCGGGAACTGACTTGTGTCTTTTCCTGACCGGCTGACCCCCGTGCAAAGAGATACACATAACAGGGAAAACATATCGTACCTCAAATGGAACATTCCTACAAAGTGTTTGTAGTATTAGAAGAGATTTTATCCTACTCAAGCTCTGTTTTCATAAAAAGCTATGCGGAGATGTAGAATAATGTTAGATTGTGGAGAAAATAAAATCAATTTCCAACACAGAAACAGAGAAAATGTTTGTTTTCAGCTAGAAGGAAATTGTTGCATAAATCTGATCAATTTATCTGAGACGACATCTTCTAGAGAAGCGAACAATCAAGAAACTAAGATGAATGATAATGCTAGCCCGGGTAGCACAGATTTAATGGATAATAGTGAAATAAGTGGTAGAGATAATGTTTTTGAAGAAATGTCCTTAGCCAGGAATAATTCTATGATAGATTGTGCACAAATAAATAACATTAACAATGCAAGCCTTGATATTCAGAGCTCTGAACACATTATATGTGAACAATTTGATGAAGATGAATCACAGATTAATTATGAGCATTCAACAATAGATGAAGATGAATCAGAAATTGATTGTACATATGTATCTCAAAATGGATGAAGGTAAAGAAGAAAAATATATCAATAAAGTCCTGTTATTAGGAAAAATAAATAAGACTGAATTAAATTCAACAATGCTATTGGATGAAAGTTCAGATGAAACGGATGTCTGTTATTTCTCAGAGATACACGATGAGGAAGAAATATGTTTAATTAGTACTGCAGATGACCATACTGTCAGATTTGTGCTTAACAGAGAAGTAGTTTTTGTACCCGCAATGTCTAACCAAGGTTTGTCTTAGAGCTTAAACAGACGAAGACTTGCATGAAACAGATGTAATGCTAACTAACGAAGACTTACCTGACTTTGTTAGGATGGACAATTCCCTAGTTCATATGAATGGTACTAATTGCAAGATGTACGTCCAGAATTACTCAGACAAAAGACTATTACTAAGGTCTGGTATACAGTTTTGTACAGGAATTGTAGTGAATAATCCTTTACTAACACTAGGGGAAAAAGCATTCTTCTCTTGCACAGAACAAAGTTCATTTTTAGATAAAGAAGTAAATAAAACAGACTTTCCTCAGAATAGAAATAAATTACTACAAATATTGGAGGTATAGAAATGTCATTGCTTTAGAAGGAGATAAGTTAGGAAGAACAGATACTTTGCAGCATAAGATTTTAATACAAGATGGAACTAAACCATTCTGTATACCTAATTATAAGTTACCAATAAGTCAATGACCGATTGTAGATTAGTTAATTGACGAAATGAAGAATGATGGAGTAGTAGTTCCTTCTAAATCACCATATAATTCACCTCTCTTGTTAGTTCCAAAGAAATATGGCAATTGGAGAATGGTAATGGATTATCAGAAATTAAAATTCACACACCATCCCAGATAGAATGCCAATGCCTGTCATAAATGATATGTTAGCTCAATTAGGTGGAGCAAAAATATTTACGTCATTAGACTTGCTCAGTGGATATTGGCAGGTACCCTTAGATGAAGCGTCCACGCCTTTAACAGCTTTTAGTACTCATAAGGAACATTTAAAGTTTGAAGTCATGCCCTTTGGTCTTACATCAGCCCCATTAACCTTTACTCGATTGATGCTCCAAATCTTAAGGGATATAGAGGATGTTTCAGTGTATCTAGATGATGTAGTCATTTCTAGTAAGGACTTGGATAGTCACTTTAAGACATTAGAAATAGTGTTAGAACGACTGAAGAGTGCAGGATTAAAGATAAAAATTAAGAAATGTCAATTCATGATGAGATCATTAGAGCATCTAGGACATGTCATCAGTGTAAATGGACTGTGTATGCAGGAAGGTAAAATAAAGGCAATTGTAGCATATCCAGCTCCAAGTAACTTGAAAGCCTTGAGAAGATTCATAGGAATGGTAGGTTATTATGGAACTTTTATTAAGGAACTTGCCACTATAGCCAAACCTTTAACAGATTTAACTAAGAAGGATGTATCTTATGAATGGAAGGCAGAACATGAAAGGGCTTTCCAAACACTCAAGGAAATGATGACAAGAAATCCAATTTTAGTTTACCCAGATTTTTCAAAAGAATTTTGCTTAGCCTGTGATGCTTCCAGTACAGGTTATGGAGGAGTAATTTTAGTTTATATTTGACAACATCTCCAAAGGTTGTGTGTGTGAGAGAGAGAGAGAGAGAGATTGGTGGAAGAATGAATGGGAGTGGTTAGATGGCGGTCGGAAGCATGTCTGTTGTGGCGCTTTGTAGGAAGTCAATGGTAGTCTGTTACGAGAGTCGTAAGGAGTGAGGGGTCTGGTCAACTCAGAGTTGGTTTTGACAGCAGTTGTCCTTTGGTGTTTAGTTGATTAGGTGTCATTTGATAAATTTTGGGGTTGTGAAGTTGTTGTGCGTGTGTCTGTCTGGTTGTGGTTAGGTTAAGAAGGTTGGTGGTGCATTTTCGGTGTCTGTTAGTGGTGGTTGGGGCAGTGTTGGTTTTGGCAGGTGGTTGTACTTCTGTAAGTCGTGTGGTTGTCGTGTTTTTTCGGGGTGTTGGTGTTCACCTGCACTGATTTGTCGGGTTATTAAGTTTTTGTGGGGTTGTGGGTCTGGGGGGGGGGGGAGGTTGGTTGGTTTGTGCTTGGTTGTCGGCGGTGGTTGTGTTGGCTAGCCTATAGCCTATATCCAGTGGACAGCGCAGCTTAGCCCTGAGTAGCAGAAGCCAGAGGTGATTACCTTGTTTGTGTTTTTTTTGTTCTGTATGTAGGTATGGGTCAATTGTCCTGCTGTATTTTGTAGTGTTAAGTGGAAAGTGTGATTGAGGGTGGGTTTGATAGCCAGACAGGTTAAGTTTATGTGGGGAGGTTACTTGTTTTTTGTGATCCCGCCACATTAGCCTATTTTTTGGCGCCCGAACAGGGACTGGGTAGATCTAGGGTACTTATCCGCGGCAGCCTAGACTATGGCAGTTGCGGTTTTTCTATGCAGATATACCTACTGAACAAGAATTTTAATTAATATTTATTCGGACGACTGTAATTAACCCCCAGGGGCCAGTACTAAACACGGCGAAATACATGGGACGCCCCAATCTCTAGTGGATGTCGTATCTGCGGTTACATTCCTTGTAGTCCGTGCGGACTGCTTCTGTAGAAATACCAGGGACTGCTGGTGAGGCAGCTGCAGGACAATTGGCCTAGGCCAGTGTGTGTGAGTGGTGAGAAAGTGTGGGATGGAAGGATTGAGTGAGGTGGAGAGGCTGAAGGAGGAGTTGAGGTTGGAGAGGGAAGTAAGAGGACAATTGGAAGTGGATAATGAGAGGTTGAGGGTAGAGTGTGAGGAGCTGAAGAGCGATTTAGAGGAAATGAGAGGAATGCTAAGGAGTGCAAAAGTGGAAATGAAAGAAGTGAAAGGAGCAGAAGAGAGAATGGTTGAGAAAATGGACGAAAAATTCTTAATGATGATGAATGCAGTGCAGGAGATGATGAAGGGGTTCATGGGAGAGGGAGCTGTAGGAGGTAGGCCTACTAGGCCTTGTGATAGGCCAGAAGTGGTAAAGACAGTGGAAGAGCGAGTGGATGAAACTACGAGTGACGAAGGTGACTTGTTTGTGATAGGTAAAGGAAAGAAGGGAAAGAGACAGGATAAGGATAAACCTGAGGACAAAAATAAGAATGGGGCCGAGGAAAAAAAGACGACTAAGGGAAAGAAGGTTAGGAAGGATGACGGACAGGATGAGACTAGGACTGAATACATTGGGGAAAGGGCTGAGAGTGATTTGGATAGCAGTGAGTGGAAACAGGTAGGTAGAAAGAAGGGTAAGAAGAGCATAATCAGGAGCATGGATGTTAGTATGGAAGTTGATTCGCTGTATTCGGACGAGGTTAAGAGGGATCAGAATGGTGGAAGTAGCGAAAGTGAGAGTGAGCGGGAAGTACGAAAGGCTGTATATATGAGAGAGATACCTAGATGTGCACAATATGAGGAATATGGTAGTAGGGACATAGGGGATTTTTTTTAAGGAATATGAGAGGTATTGTGAGGCAAAGTATGGGGATTATAAGAGAGTCTGGGCAAGAGAGTTGGGTGGCTTTTTGACGGGATTTTTGTTGTAATGTATGTAATGATGAGTTGTGGGGAATGTGCCTTATGAGAGTGTGAAAGCCAGGATTGTGGAACAGGCGAAGAGGATTAGGAGTAGTGTTAGATATGGGAGAAAACATGGTTTTGATGAGGTAAGAATGAATGTTGGTGAGTCGTTGTCGATGTATGTGTGCAGGTTGGAAACATTAGCCAGGAAAAAGTTTGGGGATGAAGGGATAAATGAGTGTAAAGAGTTAGTGAGGAAGTTGTTGGCAACTGTGCCTGAGAGTGTATATGAGTTTGTAAATCTGAAACGTAAGGAGAAAATGCGATGGACGAATGAAAGGTTGACGTGGAACGACATTTTGGAAATAGTAGAGGATTATGAGTTGGACAGGTGTATGAAAGAGAGTAGAAGTGTTAGTGTTAGGACTGAAGTGGCTGATGTTATGCCAGAGTTTAAGAGCTATAGGGAGGCAGTTTTGGAAGGACCAAGGCGAATGGCAGAGCGAGTGGTTGATAGGAGCGTTAGAGCCAGTATCGTAAGTATGGTTAGCCCTAAGAGAGATCGGAGTGCGAGCGTTGGAAGATTAGGGTCGGTTAGTCGTGAATGAGAGCAGCAGTGTTACAGATGTGGAAAGCTAGGGCACAGGAAGAATGAATGTCGCTGGGCGTTGGGAGCTTGCTTCGGGTGTGGGCAAATAGGGCATTTGGTGAGCGAGTGTAAGAAAGATAGGGATATTAAGTGTTACAGGTGTGGGCAAGTAGGGCATATAGCAAGTGGATGTCGAGGTACTCGTGTGACTGAGGTTTGCGGTAATTGCGGGAAGAATGGGCATTATGCTAGGATGTGTAAGGAACAGCGGGCAAAATGTGTTGAGTGTGGAATGGAAGGTCATGTGGCAAGTGTGTGTAGGCGAAAGAGGATGAGTCAGGTTGGGAGTTCGGGAAACTAGGTACAAAGGGGATTCAGTTGGGTGGGTCCTCTGGTGTGCGGTCAGTAAGAGTGATGCATGTGCGTGAAGGATTGTTGCATGAAAAGGGTTTGGAGGAAGAGCTTATGAATGTATGAGTGTAAAAGTGAGGTGCAAAGGGGTGTGTTTGGTTGCTTTGATTGATACTGGCTGCAGTGTCAGTGTTCTTTTTAAGAATGGATGTGACAAGTTGCGGAGTGAGTGTGAAATTGGGAAATGTAAAGGGGAGGTACGAGGAATAGGAAATTTAGGTATGCCTGTGGTGGGAATGTTGCGTGAAAATGTAGAAATCGAAGGGGTAGTGATGGATGAAGGTGATAAGTATGATATGTTGTTAGGATACAGGTTCCTGAAGAAGTGTGGGATGGTGGTCCATCCGAGCAGGAATATGATTGAGTTGCATAGGAAGGGGAATGTACATGGAGAGTTGTACTTGGATAGGGATGGAGGGGTAAGCAGTAAAATATGGAAGGGAGTGCCGTTGGTTGTGAAAGAGAGTGTAAAAGTGCCGCGAGAAATTGGAGAAGTTGTTAGTGTGAAAGTTGCGTGGCCCGATAGTCTTGGGATTGTCAAAGGTGACAAGTGTGCATATGTGGTTGAGGGTGTGGATGCGAACAAGTTGGTAAGAGCAAGTGTGCATGTGTACGACGGGATTTTGGATATGGAGAATCCTCGGGTTTTTGTGGCCTCATTGCCAAGTGTTAGGAAAAAGCGAGTGCGGGGTATACGTGAAGGGCTCTCGAACGCCAGACCCGATTTATGTCTTTTAATTTTGCCTTCAGTAGAACATCTGTCACTGAGGCGAATTGTAGAGAACCTAGGATTCTTTCCTGGTTTCTCCTTGATGCTTTTTTGCACTTGAGGAATTGCCTTGTAGCTTTGGCTATTTCTTTCCTCTTGTCCGACGGAATTGACAGAGTGTGGGAGTTCAAGTCTCATTGAATGCCGAGCCATTGAAAGCGGGTGTCCGGCATCAGCCTGGACTTGGATTTGTTTATTTGGAATCCCAGATATTCCAGAAATTGAATTACTTTGGCTGTAGCTTTCTGGCATTCTTCGACGGTTGTTGCCCAAACAAGCCAGTCATCCAGATACGCTACTACCATTATCCCTTGAGACCTTAGTTGTTGAACTACTGACTCCGCCACCTTTGTGAATATCCTGGGTGCCACGTTCAACCCGAAAGGCATCACTTTGAATGAGAATGCCGGGTTTCCCAGCCTGAAGCCTAGGTATGGGCGGAAGTGTCTCGCTACTGGGATATGATAGTATGCGTCTGTAAGATAGATAGAGGTGGTGACGGCCCCACGGGGAAGTAAGGTCCGCACCTGCGAGATAGTCAGCATTTTGAACTTGTCGCAATGAATGAATAAGTTTAGACGGGATAAGTCTAAGATTATTCTTCGTTTGGTTGAGCCTTTCTTTGGCACGCTGAACAAGCGGCCTTGAAACTTTAAATGCTTGACTTTTGATACTACCCCTTTCTGAAGTAGTTCTTCGGCATACTCTGTCAGTTCTGTTGTCGGTTGCTGATAGAAGGTCTTGGATGGAGGGGGACCTTTGATCCAGCTCCACCCTAGTCCTTTGGACACAATACTTTGTGCACAACTGCTGAACCCCCATCTGTGTCGATAGAGGAACAGTCTCCCTCCTACCTGAGGGTTCTCACTGACTTGGGGCAGATCGAGACCCACGTCCACCCCGAAAGTGTTTCCCTCTGATAGAGCTCTTCCACCACCTCTCTGGCGAAATGAACCCCTAGCCCTGCTTCCCCTACCAAACTTGTTAAAAGTTTGGAATGCTTGGCCTTCAAAGACTGGATTGAAGGCCGGCGAGACAGCAAACGAGGTAGAGGGTTGGTTCTGAGGTGTCAGCAATAGGATAGGCTGAGCCTGGTTCTTCGAGGTGGAAGGTTGTACCACCTGAGAGACCGGCACTGCTTGGACCATCTGTTGTTGTTGGGGAGCCTGATAGGGAGTAAACTTCCTGGGCTTCTTCGACTTCTTAGTAGATGCCGAAGAAGTCTCAGGCTTCCTTTTAACTGAAAGGTCCCAACGGACCTTAAGGCTTTGGTTCAGCCTTGTAGCCTCATGATGAACCTCATTCACCAGGGCTTCTGGGAAGAGGTCAGCACCCCAGATAGGAGCGGTGAGCAGTTTATTAGGTTCGTGGCGAATAGTTGCCTCCTGCAGCACATGTTTCCTACAATTCCTTCGTGCGACCACGAAGTCGTATAGGTCGCACTGTACTGTATGCGTCTGAGCCTTGGCCAAAAGCTTGAATAGAGGTTCCTTGCCATAAGTTATTGCGGCAACCTCTGTCATTACCAGGGCATTCAGTGTTCTCCCTAGTCTAGATCTGGCATCAAATTCCGCCTGAATCAGATTGTCAGGTAGTCTAGGGAGTCTCTCGCTAAACTGCACTATTGCGCAGTCCGGCTTGGGACAGACCTACCATCCACTTTACCTACCGTGAAAGTGGATGGTAGGTCTGTCCAAAGGTCTTCAGCGCTAGGAAACAGAAGGGATGTTGGCTCAGTTTCGTCGAGCTGCGGCATAGGCTCGTCCTTCATGGCGGCCTGGAGAGTCAGCTCTGCTAACTTTGTGGTGAACGGAGTAGGGGTCTCTCCGTCCGCTACAAAGATGGTAAAGGGGCTCTTAAATGCCTGGAGCTTTGTGTTAACGCAGTCCCAGTCGTCTAAGCTCCTTAGCCACTCCCTCTGGGCCTGATCCCGGCTGTAGATGACAGTTTCCTTTGGGATCCTGTCCTCCCTCCTCATCGCCGTCTCTGTAAGACGGGGGTAGCCCATGAATGGAGGTTACAGATCAGTGGGGTGGAACTCGAAGTCCTCTATTCTTCGAGTGCCACAGTCTGGCAACGTCAGCATACCGTCCTTAAATGGAGCGTACGCTGCTACCCTCCATGGGTTGTTTGAAGTGAAGGGAGGTAGGGATTCGTATTCTGGCATAGCCTAGACGGCTACAGTAGGTTGTGCGAGAACTGTTGGAGGGTTCTCTCTGAGACCTGCCATGAGATTCTCTTGATTGGTCAGCCTTTCCGAAATGTTCTGAATGGACTGACCAGATTCCTCGAAGGATGTCAAGATGTGTGATAACATCTGTTCAAACTTGTCCTGTAGTAGGTTGCCCACCAGACTGCATAATGTTCGCGGCAAATGCGTCTGTGTCAAAAGGAGCTGGGTCCTTAGACACTGTAGGTGTTTTTGGGCGCGTCCCAGTAGAGGTTGAAGGCTGAGGATCATCAGAGGCCTGAGCCTTATCCTTCGAGGATTTACCTTTTGACCCTTTTGAGTATGAGGACGAAGATGACTTCATTTTCTCTGCTCCGGGATGGTGAGCCGAAGACTTATGAGACTCAGAAGACGTAGTCTTTTTTTATGTTGTCTTCTCTAGGGTCTTCATTTCTTGCTTCCCCTTTACTTTGGGGATAGCTTGAGTGGACTTCGGCCTGACCGAAATCTCACTCTCTGAAAATCCTTGGAAAGAGGTAGAAGAGTGGACAGGGGAAGAAGAAGATCCAGAAGGACCCAAGGGAAGCCCTTGGGCCCCCAACAAACCTGCCTCAACAAACATACTACCTAGATCACCTACCGCCATCGGTTCCAGGTTGAGGTCTAGGGTCGCCACGTCGTCTGCTAACATGGGGTTGCTCTGGGCCGCCTGGGCCACCTGGACCTGGATAGACGAGATGTATGGGGCCGCCACTGCCGGGTCAACGTAAGATGTAGGTTTAGCTCCGGGGAAGAGGCGGAGAGCCATACCCTTATCCAAGATGTACGGCTGCCCCTTCACGACATTCTTTCCGAAGCCGCCGACCCAGGCCTTCAGGGTGGCTGTCGCAGCGTCCTTCACGGCGGAGGCCTGGAAGAGAAGGTTATTGTAAGCCTCAAGAAAGGCTAAAGAATGGCCCACATATCTCAAGATGTCATCATAATTCATGTACATTTATATGTATTTCAATTATACAGCGGATAGAATCCGTTATAAACTTACACCGGAGGTAAATTGCTCAACTAGCTCGTAGCATATCGAGCATGCTTCGTGGTGCCATACCGCCGAGTCCCCGAAGCGGATGGCGCAGACGGGGTGGGTCCTGCAGATCTCATGACCGCAGGGATCCTGGAGTACAGCGTTACAGCTGGACTCCTGGCAGTTGGTAGCCTGTAAGTGGACAGATACATGAGTATCAACACTAGTTAACGGGACTAGCCCGTTAAGAAATATAATACTCTGCCATATGCCGGAGCGGAGAATTATATGTTAACCTTCTCCTGTTCTCTTGATAGTCCATAGGTCAAGTATGCTAGTAGAAGGTTCTGGTTCGCCGGAGAAGGAGTTTCACCAAACTAGTAACCAGACTCAATGCCGGGGTGGTACAAGTACGGCGGGGAGAAACAAGAGAAAGTTAACCTAACAGTAAATAAATAGACAAGGAGGAGCATAGCTCCGCCGTAGAAAAATTCGCAAGCCGAAGGAGAACCCGATTGATGAGTGGGTGCTCCGCCAGCTAGCGGAATTCATACAAAATAATAATAATGATAATAAGAAGCATGTATGGAGCTCTTCTCCATCACCCCCCTCAAATAAAGAGCTGGCGGAACCAGTCAATCCCGCCGCTGGTGCGGTGGGAAAGAAAGGGGGGGTGACCGGGGTAGGAGAGAGAGCGATAGGGACCCTAGGGTCTCCCGAGCGCGGACGAGCCAGATGGCCAGTCTGACCCGAGCGCACCCGGGACCCCCCGTGGAACCCAAGGAGAGAACGGTATGACAAGATATATATATATATATATAACCCTACCCCCACACTAGACTCCCGTATCCCCTCTGAGGAGAGGGGAGAAAGCCCGGGTGTAGTCATGGCAATGTGAGCGAGCGGAACGTGCCTCCCCGACCCCCGTAGAGGAAGGGGAGGGAGGGAGGGGTACTGAACCGGTGGCTCTGTGCGATCGCCTGGCCCACCGTGAACGTGATAGGACCCCGTGGACGGTAGGCCCAACGAAGAGATAGCCTAGGCTACTCTAACCGTCTCAACAGGCTACACAAATACACAATACAATAGAAAAGAAGGGAATCAACAGTAAAAGAGAAAGAAAAGTCCTAGAGAGGTTAGGGAACCGACCCAGGAGGGAGGGAGACTAACCACTCGGGAGCTGGGCTCTGCCGGTACGTAGGAACGGAGGGCAACTGCCAGGGTGGTAGGACTAGGAGAAAAGGACATACGTCCTAAATGCCTAACAGACCTAGACAAAGGCACATGCATGCATGAACACTGAGCTAAGGTAAAAGGCACGAGCTCAATCGAGCTGGATTCCCAGAATAACACAAAATCAAAAGCAAAATAATAGCAAAATCTTACACGGCACGAAGGCATATCATAAAAACTGCACAGGACAGCTACTACGGTATGGGAGACCGCAGAAGCTGAAAAAGAATTACACGAGGCGAACCGGGTAGGTGAGCCTGTAGCCATGTTGTGGGGGCACCGTCATAAAACCTAAATAAAGGTAATAAAACGGACCCTAACTGGCTAAAATTACGTGAAACACTTAGGCAGTACTTAACTTAGTTGCAGCAATAGCTTGAAGCTCCATTGTAAGGGATAAATCCAGAAAGTTAAGCAAAAAACACACAGCAAATAAAAACACGTGCGTGTAAGATCTTGCTAACAGAAAGGATGGCCGCTAGAGGCGCTGATGTTGGTGTGGGAGCGCTGTTAGTAGTAGTTGCTGGCACGGGCTGTTTATCAGCTCTCTCTAGCAGGGGGATTTTGTGAAGGAGATATCTAAATGATAAGAGGCCCGTGGTAGTGGCTTCAGTCGCCCCAGAAACCATACCGACACCCTCTTTTATTTAGGGTGAGCGAGTCACAATGCTCTGACATTCCATTTTGGTTTTTTCTCTGGTAATGTTAGCAATTTTTACCTTAGAAATATGAACTAAAAGGATATTTCACAAAGCGACACGGGCTGAGCCCAGAAAAATAATTTCCCCATAGAAACATCTGCGGCTCACATTGTGTGATATCAAGTGTTCACCATTGAAAGTTATTATGATTTCTTTTGATAAAGCACAAAGAAGTTTAGCATCTGATTAAATGAAATATAAATAAGACACAAGTTGGTGTGAAAAAAAAAACTAAATCCAAGTTATATGCGCGTTTAGCATTGGCTACATGGTTAGGCCTA
Source organism: Macrobrachium nipponense (assembly GCF_015104395.2). Classification (NCBI taxonomy): domain Eukaryota; kingdom Metazoa; phylum Arthropoda; class Malacostraca; order Decapoda; family Palaemonidae; genus Macrobrachium; species Macrobrachium nipponense. The sequence goes on from NC_061108.1 coordinate 99,741,928, forward strand.
TTCAAGAATCAAGGAAATATATTTTCCAGCTTGTTAGTTAATAATTTCATCGAATTCCTCAATTGTGCAAATTTTTGTAATGTGGAATTGTGTTCTGGGTCGCATCAAACAAGTATTTTCGTAGCTTTCTACTTTTTTTTTTCAGTGCATAAGTGAGACTATTATTGTCCATACGATACGGAGTGTGAATCCTTGGCGAGCATTATTTTAATTCGAGTATTTATGCTCTCTCTCTCTCTCTCTCTCTCTCTCTCTCTCTCTCTCTCTCTCAGGACCTTTTTATCTATACTCTGTTTTTTTCATCTGTCCATCCGCCTGTGGTGTTTCTGTATGGTAACACTGCGTCCCGGGCTTTAGATAGTTACATTCAGCTTACACTCAACAACAATAATAATATCCTATTTCAAATGTTAACGGTGTACTTCGCATACAGTAAATTATTAAAACACTTTTCAGTTGCAAATGTACACCCAGATATCCTTTTATTTACCTAAAACTTACACATACCGTAACTATTTAAAGCCCGGGACGCAGTGTTACCATACAAAAACACCACAGGTGGATGGACAGATGAAAAAAAACAGAGTATAGTCAGGAATAACCAGAGGCCTGTTTTAAGAATTGAACACTATGCCTATTGGTGATGCTCGGTGTTCTTCTTATATCTAATATATATAATTTATATATATAGATATATATAATATATATATCCCAAAAAACTCATAAATTTCTGTTATACAATAATGCATGACTGGATCTAAGTGATTACTGGTTGCCCGTGGAAATATGAATTTGGGTGATAAATTCCTTATGATATGCCCACTTACGCAAATTCAGTCTTAAATTTCACGGTTGACATATGATTAGAAGATTTGAGGTAAAAGGTTGAAGTGGAAAAGGTGGAGTTAGGATTGTAGGTAGAGGGGGAGGAGGGGTTGTTGGGGTCTGTCGCCTCCTTACTTAACCAGGTGGTGATTTTACAGGTGTTCTGGTTGCTTGCGACTGTCTCTCTTATTTTTTTTATATAGCGAGTCTGTTTCCCAGGTGCGAGGACTGTTCCTGGTGTCGGTTCTAATGGTTCTATTTTTGCCTAAATAACGGACAGTGGCCCTGCATTGCTATGCCCGGAACTAGGCCTAGTCACCTGAAGGTAGCAGCAGCAGTTAGAGCCTTTTTCGAAGATGGTGTTTTATACTCGATCCTTGAATCTAAAATCAGAACTACCAACCACACCCAACTTCTCTGTTGAATCTAGGTGCATTCATGGTTAATTATGTTCAATGTTGCGGAGATTTTCCCTTTACATCCTATTGATACTTGCATGGTTTTATGCATCTTCGCTAAAATAATGGATAATGCACTATTATATTAAATATTTGTTTCCACATTGCTCGAAATATACATTGGTAATGTTGGTAATCCTGTGTTGAACGAAAATTTCAAATTGCTTTGTTTCTATTGATTGAAGTAATTACTATACTTTAAAATAATTACTATTACCGTAATTTTTTCTTATGATTGTTATAGATTTTATGTTTGTGCATCATATGTTAGCTTTATTTTGCTTGATAGAGCTTTCACTGTAGAAAAAAAATAAGTTTTTTAGCTACGTGTTGTAGTTGCCAGTTAGTGAATTTCGAACTAAATCCTCTGAAATTTGTCGCTTCACTTATGGAATTTACTGTACAACAGCCAATCAGAAGGGATATAGAGATGTGTGGCACTTTTGAACTACCCAACCCACGCCAACTTGTAACGTCTGTGGCAGTAGACTTGTGTTGTCACACATACACACAGTATCACTTATAACGGTTTCACAGGACTTCAGAATATCACAGAAAAGGCATATTCAAAACTATTGAATCAGCCCATAATTATATATATATATATATATATATATATATATATATATATATATATATATATATATACATATATATACATACTACATACTACATACATATACATACTATATATATATATATATCTATATATATATATATATATATATATATATATATATATATATATATATATATATATATATATATCTATATATAGATATATATATATATATATATATATATATATATATATATATATATATACATATATATATATAGTATATATATATATATATATATATATATATATATATATATGTATATATATATATATATATATATATATATATATATATATATATGTACAGTGGTACCTCGAGATACGAAAGGCTCAACTTACGAAAAACTCGAGGTACGAAGATTTTTGCGGCTCTACATATGAAAATTGTTCAGGATACGAAAGGTTGTTGCTGTAAAGTCCGAGATTTGCCTGGACCACTGATAACAATTTTAAAACTCGCGCGCCACCAACTGAGTAGACTTGCCCCCATCCTCCCACTCTCCCATTGGTTCCTGATGCTAGTCACCGCCATAAAATCCTTATCTCCTGTTGGTCAGCATCTTTCCCATCATGCATCTACGTAGCGGCGTGCTTCTTCGGCCACTTCGCAGCACCATCAGTATCGTTACATAAAGTTTTATATATAGAAATGTGCGCAATTTCATGTAGAATACAACTAAAAACAACCCATGGTTGTAGATTTTATCAGTTTTGAAATATTTTCATATAAATAACGATAAGTGCAAAAATTTCAACCTTCGGTCAATTTTGACTCCGAAATGGTCGAAAACCACAATTGTAAGCTAAAACTCTTACATTCTAGTAATACTCAATCATTTGCCTTCATTTTGCAACAAATTGGAAGTCTCTAGCACAATATTTGGATTTACGGTGAATTTTAGAAAAAAAGTTTTTCCTACGTCCGTGCGGTAACTGCCAAAAAAATCAGACATTTTTTCGTCCGATTGATGTAATGTTTCCACAGTTTTATATTAGCCGTTACATAAAGTTTTATATATGAAAATGTGCTCAATTTCATGTAGAATACAACAAAAAACAACCCATGGTTATAGCTTTTATCAATTTTGAAATATTTTCATATAAATAACGATAAGTGCCAAAATATCAACCTTCGGTAAACTTTGACTCTACCGAAAGTCAAAAAACGCAATTGTAACCTAAAACTCTTACATTATAGTAATATTCAATCATTTACCTTTATTTTGCAACAAATTGGAAGTCTCTAGCACAATATTTCGATTTATGGTGAATTTATGAAAAAAAACTTTTTCCTTACGTCGGCGCGGTAACTCTTCCGAAAAAATCAGAAATGTTTTCGTCCAATTGTCGTAATGTTTGCACTGTTTTATTTTAGCCGTTACATAAAGTTTTATATGAAAATATGCGCAATTTCATGTAGAATACAAAAGAAAATAACCCATGGTTGTAGCTTTAATCAGTTTTGAAATATTTTCATATAAATAACGATAAATAGAAAAAATTCGACCTTCGGTCAACTTTAACTCGACCGAAATGGTCGAATACTGCAATTGTAAGCTAAAACACTTACAGTATAGTAATATTCAATCAATTACCTTCATTTTGCAACAAACGGGAAGTCTCTAGCACAATATTTCGATTTATGGTGGATTTTTTAAAACTGCTTTTTTTTTTACGTCCGCGCGTTACGAATTCATGCATCATATTGTGATAATATTTTCTCTGTGTTGCTTTGATTGTTTTACAATTTGTTATATACCAAAATCATTGCAATTTAGTGCACAATACAACGAAAAAATAGTTAACTCATTAGCTTTAACCGTTTTGCTCACAGCGTGATTTGTATACAATTATATATGGCATTCGTTGATTTGGAGACAGCATCAACCCACCTCGACCTCGGTAGTGTTGTAGTGCTTTTGACAGCACATAGCCATTATATAAGTCATATAACATTACCGTGGTTCATATACATACATCGAGCTACAAATGTCCTTGAATATCTAATTCGCTCTACCTCGGAATTAATATATTTTCATATATGCTTAACTGAAGGGGAATTATTTTGTGATTATAGAATTGCCGGCTCCTGGGCACGAACCCATGAAACCATACAAATCCAGGACTTCAGTGAACCTTTTACCCACCCCACTACCGCAAGAGGCTATAAGTTTAAGCCATCCCTCAGCATCAAATACCTTTCGCAATTCTATTATCACAAAAAAAAATTCCCCTTCGGTTAAGCAAATATGGAAATATATTAATTCTGAGGTAGAGCGAATTAGATATTAAAGGACATTTGTAGCTCGATGTATGTATATGAATCACGGTAATGTGATATGTCATATATAATGGCTACGTGATGTCAAAAGCACTACAACACTACCGAGGTCGAGGTGGGTTGATGCCGTCTCCAAATCAACGAATACCTGAGCTCGAAAGGTATTTGAGGGTGAGAGACGGCATAAACGTATAGCCTCTTGCGGTGGTGGGGTGGGTAAAAGCTTCACTGATGTCCTGGATTTGTATGGTTTCATGGGTTTGCGCCCGGGAGCCGGCAATTCTATTATCGCAAAAAAATTCCCCTTCGGTTAAGCATATATGAAAATATATTAATTCCAGGGTAGAGCGAATTAGGTATTAAAGGACATTTGTAGCTTGATGTATGTATATGAATCACGGTAATGTGATATGACTTATATAATGGCTACGTGCTGTTAAAAGCACTACAACACTACCGAGGTCAAGGTGGGTTGATGCCATCTCCAAATCTACGAATACCTGAGCGCGAAAGGAATTTGAGGTTGAGAGACTGCATAAACTTATAGCCTCTTACAGTGGTGGGGTGGGTAAAAGCTTCACTGACGTCCTGGATTTGCATGGTTTCATGGGTTCACACCTGGGTGCCGGCAATTCTATTATCGCAAAAAATTCCCCTTCAGTTAAGCATATATGAAAATATGTTAATTCCGAGGTAGAGCGAATTAGATATTAGAGGACATTTGTAGCTCAATGTATGCATATGAATCACGGTAATGTGATATGACTTATATAATGGCTACATGCTGTCAAAAGCACTACAACACTACTGAGGTCGAGGTGGGTTGATACCGTTTCCAAATCAACGAATACCTGAGCTCAAAAGGTATTTGAGGGTGAGAGACAGCATAAACTTATAGCCTCTTGCGGTGGTGGGGTGGGTAAAAGCTTCACTGACGTCCTGGATTTGTATGGTTTCATGGGTTTGCACCCAGGAGCCGGCAATTCTATTATTGCAAAAAAATTCCCCTTCGGTTAAGCATATATGAAAATATATTAATTCCAAGGTAGAGCGAATTAGATATTTAAGGACATTTGTAGCTCGATGTATACCATCAAAGTAGCTACACCTTCCAAGGGCGTGACTATTTTGTCTAGCAAGAGGAGTCACGTGCACGATGAGATGGAACGGCTGCTTCTTGTCTGGATAAAAGACAAAGAAATCACTGGTGATACGATAACTGAGATGGCAATCTCCCACAAGGCCAGCACAATTTTTGGCGATTTGATTGCCCAGGCTGAAGACGACGGAAGAGAAGGGACATCGACGCTAACCCCAGACTTCAAGGCTTCTCATGGGTGATTCGAGAAATTCCTTAAATGGACTGGCATCCATTCAGTGGTGCGTCATGGGGAGGTGGCCAGCTCGGACATGAAAGCGGCCGAAGCCTTTAGTAAGATGTTCGACGAGATGACAATCAATGAAGGCTACAGTTCTCAGCAAGTCTTCAACTGTGATGGACTGGCCTTTTATGGAAAAAAATGCCTCGCCGGACATACATCATGGAGGAAGAGAAGAAGCTACCCAGGCATAAGCCTATGAAAGACAGGCTTATGCTCGCACTTTGTTCGAACGCCAGTGGGGATTGCACAGAGAAGCCCCTACTTGTCTATCATTTGGAGACTCCTCGAGCCTTCAAGGCCCACAAAGTGCTAAAGGAGAAGCTTCCGGTGATGTGGAGGGCTAATGCGAAAGCCTGGGTAAAGAGACTTTTGTTCATGGAGTGGGTAAATCTGTGTTTCGGCCCAACAGTGAAGAAATTCTTGGAAGAGAAGTGCCTCCCTTTGAAATGTCTGCTGTTGTTGGACAATGCCCCTGCTCACACTCCTGCCCTCGAGGAAGATATCCTAGCGGAGTATTTGTTTATCAAGGTTCTTTATCTTCCGCCTAACACCACCCCTCTCCTCCAGCCCATGGACCAGCAAGTGATATTGAACTTCAAGAAGCTGTATACGAAACATCTTTTCAAAAGATGTTTCGACATCACCGATACCGCAAACCTCACCTTGCATGAATTTTGGAAGGAGCATTTCGATGTTGTCATATGCATCCGACTCATTGATCAAGCTTGGCAGGAGGTTTCGAGGCAAACCTTGAATTCTTCATGGAGGAAACTCTGGCCTGATGCCATATCCGCCCGAGACTTCGAGGGATTCAACGTGGGCGAAGCTGGTGCTGCAGATTCAGGAACAGTTGACGATCCTGAAACTGTTTCACAACCAGATCTTGATGAGATTGTTGCACTCGGCAAGTCCATGGGGCTGGTCGTCAACGAGGACGACATAAATGACCTTCTCGAGGAGCACCAAGAGGAGCTTACGACGGATGACCTGAAGGAGTTGGAGGCCATGCAACATAACGTCATTCAAGAAGAGTTCTCCAGCAGTGGCAAGGAGGAGGACAACCCTATGACAACAGCAGAAATTTCATAAGGTGCAATCATTTGTAGAAAAGACACTCCGAAAAGGCTCACACAGGTCGTATGCTTGCGCAGTTCGATGACGTTTGCCTGAGTCGTTTCAGGAGCATTTTGAAAAGCAGGCAGAAGCAATCTTCCTTGGATAGTTATTTTTTAAAGAGGCCTTTACTAGCAGGAGTAAGCAAAAAGGAAGATCCAGTTGATACTACGAAAAAACAGAAGTTGACAGTGGTGAAGAAATTGAAATTTTGTATTAAAAAAAATGTAAAGTATAAAAAAGTAAAAATAAAAATGTAAAGATAAAAAAAAAAAATTATTTGAAGTTTTTTGTAAAGGTAAGTGTTACAGTTTTGTTAAAGTGTTTCGTAAAGTTTAGTTTATGTTTCCTGATATTTTTTAGTGCGTTTCGTAAAGTTATGTGTGCATACCATAAGAAGTTTTCTGACGTTTGTCCTCCTCCTCTGTCACCAATTTCAGAGATAGCCTCACTCGAAAGGTAAGGTTCCACATTTGACTACATACGTATGTATGTACGTACAGCATTTCTTGTACACCATGTACACTAATAAACTTTATTTACAGGTACGTACATATTAGTACTGGTACGTATTAAGTTAGGTATTGAATGGTCCAAATTGTTGTAGTATTTCATTGTTTATTGGTCAATTTAGCTTTATCATAAAATTTACTGGGGGTATTTTTGTAGGGCTTGGAATGAATTAGCCATTTTACATGTAAAATGCGGGTCAAGATACAAAAAGCTCATGATACGAAAGCCGACGAAAAGCTCATGATATAAAAGCTGCCTAGTAACGGATTAATTTTGTATCTCGAGGTACCACTGTGTGTATATATATATTATTAATATATATATATATTATATATATATAGATATATATATATATATACATATATATATGTATATATATATATATATATATATATATATATATATATATACATACACACACACATATATATATATGTGTGTGCGTGTGTGTGTGTGTGTGTTACATAAAAGAGGGCTATGATATGTTTTAAATATCATTGTAATATGAGATGCTGTGACGTTTCTTAGAATGTAGAGAAGTCATCATTTAACTTCCCTAGAGACAGAGTGTTCGAGGTGACAAGCTTAGGAATGCTGACATGTCTTTTGAGTGGCGTGCATGTCCTGTTGCTATGAGCGTTTGATCACAGAGGTGACTTATGGAACTAGTTCTAGGCAGTTACCTAGGGTGTGGACAATGGGTGTGAGTTCGTGTGTACGTGCGAGCCTTTTCCTACATATGAGATGTAGCATTACCAAGATGGATAGATCTGTGCAAGAGAGGCGAGGAGCCAAAATGGCCTCTTCGAACAGTATCTTTATTATTAAGTGATAGTGTATATTGTGTTGAATGGGTAAGCATATTTATTTTGGCCAAAGTCATGGCTGGATTGTATTTGAATAATTATTTCAGAGTTGTGCTTATCGGAGTGTTCTCCTGTCTTCTACAGGCGATTCTGGAGAAGGGGAATTAATCTGGACAAGGGGGATTGATCTGGAGAAATGGGAACTGATCTGAGACAAGGGGTATTGAATATGGTGACTTAATTACTATGGTGTACAGTATTATGACTTGCCCAGTTTCATGACTAAGATAATATTGGATTATTGGAGTAGGAATATTGAATGGGCTGTCTGAGTTCAGTCATTCATTTAATCTTTTTGTTAAGAACATGAGCTAATTTAGCTAATACTTTGCTTTTAAATAAATGCATATTTTTGTAAGTTCCGTGTCTGATTTGGTGACCTTAGATGATGGAGGGGGAGATGTGTCGAGAGAGAGAGAGAGAGAGAGTTATTGGGAATCAAGAGAGAAAGAGAGGGAGTTGTTGGGAATCGAGAGAGAGAGAGAGAGAGAGAATGTGTTACCAGTTGCCTTTGGACGCTCTGGTCCATTGCTAGCTTTTAAAATATAAGGACGAGATTTTATAATCTGGTTATTAGTGGTGGCAGCGTTTTGTTGAACCATATTGTGCCTTTTGTGAGATTAATAGCAGCTTGAAGAGGCTGTTTTGAGAGTCTGGTTGTGGTAATGTGTTAAGATTTCAGTTAGTGAGTGACAGGGATAAGAATTATTCGGCCATTGGTTGTGGTACTGGGAGGGAAATATTCAATTAGCGTCAGCATTTTGACCCCATGAGATGCTTCGAGGGTCACTTGTCACTCTGTTGCGATTTGTGGGTGCGTGCTTTCTTGTTCAAGTGCCGAATATTGTCCTTATGCACGCGAGTATGTGTGTATTAGCTTGTTTACACATATGCACACGAATCAGGCGATCAGGTGTTCTCTCATTGACGGTGTGACTGTGGCATTATTGTTTTTTGCCTTTGTGTATGAATCATTTTTGGAGTTAAAGAATCAGTTAAGATTACTATTTTTTTCCCATAGGAGCAGAACGTGATGTGTTTTTTCTTAGCACGTTTGGAGGCGACACATTTGTATACATGTGAACATTTTTCATACATGCAACTTGGTTCTTGGGGATGCTTGGGTTGCATTTTTTTGGCTCTAGGAGACTGTGTCCCTCATGTATACGCACTCAGCGCAATTTTTCCTGAGCGACCAAAGGGTAGTGCCAAAGGGAGGCTGTCTATCAGGGGGGAATGCTTGAAGGGAGGGTGAACTTTTTTTTTTTTTTTAATGGGGGTCAGTTTGGCCTTGAAAAGGAAAGTTCATTGCCATGCTGTTGAGTCCTTGACGATATAGTTCAATGCCACATCAGCTGATAGCCACTGAGCGATGATGTGACATGCCTGTAGGGTTTCTTTTAGAAAGATTTTTGTTCTTTCTTTTGAGTGAAGAGAAAATGAAAATGAAAATGCATGTGAATATATTGCAAGTTTTCCTTACGCTTTGGAGAAGGCTTTTGCGCAATGGTGGAGGACATAATTAACACTGGAGATACAGAGATTATTTTTAATGGGGACGTGTTTGGGATATGGAGACTATTTTAAAATGTGATGTCAAATGGTGATGAAATTGGTGATGAATGGTGGTGATATTGGAGTTATGGGTGAATGGCAATATTAAGGCCCTTACTGGTGATACTGGATATATTTTATGGAGAATTATCATTACTAGAGATATTTTATGGAGATATTTACAGAGAATTATTACGGAGAGTTATTACCAGAGATATTTAAGTGGAATTATTACGGGAGATATTTATGGGGATTTTATGGGAGTTCACGGTGATAATAATTTTGGTGAACTTGGTGATTTTGGTGAATTTTGATGAATTTGGTGAATTTTGGTGATATTAGCGAGTGCTAATACTGGGGGTATTAGTGATACTGGCGAGTACTGATATTGGTGTTATTTTTTGTGCTAACATGGGTGCTTGTAATGATACTAAGGGTGGTGATGTTTGTGAATATGGGATGTACTAACCACAAATTTGGTTTTCCTTTTTTTTATGGGTTCAGCAGATAATTGCTTGAAGTCTATGTGAATCACAGATGTTACAGGTGTCACGGGAATAGTCAAAAGTGCCATTTATTTTTCTTTTTCATTTTTTGGACGTTAGCTATTGCTGACGCAAGTTACTTTTATCATGGGCGAATTTGAATTTGTTTTTCTCTCCGAACAGTTTGTGTAGATTTTTTTTGATATCACAGTTCGTGACTTGGAATCATTGTTCGGGAATGTGTTTATAATTTCTGCCATTTGATGCTGCAAATAGATTTAGGGGAATTTTTTTATTTTTTTATTTTTTAATGTATACATGATGGCACTACATTTTTTTCCTCTGGATATTTGTGTCCCGGAAATTGTGGCCTCTTGCAAAATTATGTTTGTAGCAACTTTGCCAGAGATAGGAAACTTGATTAAGTTTCTGGTGGCCTGTGCCGTAGTGAATATGGGGGAAGTCTTTGCTTAGACACTTTGGATTTGGAGTTTTGTTGTAATGAGCTATGGCACATCGATGATTTTTTCTAGAATTTCCTGGGCAATTTTTTGCCAAGTTTTTGCCATTCTCAGCAGTTATGCTAAGCAGAGAGTTTATAGTTTTTGACTGTAACATTGAGCTCCTTAGAGATGCTTTTCGGGGTTATTTTACTGGAGAATTGGAGATATAATATTTTGGCCATGTGATATTTTATTTTGTTGGAGATAGTCCATAGTTTAGGCCTATGGTGATGAGAGCTATGTTTAGTTCAATTATTTTTGCAGCTGTTTTGGTGCAAATGGAAATCCTTGTGAGAGGAGATATGTGGCAATATTTTCGAGTGTATCAGCTGGATGCTTTGAGCACATTTTTAGGGAACAGAGTTTCTTTTTTTGATTACCCTGCTTGGAGTGTAATAATGTTTTTTTGGAGACTTGTTTCTATTCCACATGGGGTTATTGGTGAAATAGAGGGGAATATGGTGATGTGTGGTTACCAGTGAAATGGAGGGGACTACTTATATTGCCTGGGTGGTATTATTATTAATATGGTGATATGGGTGATATTAATCTTTGGTGGTGAATTTTTTTTTTTTTTTTTTTTTTTTTTTTGTGGTTATGATTTTTGGAGCTGAATTTCTGGGGTTTTACAAGCAAAAGGGAGGTTTAGTGGTTCCTTGGTGTTGTGACTAATGGAGGAGAGTGGCATTACTGGGTTGTAGTTTTATGAGTCCCTATGGAGATGTTGCATTTTTTATATTCACCAGTGGTTATTTTTGGCGGCATATAAATGTGGAATTGTGGTGAGTTTACCGTAGTTTATATCCCTAATAGGTGATAATTTGTTTTATATACTTGGGGCAATATCATGGGGGAGTTATGTCTTTGAGACAATTTTTGGGCAACCTTGGTGATATCCTGGAGATAATTTTGTGAAATGGGCTGATATGGTGTCAGTATAGAATTTTTTGGAGAATAATGTTTTCCGTGTTGCAAGTCTGACTAGACAGATCTATAGTGCAGTTCGAGCGCCTGACGTGTTCACAGGTGGATTTTTGCTGATAATGCCATGATGAGTCTAGTTGCTGACTTTTTCCTTTACAGTTGATTA